>NC_087344.1:189717357-190026372 GCF_030014295.1 Loxodonta africana | reverse complement strand
TTCATATAACCTAAGAAATATTACATTTAACCAGTTTGCAACTATATTTACCGCATATTATTCTATGATTAAAATTGATAATAAACTTTACTAAGGATTCTGTATGGTCTGGTATGGGAGGAGGTCCATGGGCAAAGGGAGTGATGCCATGAGTTACCTCACTGTGACACCAACTCTAGTGATGCTACTGGCCCTAACCCGTCTCTCACCACACATGCCCCTGGTCAGCCTGGGAACAGAGGAAAGAAGGATGGGGGTGAGTAGGGGATGGGGAGAAGAGCCTCATGTTGTCCCTGGTAGAGCAACAGGAAATTCGAGGCTGAGACAGGGTTGTCAGGTTGCTCACAGCTGCAGCACCCATGTAAGCAGGAGAAAAGCCTGTCTTGTGAAAGAGGGCTGCAGTGGTGATTGTCCTATGCTGCAGCCTGATTACTTGAAATCCTCCCAGAAACGCCCTGTCCCACTTTCTCTTCCACCCTCACTCTCAGAGCCACTTGAGGGATCAGGATGTTTCTACCATGGATGTTGACACCATAGCTGCCTGCCTGTCTCCCTCACACCCAACACATCTGCCTCCTGCCAGGCTCACCCGGAGCAGCCCCACCTGTTCCACTACTCACCGAGAATGAGGCTGAATTTGAGCATCAGGATCTGGGTGGAGAGCCAGCTGGTGAATAAGGAGTCCATACTGCCTGAAACACAGTAACGTTGCAGCTCCTCCCAGGCCCCACCTTCTAACCCTGCCCAATCACTTGCCTCTCCTCCAATCTTCCACTGCACTAGAATTAAATCCAGACTAGTATACAAAAACAGCAAGAAACATGCTTATGGCCTCAAAGGAAATATAAGCTTTTTTTAAAAGGATTATTTTTCCAATGATAAAAATAATCCAAGTTGATTATATAAAAATTTAGAAAACACAAAAAATTATACGGGAGAATAAAAATGACTTGTAATCACATATTCAAATGTAAGAGCCATAAATATTCTTGTATACTTCTGGGTATGTTTTTCCATACATTTTAAAATAACATAAAACCAATAATAAAAGTTATCTTTTTGTATAAAATAGTAGTCACAAAGTGGGTTAATGTGTGATACTTCATTGTAGTACAAGAAAAAAATAGAAAAATGTCTATGTATTTAGTTACAGGAAGAAAGAAATTCTTCCTAATTTTTAATATTCAAATTTTCCCTGAACTCTGGCCTAGCCTGTTTGTCAGATAGTTGTGCATATGGAACAGCCCCAAGGGAAGACTCGGAGGCATTCTTGCTCACTGAATCAATTTCAACTGCCTGCTGCCAACTTGGTGTAGACACCACTGAATTAACACTCACCCAAACTGGTTGAGTTGTTTCAAATACTTCCTAGCAGCCATAGATTTAAGACAGCATATATCATGCAAATGAAGAAAATGGCAGAGCAGACCTTCTCCCACCGCTGAAACAAGGTCTTCATTAGCATATTATGAGGTAAAACAGATGATCCAGTTAAATCAGACAAGAAATTCAAAACATCGAAGAAGACCATATGAAATACAGAAACACCTCCAATATTAATAAGAGCTGTCTTAGTTTGGGTTCTCTATATGAGCAAAACCAGTGAAGCATATGCAAATAGACATAGAGAGAAATTTACTTCAAGGAAATGGCTCACACAATTGTGGGGGTTGGCAAGTCACAAATACATGGGTCAGGCAACAGGTTGAAGGCCTCTATTGGCTCACGTGGTTGGAGGGGCTGATGAACCCAAAATCTGTAGGTCAGGTGGCAGGCCAGAGACTTCTGCAGGCTTATGTACCAAGAACTGGAGGTCAGGCAACAAGAAGAGCGCAGGGACAAGAAAGAGCAAACTTTGACAGAACATCTGTTTATATACTGAAGGCAGGCCTGACCCACGAAAACTCCCCTTTCAACTGATTGGCTGCTAACATCACATCACAAAATGGAAAGTGATTACATATTATTTACCAAACCACTGAGGATCATAGCCTAGCTAAGTTAACAAATAACAATAACCATCACAAGAACACTGGGTCTAAATGCATATTGAGCCTTGAAGTATTAGCTAATGGTATGGGAAGCCACCATGAACTGCAAGATATTACAAAACTGTTTATTTCATCTTTATCTAATCTGTCTAAAGATTTTGTTATTTGGCATATGGTTTAAACTGTACAATTTACAATTTAAAACATATGATTTAGTAGGCAGAGTCAGCATGGCACTAGAGGGAGAAGCAGCACACCATCCCTCTATGGCAAAGACCTGAAAAACTAAATCAGTTACAAATATTGTCATGGGTTGAATTGTGTCCCCCCAAAATATATGTCAACTTGGTTAGACCATGATTCCCAGTATTCTGTGATTGTCCTCCATTTTGTGATTGCAATTTTATATTAAAGAGGATTAAGGTGGTATTGTAACACCTTTACTAGGTCACATCCCTGATCTAATGTAAAGGGAGGTTCCCTGGGGTGTCACCTGCACCACCCTTCATCTCTCAAGAGATAAAAAGGAAGGGGAAGCAAGCAGAGAGGGGGGACTTTATACCATCAAGAAAGCAGCACTGGGAGCAGAGTGTGCCCTTTGGACCTGAGGTTCCTTCACTGAGATGCTCCCAGAGCAAGGGAAGATTGATGACAAGGCCGTTCCTCCAGAGCCAGCAGAGAGAGAATGATTTGCCTTGGAGCTGCCATCCTGAATTTGGACTTGTACCTACTAAAAACAGTGAGAAAATAAATTTCTCTTTGTTAAAGCCATCGATTTATGGTATTTCTGTTACAGCAGCACTAGATGACCAAGACAAACGTCAATCTTGGAACCCTAAGTGTCAAAAGAAGGGATAAAGAACTCAACCAAGCACAAATGGAATAAGAAACTGACTGAGAACAGAGAATGAGGAGAGCTACAGAGTGGAGGTTCCCTATCAGCACAAACTCACCATCTTGGACTTTATCCACCAAGAATGGTGGAGAGGGAATACAGGAAGGCAATTTCACAGACTTCCCAATAGGAGACAGAGCACCTGGTAATCAGAGATACATATTTTCCCATGCCCATCGTTTCTTCCCTCTACTCCGCCTCTGCTGCTTTCCAACTGGCCATGGTCACTTAGCAGAGAGACAACAGCTCCTTGTCGCCTGGATTCACCCTGCCCCCACTGACCATCTTCTTCGGTGCCATTTTTCGTTGTTGTTTTGACTTTTTTGTTGTTGTTTCTTCCCTCTCTCAGTTACCTGGTACTCGCCATGCCACCAGCAGGCTCCCTAAGCATGATTTTTTTTTTTTTTCAGTTTCTTATCTCTCTCTCCCTTCCTTTCTTTCCTTTCTCTTATTCACCTACAAGCAGCTGCATGTGCCATATCCACCCTTTCTTGATGGGCTGTGCCACACTGCCCTGCTAGAGAACCACCAGCACACAGCTTCCTTGGGTCTGTGCCACCCCACTGGCACACTCCCTCAGCACCATTTTTTGTTTGTTTGTTTCTTATCTCTCTCTCTGTTTCTCTCTCTCTCTCCCTTCCTTCTTTTCCTTTCTCCCATCCACCAAGCCCCATGTCCCATCACTGCCTCTTCTTGATGGGCTGTGCCACACTGCCCTGCTAGAGAACTGCCAGCACACAGCTTCCCCAGGTCAGTGCCACCCCACCAGCAGGCTCCCTCAGCACCATTTTTTTTTTTCAGTTTCTTCTCTCTCTCTTCCTTCCTTCCTCCTCTGTTCAGTCTGCCTAGCCTCATCTGCCTTCCTTGACCCTTCTTGATGGGCTATGCCACACCGCTTTCCTAGAGAGCCAATGACACACAGCTGCCTCAGGTCCATACCACCCCTGCTGGCAGGCTTCTACAGTGCATTTATTTTTTCCTTTCCTTTTCTTTTATTTATTTTGTTGTTGTTATTGTTTCCTGTCTCCCTCTCCCTCTCGCCCGCTTCTTCCTTCCTTTCCTTTCTCCCACCCACCTAGCCCTGTCTGCCTCCCCACCCCCTTCTCAATGGAAAGTGCTGTACTGCTTAGCTAGAAAGCTTCTAGCACATGACCTCCTCAGGTCTACACTGCCCCACCCCCCCCCCGCCCCAGGTTGGTTCCCTCAGCACTGTATTTTTATTTATCTTTCCCCTTTTCCTTCTCCCTCCCATCTAGGTCCTAAACTGCCTCCACATCTTCTTGATGGGTTGTGCTGAACTGCTCAGTGAGAGACACATCAGCTTGCTGCCACCCCAATTTCATCCATCCCCAACGGCCAGCTCCACCAGCATGATATTTATTTTTGTGGTAGTTGCTTTGTTTTGGTTTGGTTTTTTGTTTGTTTTGTTTTCTTTCTTCTCTCTTTCCCTTCTTTTCTATCCTTTCTCCAGCCCGCCTAGCACTGTGCACTGTCCATGCACCAGTCTGCTACAGAGGCATGGGCACATGGCCTTGCTGGGTTTGCCCTGCCCCCACCCGCCAAATCCTACTTCACCATAATTATATTCACTTTTTCTTTTATATTTTTCTCTTTTTTCTTCATTTGTTCCTCCTTTTTTGATTTCTGTTTCCCTCTCTTCTTTCTCTCACCCACTTAGCCCCACACATCCCTCCTGCCTATCTGCACCTCTCACGAGGCTCTGCACCCCTGAGCGGCACAGGTGCAGGCCACTGACCCCACTCTGCACTCCACCCTGGCCCTGATCTATCCCCATCTCTCCCCCCTCCACCACTGGACCAGCCCTGCTGCTCCATAGCTGAGCAACCAGCCTTGCCGAACTGGACAAGGTGGTGAGAAGTATTGTGACCATAGATGAGCAAGCAACAAAGCATGCCCAGCCCACCTACCCAGGCATAACCAAAAAAAAAAAAAAAAAAGGCGGGGGGGATGAAATGAAAAATATATACAATCAATAAATGAAGAAAATAATTCTTGAACGTCCTGAAGACAGCAGACAATATCAAAACATAAAAAAAAAAAAGGACAGGATGGCTCCAGAAAGCTCCCAAAAAAAAAACACCAGATGACTTTCCATTAGAAGACAAGGTACTGAAACTACCTGATAGAGAACTCAAAACTCTTAATATTCAAGACTCTACAAGAGTAAAGGAAAGCAGAGACAAAAATAATAATAAAAAAAAGACAAAATTATTTAAAATACACACAAAATCATGGAAAAGACAAAGCAATAGAAGAACTCAGGAAAGTAATACAGGAACAAAATTTCAAAATAAACAACTAGAAAACATACAAAAACAGCACTTAGAAATCCAAAAGATAAAAAACAGGATTTCAGAAATGGACAGTGCAATAGAAGATTTTAGGAGCAAATTTGAAATAATGGAAGACAGGATCAGTGAAATTGAAGGCATACACTTGGATACCACTTTGAGGAAAAATCAAAAATTGATTAAACAATCAAAATCAAAAATTTATGTGTGATTGGAGTTCCAGAACAGGGGGAGAAAATGGAAAACACAGAGAGGATCATTGAAGATTTGCTGACAGAAAACTTCCCTAATATAATGGAAGATGAAAAACTGACCATAGAAGAAGATCAACAACCTCATACAGGATAGAGTCCAAAAGAAAACCACAAAGACATATTATAATCACACTTGCTAAAACCAAAAACACAGAACAAATTCTGAAAGCAGCCTGAAAAAAAATGAAGTCATATACAGAGGGGAAACAATACGACTAAGCTATGATTACTCAGCTGAAACCATGCATGCAAGAAGGCAGTGGGATGACATATATAAAATCTTGAAAGAAAAAAATTGCCAACCAAGAATAATACATCCCATAAAACTCTTGCACAAATATGATGGCAAAATTAGGATGTTTCCAGATAAACACAAATTAAGGGGATATGTAAAAACCAAGCCGAACTTTCAAGAATTATTAAAGGGAGCCCTTCAGTTAGAATCAGACAACAACCTGAATCTAGGACACAAGATTGTACCAGACAGATACCAACCTAGAAAATGAACTCTCAAGGATAAAACAAAACTAAAAGATTTACAACAGATAACTAGAGAGGTCAATCAGTAAATGACAAAGACATCAGAATAATAAAAGAGGGAATAAACAATGCAGGTATAGAACTTTCAAATGGAAAGGAAGTCAAGGCAATATCAAGTAATAAAAGACTGGTTTAAACTTAGAAAGATTGGGGTAAATTTCAAGGTAACCTCAAAGAAAATTAACAAAACTATTCATCAAAACAAAAAGTCTCAATAAACACAAAATCCACCAAAATAAAAGAAATGGAAAAAAATCCACAAACAAAAGGAATTCACCACGGATGAGTAAGAGGAACAAAGAAAATGTCAGCACCGCATAAAAAAGCACTACAAAATGACAGCAATAAACTCATACCCATCGATAATCATACTGAATGTAAATGGCTTAAATGCACCCATAAACAGACAGAGAGTAACAGAATGGATAACAAAACAGGACCGATCAATATGCTGTCTACAAAAGACACACCTTAGAATCAGAGACAAAAATTCATTAAAAATCAAAGGATGGAAAAAATATATGAAGCAAACAGCTATCAAAAAAAAGCAGGAGTGGCAATACCAATTTCAGGTAAAATAGACTTTAAAACAAAATCCACCGTAAAAGACAAGGAAGGACATTGTATAATGATTAAAGGGACAATCCACCAAGAGGACATAACCTAATAAATATCCATGCATCCAATGACAGAGCTCCAAAACACATAAAACAATCTCTAACAGCACTGAAAAGAGAAATTGACAGTTCCACAATAATAATAGGAGACTTCAACACACCACTCTCAGTAAATGATAGAACATCTAGAAAGAAATTCAACAAAGAAACAGAATATCTAAAGGCCACTATTAACCAATTTGACCTCAAAGACATATATAGAACACTCCACCCAACAGCTGCAAAGTACTCATTCTTTTCCAATGCACATGGAACGTTCTCCAGAATAGACCGCATCTTGGGTCACAAAGCAATCCTCAACAAAATCCAAAACATTGAGGTAATAAAAAATATCTTCTCAGATCACACCATAGAAGTAGAAATTAATAACAGGAAAAAATCAAATACATGCAAACTGAATAAGACTGCTTAAAAGCCACTGGGTAATAGGAGAAATCAAAGATGGAATCAAAAAAGTCCCAGAATCAAACAAGGATGAAAACACATTATACCAAAACCTTTGGAACACAGGAAAGGCAGAGCTCAGAGGTCAATTTATAACAATAGATCCACACATCAAAAAAGAAGAAAGGGACAAAATCAAAACATTACCCTACACAACTCCGAAAAATAGAAAGAGAACAGCAAAAGAAGCCCACAGCCACCAGAAGAAAGGAAATAATAAAGATCAGAGCAGAAATAAATGAAATACAGAATAGAAAAACAATAGAAAGTATCATCAAGACCAAATGTTGGTTCTTTGAAAGGATCGAGAAAATAGACAAACCATTGGCCAAACTGACAAAAGAAAAACAGGAGAGGATGAAAATTACCCAAATAAGAAATGAAATAGGGGACATAACAGCAAACACAACTGAAATAAAAAAGATCATAACAGAGTATTATGAAGAACTATACTCCAACAAATTTAAAAACCCAGAGGAAATGGACAAATTCTAGAAACACACTACCTGCCTAAACAAACAAAAAAAACAAACCCACTGCCGTCAAGTTAATTCGGACTCATAGTGACCCTGTATTTGCCTACACTAACATGAACTGAAATAGAAAATCTGAACAGATCCATAACAAGAGAAGAGATTGAAAAGGTAATTAAAAAAAAAAAAAAAAAACTTCCAACAACAACAAAAAAAACCTGGCCCAGATGGTTTCATTGGAGAATTCTACAAAACATTCAGAGAAGAGTTTACACCAGTACTACTCAAACTATTTCAGGGCATAGAAAAGGAAGTGATACTTCCAAATTCATTCTATGAAGCAACATAACCCAGATACCAAAACCAGGCAAAGATACCACAAAAAAAGAAAATTACAGACAACTATCTCTCATAGATATAGATTCAAAAGTTCTTAACAAAATTCTAGCCTATAGAATTCAGAATTATACCAAAAAAAAAGTATATACCCCAACCAATTGGGATTCATACTAGATATGCAAGAATGGTTCAACATTAGAAAATCAATTAATGTAATCCACCATATAAATAAAATAAAAGACAGTAAAATCATCTCGGTCAATGCAGAAAAGGTATTTGATAAAGTCCTGCACTGAATCCTGATAAAAACTCTCAATAAAATAGGTATAGAAGGGAAATTCCGTGACATAATGAAAGGCATCTATACAAAACCAACAGCCAACATCATTCTTAATGGAGAGAGGCTGAAAACATTCCCCTTGAGAACAGGAACAAGACAAGGATGTCCTTTACCATCACTCCTATTTAACATTGTGCTGGAAGTCCTAGCTAGAACAATAAGACAAGAAAAAGAAATAAAGAGCATCCAAATTGGTAAGGAAGGAGTAAAATTGTCCCTATTTGGGGATGATATGATACTACATATACAGAACCCAAAAGACTCCACAAGAAAACTACTGGAGCTAATAGAAAGATTCAGCAAAGTACCAAGATATAAGATAAACATACAAAAATCAGTTGGATTCCTATACACCAATAAAGAAAACTATGAAAAGGAAATCACCAAAACAATAGGGTTTGTAATAGCCCCTAAAAAGAATAAAATACTTAGGAATAAATCTAACCAGGGATGTAAAAGACCTATACAAAGAAAACTACAAAACACTACTGCAAGAAACCAAAAGTTGTTGTTAGGTGCCGCAGATTCAGTTCCAACTCATAGCAACCCTATGTACAACAGAACAAAACACTGCCTGCTCCTGCTTCATGTCCACAATAATGATGCTTGAGCCCTTTGCTGCAGCCACTGTGTCAATTCATCCAAGCATGGTGTCCTCCACAGAATGATCTCTCCTGACAACAAGTCCAAAGCATGTAAGACATAGTCTTGCCTTCCTTCTAAGGAGCATTCTGGTTGTACTTCTTCCAAGACAGATTTGTTTGTTTACTTTTGGCAGTTCACAGTATATTCAATATTCTTTGCCAGCTCCACAATTCAAAGGCAACACCACAATTCACAGACACATGGGGGAGAAACCAAAAGATGCCTACATAAATGGAAAAACACACTGCACTCATGGATAGGTAGACTCAACATTGTGAAAATATCAATATTACCCAAAGCAATCTACAAGTATAATGTAATCCCAATCCAAATACCAACAGCATTCTTTAACGAGATGGAAAAACTAATCATTAACTTTCTATGGAAAAGGGAAGAGACCCCGGATAAGTAAAGCACTATTGAAGAAGAAGAATAAAGTAGGAGGACATGCACTACCTGACATGAGAACCTACTATACAGTTACAGTAGTAAAACAGCCTGGTACTGGTACAATGACAGGCATATTGATCAATGGAAAAGAATTGAGAACCCAGATGTAAATCTATCCACCTACGGCCACCTGATCTTCAACAAAGTCCCAAAGTCAATTAAATGAGAATGAGACAGTCTTTTTAACAAATGGTACTGGTGAAATTGATATACATCTGCAAAAAATGAAACAGGACTTACACCTCACACTATACATTCAAAATGGAGCAAAGACCTAAATATAAAACCAAAAGCTGTAAAGATCATAGAAGAAAAAATAGGATCAAAACTAGAGACCCTAATATACTGCATAAACAGGATGCAAATCATAACTAACAATACACATACACCAGAAGATAAGCTAGATAACTGGGATCTTCTAAAAATTAAACCCGTATGCTCACCAAAAGACTTCACCAAAACAGAAAACCTACAGACTGGAAACAAATTTTGGCTACAAGTCTGAAAAGGTCTAATCTCTAAAATTTATTGGAAAATCCAACACCTCTACAACAAACATAAATAATCCAATTAAAAAATGAGCAGAGGATATGAACAGACATTTCACCAAACAAGACATTCAGGTGGCTAACAGACACATGTTGGAGAGGCTGTGGGGAGATTGCAACTCTTACGCACTGCAGGTGGGAATGCAAAATGGCACAACCATTTTGGAAAAGGATATGACACTTAATGAAAAACCTAGAAATAGAAATACCAGGACTTCTGGCCAACGTAGCACCATAGACAGAAGCACCATGCCATTCCTCCACAGCAAAGACCCAAAAAATGAAGTAAAACAGAGACAAACGTCACTCCTGGAATTTGAAGTGTGAAATGAAGAGATAATGAACTCAGCCAAACACCAAATAGGATAAGAAACTGACAGAGGACAGAGAGCAAGGAGAGATATGTGTGGAGGTCCCCTATCAGTTAATGTGGCACAGATTCACCATCTTGGACTCTAGCCGGGGATCAGCAGACAGGGAACATGGGAAAGCAGCTTCACAGAGCTCCCAGAAAGAGACAGAGCACCCAGTAACCAGTGATACATGCTTTCCCACCCACCATCCTCTCCCCACTGCTCTAACTCCAAGCTCCCTGGCTGGCTTCAGTGGCTCAGCCAGCTAGGAAGTGCAGTGTCCATGCCACTTGGATTTGCCCCACCTACATCAGACATCAGCAGACAGGGAGTATGGGAAAGCACTCTACAAAGTCCCCAGCAGGAGACAGAGCACCAGCTGGACATGCCCTGCTGTACCATAGCTGAATGACTCACCGTGCCCACTGGACAAGAAGGTGAAAAGTATTATGACTGCAGATGAGCAAACAAGGAATGTACAGCCAGCCTGCTCAGACATCACCAAATAAGACAAAAAAGCAGGATTACACGGACAAATCCACAATCAAGAAACAAAGAAAATAACTACTGAATGCCCCCCCTCCCAAAAAAAAAGTATCAAAACATATTTTAAAAAAACAGGACAGGATGATTCATCAGGCATCCAAAATAAAACACCAGATGACTTTCCAGGAGAAGAAAAGACACTGGAACTACCTGACAGAGAATTCAAATCTTAATATTCAGAGCTATCCAAGAGATGAAGCAAAAAGCAGACAAAAATGAGGAAGAAATAGACAAATTTATGGAAAAGGCAGACAAATTCATGGAAAACACAGACCAAAAAAAAAAATGGAAGAATTCAAGAAAATAATACAGGAAAAAAATGCCCAAATAAATTCACTATGAGAAATCATACAAAACCAACAATCGGAAATGCAAAAGATAAACAACAAGATTTTAGAAATGGACAGTGTCATAGAAGGTCTGAGGAGCAGGTTTGAAATGATGGAAGACAGGATCAGCCAAATTGAAGACGAATACTTGGCTACAACTCTGTTTGAGGAAAAGACAATGAAGAAACCCTGAGAATTATGTGGGATAAAATCAATAGCAAAAATTTGCAAGTGAATGCAGTTCCAGAACAGGGAAAAAAAGCAGAAAACACAGAGAGGATCACTGAAGAATTGCCGACAGAAAACTTCACTAATATCATGAATGATGAAAAGCTGACCATTCAAGAAGCTCCACAAACCACACATAGGATAGACCCCCAAAAGAAAAACACCAAGGGATATCATAACCACAATTGCTAAAACCAAAGACAAAGAAAAAATCCTGAGAGCAGCTTGAGAAAAACAAAAAGTCACATACAGAGGAGAAACAATAAGACTAAGCTGTGATTATTCAGCAGAAGTCATGCAGGCAAGCAGGCAATGAGATGACACATATAAAACCTCAAAAGAAAAAAATTACCAACCAAGAACAATATATCCTGCAAAACTCTCATTCAAATATGATGGTGAAATTAGGACATTTCCAGATAAACAGAAATTAAGGGAATATGTAAAAACCAAACCAAATTTACAAGAATTATTAAAGAGAGTCCTTCAGTCTGAGAACAAAAAACATCAGGCTACAGCCTGAATCTAGTGTGCAAGATTGTAGCAGCCAGATACCAACGTAGGAAATGAACTCTCAAGGATGATCTAAAACCAAAAGAATTGCAACAGGGAACAAGAAAAGTTAATCTATAAATGACAACAACATGAGAACTATAAAAGAGGGAATAAACAGAGTAGGTATAGAACTTTCTAATGGAGATTAGGGCAAGATGATACCAAGCAATAATAGCTTGGTTCAAACCTAGAAAGATAAGGGTGAATTCAAGGTAAACACAAAGAAAGTTAACAAACCTACTCATCAAAATAAAGAACAAAAACATAAAGTCTCAATAAAAACAAAAGAAATCCACAGACAAAAGGATGTCAGCACAGGAGAGTAAGAGAAACAAAGAAAATGTTAGCAACACACACAAAAAAAGTGCCACAAAATGACAGCAATAAACTCACACCTATCAATAATTACACTAAATGTAAATGGCCTAAATGCATCCATAAAGAGACACAGAGTAACAGAATGGATTTTTTTTTTAAAAAAAAGATCCATGAATATGCTGTTTACAAGAGACACACCTTAGAAACAAAGATTTATTAAAAACAAAAGAATGCAGAATATATATCAAGCAAATAACACCAAAAAAGACCAAGAGTGGCAATACTAATCTCAGATAAAATAGACTTTAAAACAAAATCCACCATAAAAGACAAAGAAGGGCACTACATAATGATTAAACTGACAATCCATCATGAAGGCTTAGCCATAATAAACATCTATGCACCCAATAACAGGGCTCCAAAATACGTAAAACAAACTCTAACAGCACTGAAGAGAGAAATTGGCAGTTCCACGATAATAGTAGGAGACTTCAACACACCACTCTAGGCAAGAGACAGAACATCTAGAAAGAAACTCAACAAAGATGCGGAAGAGCTAAAGAGCACAATCAGCCAACTTGATCTCATACACATATATAGAACACTCCACCCAACAGCTGCAAAGCACACATTCTTTTCCAATGCACATGGAATGTTCTCCAGAATAGACCACAACTTAGGTCACAAAGCAACCCTCAACAAAATCCAAAACATTGAGATAATACAAAGCGTCTTCTTGACCAGAATGCCATCAAAGTAAAAATTAACAACAGGAAGAGTAAGGAAAAAAATCAATTACATGGAAACTGAATAACACCCTGCTTAAAAACCGCTGGGTCATAGAAGAAATAGGAGATGGAATCAAATATTTCCTAGAATCAAATGAGAATAAAAACACATCATACCAAAACCTTTGGTACACAGCAAAGGCAGTGCTCAGGGGTCAATTTATAGCAATAGATGCACACATCAAAAAAGAAGAAAGGGACAAAATCAAAATTTTAGCTACACAACTGGAACAAACAGAAAGAGAACAGCAAAAGAACCCCACAGAGACCAGAAGAAAGGAAATAATAAAGATCAGAGCAGAAATAAATGAAATAGAGAATAGAAAAACAATAGAAAGAATCAACAAAACCAAAAGTTTCTTCTCTGAAAGGATCAACAAAATTGACAAACCACTGGCCAAACTGACAAAAGAAAAACACAAGAGGACACAAATAACCCAAATAAGAAATGAAATTGGGGACATTACCACAGACCCAACAGAAATAAAAAGGATCATAACAGGGTATTATGAAAAACTATACTCCAACAAATTGAAAACCTAGAGAAAATGGACACAGTTCTAGAGACACACTACCTACCCAAACTAACACAAAATGATGTTGAAAATCTGAACAGACTCATAACAAGAGAAGAGATGGAAAAGGTAATTAAAAAAAAAAAACCTCCAACAACAAAAAAAGCCCTGGCCCAGATGGCTTCACTGAAGAAGTCTACCAAACATTCAGAGAAGAGCTTACACCAGTACTCCTCAAACTATTTCAGAACATAAAAAAAGGAAGCAATATTTCTGAATTCATTCTATGAAGCCTGCATAACCCTGATACCAAAACCAGGCAAAGACATCACAAAAAAAGAAAATTACAGACCAATATCTCTCATGAGTATAAATGCAAAAATTCTCAACAAAATTCTAGCTAATAGAATTCAGCATCATATCAAAAAATAATACACTGTGACTAAGTAGGATTCATACCAGCTAGGCAAGGATGGCTCAACCTTAGAAAACCAATCTATGTAATCCACCACATAAAAAGAAAGAAAAGAATCACGCAATCATCTCAATAGACACAGAAGGACATTTGACAAAGTTCAAACCCATTCCTGATAAAAATGCTCAATAAAAGAGGTATGGAAGGGAAATTTCTCAACATAATAAAGGGCGTCTATGCAAAACCAATGGCTAACATCATTCTTAATGGAGAGAGGCTGAAAACATTCCCCTTGAGAACAGGAACAAGACAACGATGCCTTTTATCACCACTTCTATTTAACATTGTGTTGGAAGTCCTAGTTAAAGCAATAAGGCAAGAAACAGAAATAAAGCCATCCAAATTGTAATGAAGAACTTAAACTGTCCCTATATGCAGATGATATGATACTATACATAGAAAACCCAAAAGACTCCATGACAAAACTACTGGAACTAATAGATTCAGCAGAATAGCAAGATACAAGATAAACATAGAAAAATCAGTTGCATTCCTATACACCAATAAACAGAATGATGAAAAGGAAATCACAAAAACAATACCATTTAGAATAAAAATTAGAATAGCCCCTAAAAAAACAAAATACTTGGGGATAAATCTAACTAGGGATGTAAAAGACCTATACAAAGAAAACTACAAAACACTACTGCGAGAAACCAAAAGAGATCTACATAAGTGGAAAAACATACCATGCTCATGGATAGGTAGAGTCAACATTATGAACATGACAATTCTACCCAAAGCGATTTGCAAATACGATGCAATCCCAACCCAAAAACCAACAACATTCTTTAAAGAGATGGAAAAACTTATCATAAACTCTATATGGACAGGGAAGAATCCCAGATAAGTAAAGCACTATTAAAGAAGAAAAATGAAGTAGGAGGGCTTGAACTACCTAACCTCAAAACCTACTATACAGCTACGGTAGTCAAAACAGCCTGGTACTGGTACAATGACAGATATATTGACCAATGGAACAGAAGTGAGAACCCATATGTAAACCCATCCACCTATGGTCACCTGATCTTTGACATGGGCCCAAAGTCCATCAAATGGAGAAAAGGCAGTCTTTTTAACAAATGGTGCTTGAGAAACTGGATGAACATCTGCAAAAAAAATTAAACAGGGCCCATACCTCACACCTTATACAAAAACTAACTCAAAATGAATCAAAGACCTCAGCATAAAGCCAAAAACCATGAAGTTCATAGAAAAAAAAATAGGATCAAAGCTAGAGGCCCTAATACACGGCATTGACAGGATACAAACCACAACCAATGACACATGAGCTCCAGAGGATAAGCTAGATAACCAGAATCTTCTAAAAATTAAACACTTATGCTCATCAAAAGACTTCATCAAAAGAATAAAAAGAGACCCTACAGACTGGGAAAAAGTTTTTGGCTATTATAAATCAGACAAAGGTCTAATCTTTGAAATCAACAAGAAAATCCAACACCTCTACAACAAAGAGACAAATAATCCAATTTAAAAATGGGCAAAGGACAAGAGACAGAAAGGGCCACATAAACCAGAGACTCCATCAGCCCGAGACCAGAAGAACTAGATGGTGCCCAGCTACCACTGATCACTGCCCTGACAGGGAACACAACAGAGAATCCCTGATGGAGCAGAAAAATAGTGGGACACAGATCTTAAATTCTTGTAAAAAAAACCAGGCTTAGTGGTCTGACTGAGACCGGAGGGACCCGAACAGTCATGGTACCCAGACCCTCTGATAGCCCAAGCTTGGAACCATTCCTAAAACCAACTCTACAGACAGGGATTAAGCTGGACGATAGACAACGACACTAGTGAGGAGTGAACTTCGTGGCTGAAGTAGACACATGAGACTATGCAGGCAACTCCTGTGTGATGACGAGATGAGAAAGAAGAGGGGTACAGGAGCTGGTTGAATGGACACAGGGAATACAGGGTAGAGAGGTGGAATATGCTGTCTCATTAAGGGGAGAGCAGCTGGGAGTGCACATCGGGGTGTGTATGGATTTTTGTATGAGAGTCTGACTTGATTTGTAAACTTTCACCTAAAGCAGAATAAATAAGTTTTTTAAAAAACGGGCAAAGGAAATGAACAGACACTTCACCAAAGAAGACATTCAAGCAGCCAACAGACACATGAGGAAATGCTCATGATCTCTCGCCATCAGTGAAATGGAAATAAAAACCACAATGAGATACCATCTTACCCCAGCATTACTGGCACAAATCAGTAAAACAGGAAATAACAACTGTTGGAGAGGCCGCAGGGGTATCAGAACTCTTGTGCACTGCTGGTGGGAATGCAAAATGATACAACCATTTTGGAAAACGATGTGGCATTCCCTTAGAAAGCTAAAAATAGAAATACCGTATAACCCAGCAATCCCACTCCTAGGAATATATCCTAGAGAAATATGAGTCGTCACATGAATAGACATATGTACACCCATGTTCATTGCAGCAGTGTTCACAACAGCAAAAAGATAGAAACAACCTAGATGCCTGTCAACAGATGAATGGATAAACAAACTGTAGTACATACACACAATGGAGTATTATGCAACAGTAAAGAACAATGATGAATCTGTGAAACATCTCATAACATGGATGAATCTGGAGGGCATTATGTTGAGTGAAATAAATCAATCACAAAAGGACAAATATTTTAGGAGACCACTACCGTAAAAACTCATGAAAAGGTTTACACACAAAAAGAAACAATCTTTGATGGTTACAAAGAAGAGGAGCGGTGGGGATGGAAAAACACTTAATAGACAATAGATAAGTGGTAACTTTGGTCAGGGATAAGACAGTTCGACTTGTACAAGGCAAGGTCATGGTAGCTCAATAGACATATCCAAAGTTCCTGAGGGACTGAATTGGTAGGCTGAGGGCTGTGGGGACCATGGTCTCAGGGAACACCAAGCTCAACTGGCATAACATAGTTTATAAAGAAAATGTTCTACATTCTACTTTGATGAGTAGCATCTGGGGTCTTAAAAGATTGTGAGCAGCCACCTAAGATACTCCACTGGTTTCACCCCTTCGGAAGCAACGAATAATGAAGAAAACTAAAGACACAAGGGCAAGATTAGTCCAAAGGACTAACGGATCACATCCATCGCAGCCTCCACCAGACTGAGTCCAGTACAACTAGATGGTGCCTGGCTACCATCACTGACTGGTCTGACTGGGATCACAATAGAGGGTCCTGGACAGAGCTGGAGAAAAATGTAGAACAAAATTCTAACTCACAAAAAAAGACCAGACTTGCTGACCTGACAGAGACTGGAGAAATCTTGAGAGTATGGCCCCCGGACACCCTTCCAGCTCATTAATGAGATCACTCCTGAAGTTCACACTTCAGCCGAAGATTGAGCAGGCCCACAGAACAAAATAAGACTAAAGGGGCACACCAGCCCTGGGGCAGCGGCTGCAAGGCAGGAGGAAACAGGAAATTTCGTAATCAGGAATCCAGGGTTGAGAAGGGAGAGTGTTGACATGTCATGGGGATGTTAACCAATGTCATACAACAATGTATGTACTAACTGATGAGAAACTAGTTTGTTCTGTAAACCATCTAAAGTACAATAAAAAAAAAAAAAGAAGAAGAAATGGAAATACCATATGATCCAGCAATTCCACTACTTTCAAAAAAAAAAAAAGGAATATATCCTACAGAAAAAAGAGCCATCACGCAAATAAGCATATGCATACCCATGTTCTTCACGATGTTATTCACAATAGCAAAAAGATGGAAACAACGTAACTGCCCCTCAACAGAAGTACGGATAAACTATGGTACATGCACATAGTGGAATACTACAAAACAGTAAAGAACAATGATGAATCTGCGAAACATCTCACAACATGGATGAATCTGGAGGCATTATGCCTAGCGAAACAAGTCAATCATGAAAGGACAAATACTGTATGAGGCCACTATTATAAAAACTCATGAAAAAGTTTGCACACAAAAACAAACAATCTTTGATGGTTACGAGGGATGGGAGTGGTGGGGAGGGAATAACACTAAATAGACAATAGATAAGCAGTAACATTGGTCAAGGGTAAGACAGTATACAATACTGGGGAAGTCAGCACAACCTGACCAAGACAAGGTCATGAAAGCTTCATAGACACATCCAAAGTCCCTGAGGGATGGAGCTAGTGGGCTGAGAGGACCATGGTCTAAGGGAACATCTAGCTCAATTGAGGTAGCATAGTTTATAAAGAAAATGTTCTACATTATACTTTGGCAAGTAGTGTCTGGGGTCTTAAAAGCTTATGAGTAGGCATCTAAGATACTCCCCTCGTCTCAACCCATCTGGAGCAAGGGAGAATGAAAACAACCAAAGACACAAGGGGTAGATTCGTCCAAAGGGTAATGGGCCAAAACTACCACAGCCTCCACCAGACTGAGTCCGGCACAAGCAGATGTTGCCCAGTTACCACCGTTGACTTCTCTGAAAGGGATCACAAAACAGGGTTCTGGATAGAGCTGGAGAAAAATGTAGAGCAAAACTCTAACTCAAAAAGAAAGACCAGACTTGCTGACCTGACAGAGACTGCAGAAACCTGGAGAGTATTGCCCCAAACAGCCTTTTAGCTCAGTAATGAAGTCACTCCTGAGGTCCACCCTTCAGCTAAAGATCAGACAGGCTTATAAAACAAAACGAGACTAAAGGGGCATACTAGCCCAGGGGCAAGGACCAGAAGGCAAGAGGGGACAGGAAAGCTGGTAATAGGGAACCTAAGGTTGAGAAGGAGAGAGCGTTGACATATTGTGGGGTTGTTAACCAATGTCACAAGACGGTATGTGTACTAATTGTTTAACGAGAAGCCAGTTCGCTCTGTAATACGAAATTAAAAAAAAACTCATGAAAAAGTTTACACACAAAAAGAAACAATCTTTGATGGTTACAAGGGATGGTGGGGGTGGGGAGGGAAAAACACTAAATGGCAATAGATCAGTGGTAACTTTGGTGAAGGGTAAGACAGTACACAATACTGGGGAAGCCAGCACAACTTGACTAAGGCAAGGTCATTGAAGCTTCATAGACACATCCAAACTCCATAAGGGACTAAATTACTGGGCTGAGGGCTGGGGACCATGATCTCCGGAAACATCCAGCTCAATTGGCATAACACGGCTTATAAAGAAAATGTTCTACATCCTGTTTTGGTGACTAGCATCTGGTGTCTTAAAAGCTTGTGGATGACCACCCTGTCTGGATCAAGGGAGAAAGAAGAACACCAGACACAAGGGAAAGATTAGTCCAAAGGACTAATGGACCACAACTACCACTGCCTCCACCAGACTGAGTCCAGCACAACGAGATGGTGCCCGGCTACCACCACTGACTGCTCTGACAGGGATCACAATAGAGGGTCCTGGACAGAGCTGGAGAAAAATGTAGAACAAAATTTTAACTAAAAAAAAAGACCAGACTTACTGGTCTGACAGAGTCTGGAGAAATCCTGAAAGTATGCCCCCTGGACACCCTTTTAGCTCAGTACTGAAGTCACTCCTGAGGCTTACCCTTCAGCCAAATCTTAGACAGGCCCATAAAACAAAACGAGACTAAATAGGCACACTAGCCCAAGGGCAAGGACGAGAAGGCAGGAGGTTAATAGGAAAGCTAGCAACGGGGAAACCAAAGCTGAGAAGAGTGTCGTCATGTCATGGGGTGGTAACAAACATCATAAAACAAGACATGTATTAATTGTTTAGTGAGAGACTAATTTGCTCTCTAAAACTTCATCTAAAGCACAATAAAAAATAATAATAAAATAAAATATGATTTACAAATTAATAAGTATACACATGGTGGAATTGCCTGCCTAAAATCTTTTATTTTGCACACCTCTGTCATAAAAAGTCTGTAGACCATTAGTATGGGCTCTGTTTTCTTTGCCTTCTCTGTCTGCTAATAATTTTGAAGGTAAATGTCCTGTTACCAATTTTATGAGTGGTTTCCTTTAAATTAAAACAGAGTGAGCTTCAATTTATAGTTCCTCTAAATGTCAATGGAATGAATAGAATAGCGAGCTCTGCTGATGCATGGTTAAAGTGCTCAGTTGTTAACTGAAAGGTCAGCGGTTCGAACCCAGAGGCTGCTTTGTGGGAGAAAAAGGTAGCAGTCAGCTTCCATAAAGATTTTACAGCCTTGGAAGTGTTGAGGCAGTTCTACTCTGTCCCATAGGGTCGCTAGGAATCAGAATCCACTTGACAGCAATGGGTTTGTTTTTTTGGTATGAATGGAATGATATCCATTTACTTCCCCATGTTAGATTAGAAAAGAGCATGTTTTTCCCTATCTCTACCACTTCCCAGTTTTTGTTGATATAATTGGAATTGGAACTGGAATTGGATTGGGAAAACCTCCAGAAGTTGGAAGATAGGAGCACTTAGATTATTTACTTTCTTTCTCTATTTTACAGCAATGTTGCAACAAACATCTATGTCAGTAGAAATTGCATTTGGCAGCTAGTGACAGAGGCCTAAACACAGTGACCTAAAAAAATCATGGGCGCGTTTTTTTCTCTGTGTGCCCCTGCCCCTCGTCCCAACTGCTCCAAGATAAGACTTGGCATATAGGAAAAGTTCAGAACTGGAGAGTGTATGAAAGATTGATTGAGCAGATACAGATAGGTTCTGTCACATCGAATCTGTCTGAGTTATCTAGTTCTGCTATAACAGAAATACCACAAGTGCATGGCTTTAACAAAGAGAAATTTATTCTGTCACAGTCTAGTAGGCTATAAGTCTGACTTTAGGGTGCCAGCTCCAGGGGAAAAATTTCTCTCTTTGTTGGCTCTGGAGGAAGGTCCTTGTCATCAATCTTCGCCTGGACTAGGAGCTTCTCTGAGAGGGAATCTCAGGTCCAAAGGATGCGCTCTGCTCCCTGCATTGCTTTCTTGGTGGTGTGAGGTCCCTAACTCTCTGCTTGCTTCCCTTTGCTTTTTATCTTAGCAGAGATTAGGATTTATAACACGTAGGAAAATTACATCAATCTAAGATGGAGGACAACCACACAATACTGGGAATCATGGCCTAGCCTAGTTGATACACATATTTTGGGGGGACACAATTTAATTCATGACAGAATCTGAAGAGAGTTTTTTCTTCTGGAGGGAGTAAATTTCAAGCAGTTGGAAAAGGCCAAGGAAGAGTTTACTAATCAGATTCATGAGGGCCGGGTGAGAAGAGGGACAGAGAAGTGCTTGTTTTGAATGTTCTGGGAAGTTGTTGATTTCACCCCCGTATATATGGCTCATAATGGTGGGCTCTGTTGAGTTTGCTCTACTAGCGGGGTGGGGGTAGTGAAGTGGCAATGGTTGAGAAGAGGAAGAACATCAGATCAATTCCTGCTGAGGCTTGACTAATCCATGGTATTACAGATTCACAGAGCCTGAGTAGGAAGGGACCATTTGAATTTCTACCCAACACTGACCCCTACACCCGTACACCACTGACTAATGGCATCCTTGTCTTCGAACATTCTGACCGGAATTTCTTGAAATGTTCATCTCTGTGTAACTTGAATATTAATTTCATTAGGCTTTGTCTGAACCTCACTTTCATAGTCTGGGAGAGTCAAATCCACCCTCTGTGTTCAGTAATTTTTGAACCCTCCTAGGCCCCTCTCTGTGCCTTCTTCAGGATTTGCTAGGTACCAAGTGCTGGGTGATCATGTCTGTTGTGTATGGGACAACTCTCTGCCTCCCTGCTCCTGCCCCAAGAACCTAAAGATTAATTTGTTGGCGGTGTATATGACAGTACTTACAGATTTCGCCTGAGGACTCCTCTGTGGTTACAGCTGGTGAGCTGTTTTGCCCTCCACCCAGAAACTTGCTTTGCAGAAGCCTAACGTTAGGGGTTCATCGTAACTATATTACCTCCCAGTTGCTAAACTTGAACTGATTTCTCCCACTTCAACCCAGTCATTTTGATCTACTTGACAAATATTGCCATCATCTCCTTCGTTCTCCTCAAATCGCTTCGCCAAAAACAATAATTTGGAGGGTCACCTGGTAAAGTCCAGGACTGCTCAGTAAGACTTCCTTATAATAGATTCTCCTGCAATACCATGCTCTAGCCAGCGATCCCTCGTCACTTTTGGTTGCTCACTTAATAAATTTCTTTAATCTCAACACATGGCGAGGTCTTCCCTTCCTTTTGGTTTCTATGTAGTCAGAAACCTAACATACAAGTCTCTCCGATTGTCAGCATTACCAAATACTTGTGAAGAAACAAATTGCAGTATTAAAACCAGATATGGTTTCTAACACAGGACATTGCCAACTTTCTCCTAATTTCTGTCACTTCTCTTCCTCAAAGCCACACCAGTGTATCTTCAGTCATTGGCACTGTACTTCTTGTTAATGTCTCTTGTTTCTGGCAACATGTTCCCTTCAGTATCAGTTTTAGGGTCTGCTTGGTAGCTGGACCTACAGCAGCAATAGTCCTGTCTTCAGTAAACTCTGTCTCATCGAGAGAAGCCTAATGTCTGCCACAGACCTCTTGTATTTCCAGGACAGCTACCAATTCCTTAAGAAATTGCTGTTCTATTGGGCTACCACCACTTTCAGCTTGAAGCTTCATGAATAATTTGTTGGAATTTATTGATTCAAATATGCTCACTTCACAATTTGAATGCCTGGTTCTCCACTGGAAACATGTAATTTCAAATGGCTCGTCTCCAAAAAGGCTATAATGCAAACGTCAGATAACTTTTCATACCTCACCCACAACTTAGAGAAGGTATCCATGGACCATCACACCTTGTGCCAACCCTGCCAGCGTGCCCTGGCACTGTCTATACCCACTAGTTTTATTATGGTAGACACACAAATTTATCCTAGTGTGAGTAACAATATGATCTCAAATGCTTGGTGATATACCTTGAAGTTACCAAAAATGTTACTCAGATATCAAGTAGGGATCCATGGTCAGTATTCTTAGCTGCAGACAACACAATCCACTCTAACTGGTTTAAGCAGGAAAGGATTTACTAAGGAGCCCTGGTGGTGCAGAGAAGAGCTATGGCTGCCAACCAAAAGATCGGTAGTCCAGATCCACCAGCCACTCCTTGGAAACTCTATGACTCAGTTCTACTCTGTCCTATAGGGTCGCTATGAGTCAGAGTTGACTCGACACCAACAGGTTTGGTTTTACTGGTTTATAGATCACTCAACATTTTTTTATTTTCTGGTAAACAAACTCTGGCCTGACTTTTCAGAAATGACTCCCAAAACACAGAAAGAACTAGGACCTCAGAAGAGTTACTGCCTCTGTCAAGATTAGGAAGCCACCACTGAATCACACTGCGTCCTCTGTGATCGGGAAGCTGCCTGACGAACCACAAGGAGGTATCAACTTCTGTCTTCCCCCTTATGTAACTAGTTCTGAGCTACAGTCTTGTGTGGGCACATCTGAATGATAAGCTCTCAATTATTGTTGGGAACTCTTGCTTTAGCAGGACCTGGGAAATATGGTGTTTAGCTTCAGAATAGAGAGGAAAAATTAAAAAAGGAGTTAGAATGGAATCAGCCACAGCCCAACTATTCAGAACAACTCAGCATCCATCTTTTCACATTAAATTAAAAAAACAAAAAAAATCGATATACAAACATCTAACTATCTTTTGTACAAACAAAAGTATTCTTACACTATCCCCCAAAAAGTGAAACCCAAACTTTTATCAGGCACTGTGTTCAATTCTGGACATTCTTTCCTACTTCAACCACAACCCTATCTTGATATCCTGTCGCTTATGGATATATTATGAAGGTATCACCACCAACATTTCCCATATCAAATAGTGAGTGAAATGTATAGAGAAAGAATAGGATCATTGGTTAAAATGTATAAGCACGTATAACAAAGAAGTTGGTAGCTGTTACAGTCTTTGACTCCATAACAGTTCATGCCAATACAGTCAGTATCGATGACTTTTTTCACCACCCATTTCATATTCCCATTACCCTCAGTCAACGCACTACTGGTCAGAACTCTTCACGTGATGTTGTGACACAAGCCTTCATTTCTGGGTATTTGAAACCTTCATCGTCTGCTCTATCTTGAGTATATGGAGAGCTCCAGATGTTTTCTAGCCTCTTTGTATTGAAAATTATTTCCAGTTCTTAAAAGAATTATAGACAACATAGCATTTCCCTTTTTTGCCTGTAGATTTGGCTGACTGAGGAGCTTGAAATGGCCAGGTAGACATCTCACCTTCAAATTCCACGTAAGCTATTCAGCAAACCTGGATAGAACTTTTGCCCCTTGAGTACTCCTATCTCTTTAACCTGCAGAGGCCAAAGTCATGGGGATGGGAGGCAAGAATTTTGTGAATAGTTTATTAGTTCTCTAATAAATATATGTCTCTAATGCGGGAAGAATGCCACCTAATGTTGGTCTAGGATTCAGAGCACATACTACCACCTACAGGACAGCACCCTAACCTCACAGGGTGCCTCCCAGATCAGCGGTGTCACTAGGGTTAGTGTCACCCTGTGTGGTGAATCATGATGTCACCCCTCCCATGGACCTTCTCCCACATCAGACAATACAGAATCTTCAGTAATGTTTTTTGTACTAACATTATTCATAAACAATAATCCCCGTATAACACTCCTTTTCCTTTAAGGTCACTGATATAAGTTCACAAATACTAATCTGTGAATATTGTAGCTAAAACACCAGAAAATCTGACAAAGTCAGCAACTATGGAAACACTGGCAGCAATGAAAAAAACAGCATTTGTTACAGCGCGTGCAGAGGAAATTCTGTGATTTGAAGTGTCACTGTAATTGGATAATAATGACAGCTGTAACTGGAGGGCATTAGAAAGTTCAAAAAGTAAATTAGCGTAGAGTTTTAGCCTTGTGTGGGTATACTGATACATGTAACTTTGGCTTATGAAAAATATTTTTGTTGTTATAGGGATATTTTTATTAAAAAAATATTAATTTCTGCTGAAGTAATGCACAAAAGTTTTATAGAGCCATTTTGGCCTCAACCTCTGTAACAGTGTTACCCAGTGCAGCACGCACCCCTGCCCCCCGCATTCCCTAGTGTCATCACTGTCCCAGGTGGTGTAGTAACTGAATCTTCAGTAGGACATTTCCTTGTCTTTATGGGTAGATACTTCTGAGTCAGAAGCCCTATTCACGAAGTGGTTAAGAGCTTGGCTGCCAACTGAAAGATCAGTGATTTGAACCCACCAGCCGTTCCATGGGAGAAAGATGTGGCAATCTGCTTCTGTAAAAATTGTTATGTTGTTAGGTGCCATCAAGTCAATTCCAACTCATAGCCACCCTATGTACTATAGAATGAAACACTGCCCAGTCCTGTGCCATCTTCACAACTGTTGCTGTATTTGAGCTCATTGTTGCAGCCACCATGTCAAGCATGATGTCCTTCTTGAGGGACTGGTCCCTCCTGATAACGTGTCCAAAGTATGTGAGACAAAGTCTCACCATCCTCACTTCTAAGGAGCATTCTGGCTGTACTTCTTCCAAGAAAGATTTGTTTGTTCTTTTGGTGGTCCATGGTATATTCAATATTCTTCATCAACACCAAAATTCAAAGGCACCAATTCTTCTCCAGTCTTCCTTATTCATTGCCTAGCTTTCACATGTATATGAGGTGATTGAAAACACCTTGCCTTGGGTCAGGCACACCTTTGTCTTTAAAATGACACTTTTGTTTTTTAATACCTTAAAGAGGTCTTTAACGTATATTTGCCCAATGGAATGCGTAGTTTGATTTCTTGACTGTTGCTTCCATGGGAATTGATTATGGATCCAAGTAAAGTGAAATCCTTGACAACTTCAATCTTCTCTCTGTTTATCATGATATTGCTTATTGGTCTACTTGTGAGGATTTTTGTTTTCTTTATATTGAGGTGTAATCCATACTGAAAGCTGTAGTCTTTGATCTTCATCAGTAAGTGCTTCAAGTCCTCTTCACTTTCAGCAAGCAAGGCTGTGTCATCTGCATAATACAGGTTGTTCATGAGTCTTCCTCCAATCCTGATGTCTTTTCTTCTTCATATAGTCCAGCTCCTCAGATTTTTTACTCAGCAAACAGATTGAAGGCGTATGGTGAAAGGATATAACCCTGACACACACCTTCCCTGACTTTAAACTACACAGTATACCCTCATTCTGTTCGAACAACTGCCTGTTGATCAATGTACAGGTTCTTCATGAGCACAATTAAGTGTTCTGGAATTCCCATTCTTCACAATGTTATCCACAATTTGTTATGATCCATATAGTCGAATGCCTCTGCACAGTCAATAAAACACAGGTAAAATACCTTTCTGGTATTCTCTGTTTTTAGCCAAGATATCCCTTGTTTCATATCCTCTTCTGAATTCGTTCAGCTTAAATTTCTGGCAGTTCCTTGTCAATGTACTGCTGCAACCACCTTTGAATGATCTTCAGAAAATTTTACTTACATGTAATATTAACGATATTGTTCAATAATATCTGCATTTGATTGGATCACCTTTCTTTGGAATAGGCACAAATATGGATCTCTTCCAGCCTGTTGGCCAGGTACCTGTCTTCGAAATTTCTTGGCATAGACAAGTGAGTACTTCCAGAGCTACATCTGTTTGTTGAAACATCTCAATCGGTATTCAATCAATTCATAGAACCTTGTTTTTTGCCAATACCTTCAGTGCGATTCGGACTTCTTCCTTCAGTACTGTCAGTTCTTTATCATATGCTGCTTCCTGAAATGACTGAACATTGACCAATTCTTTTTGGTACAGCGACTCTGTGTACTCCTTCCATCTTCTTTTGCTGCTTCCTGTGTCATTCAGTATTTTATCCATAGAATTCTTCACTATTACAACTCAAGGCTTGAATTTTCTCTTCAGTTCTTTCAACTTGTGTGTTTTCTTCCCTTTTGGTTTTCTATCTCCAGGTCTTTGCACATTTCATTATAATATTTTACTTTCTCTTCTTCAGCAGCCCTTCGAAATCTTCTGTTCAGCTCTTTTACTTCATCATTTCTTCTGTTCACTTTAGCTACTTGGCATTCAAGAGTAACTTTCAGAGTCTATTCTGACATCCATTTTGGCCTTTTCTTTATTTCCTGTATTTTTAATGACCCCTTGCTTTCTTTATATATGATGTCCTTGATATCATCCCACCACTGGTCTTCAGTCATTAGTGTTCAGTGCATCAAATCTATTCTTGAGATGGTCTCTAAATTCAGGTGGGGTATACTCAAGGTTGTACTTTGGCTCTTATGGACTTGTTCTAATATTCTTTAACTTCAACTTGAACTTGCATATGAGCAATTGATGTTCTGCTCTGCAGTCGGCCTCTGGCTTTGTTCTGACTCGCGATATTGAGCTTTTCCATCAACTCTTATGACATATGTAGTTGATTTGATTCCTATGCATTCCATCTGGCGAGGTCCACGTGTATAGCTGGCATTTATGTTGTTGAAAAAAGTTATTTGCCATGAAGAAGTTGTTGGTCTTACAAAATTCTATCATGCAATCTCTGGCATCGTCTCTATCACAAAGGCCATATTTTCCACCTACCAATCCTTCACTTCCAGCTTTTGTGTTCTAATCACCAGTAATTATCAATGCATCCTGATTGCACATTTGATCAATTTCAGACTGCAGAAGTTGATAAAAATCTTCAATTTCTTCATCTTTGGCTTTAGTGGTTGGTGCATAAATTTGAATAATAGTCCTATTCACTGGTCTTCCTTGTAGGCGCATGCATATTGTTCTATCATTGACAGCATTGTACTTCAGAATAGATCTTTTTTTTTCTACATGTATAATTCAGTGATGTTTGATTACATTCTTCATGTTGTGTGACCATTATTGCTATCCTTTTCTAAATTATCCCACCACCTTTAACATAAACTAGATACCCCCTAAACAAAAACTTCCCCTTTCCCCATCCCTCAAACTCTGGTAACCACTAATAATCTTTGGTTTCTATATATTTGCATATTTCATATAAGTGAGATTATAAAGTACTGTTCCTTTTGTGATGACTTATTTCACTCAGCACAATGTTTTCTCAAAGTTCATCCATGTGGTATGCATCAGGTCTTCATTTCTCTTTATAGTTGAGTAATATTTCATTGTATATATAAACAACATTTTGTTTATGCATTCATCTGTTGATAGACTTTTAACCATCTTTGAATTTCAATCACTCAGCCTATTAATCCCAGGGCTTGGTCCTTGTCTTCTCTGCCCTTCTGATGCAGGGCAGACTTTCTCTGTACGCAATGAAGAGGTCCTCTGGATTTCATACCTGGCTTTCAGCTCTTATTTTTTCGCAGAGCACCAATGGCAGTTATCAATAGCCACTCCTTTCCGCTATCCTTATGGCTGCTATATTCTCCATATATCCCAGATAACTTATACATTATGCCCCTGGTGCATACCCTTCCTCCTGTACACAGTGTCCATTCACCACTGGTGAGAGTTGTAACAATTGGGCCACACTTTGTTTCAGGGGCTGCCTGTGCCCCACCTGCTGCCAGTGATTTTGTCCTCATAGCCTGCCAGGTGGTGAGTGATTAAGTTCCAAAACTCCATCTTCTCCCCTTGCCAACTGCCATAGGTACCAGCCATCATTTTCTTGGAAGCAAATGCTGCGAAGGAAAGAAATGGGAAAGGAGTAAGGTTGGGTAGAGGGCAAAGTCAAAACGTGATACAGACTTCACAAAGTCTCAGTCGACTTGTCAGGGTGCTCTACAGTGAATATTTCCCATCACAATTGCCTGACATTGGGCCACAATAGCTTGGCCTTCATACCTCTGTCCTGCTCAGTTGCTGGATGCAACTGGGAGGGGTGTGATCTCAGTGAAGGTGAGTGCAGCTGAGGCAGACCTTGAAGGAGCCAACAGAGGGAGTTTCCCTGGTGATCCCACTTCTCTTAGCTGAGCACCATGTCCTTTTCTGAAGTGAGTTCTGGATGGAATATTTCCATGTTTTCCACAAAGATGAACCTCCAACTCTTTTACGCACTCTCCTTCTTTTGTGCTTAAAACCTTATTTGATGATTCAGAATATGTTGTCCATCATAGAAGCATCCTTGTGATACCCTGTGGGCCCAGAGTGTGGGGCCCATGGCCCTTCTTTGCTGGGACGTGAGACAACATTCCCTACCATAGGTCCTGTACATAGTAGGTGTCAAGAAAGAACCCAAATCTCATAGAGGATGGCAAGGAACAAATCTACCATCACTCGCTAGATGCCAAAAACAGACAGCAAGATGTAATGCATCATAGTAACATAGCACAGCAAAGGGCAAGGTTGCACATGGTTCCCTGCCCCAAGGACCTTGGTGGGAAGTGATGGGCCCAGATGGATGCAGCGCACATAATGTGTTAGACTGCAACTAAAAAGCCTGGGGCCAAGAAGCTACTCACTTTTGTAGTAAGAAGAAAATCAGCCAGTCCCAAGGGAACGCGTGGTTATGTGGTAGTTATGCTGTGGCCACTTCGATGTGCTCAGCTGCCTCTGTGACTAGCTACAGATCTGTTCAGTATCAGAAGGACAAGCCTTGCCATCTGGCACAGTCAGCAAAACATGCAGGATGCTCAGGTCCCAAGGCAGATGACCTCTCCAACAGTTGTTAGCTGTTATTGAGTTGCCCCAACTCATGGAGATCCCATGCACAATAGAATGAAAAGCTGCCTGGTCCTGTGCCATTCCTATGCACATCAGACTATTGTGATCCATAGGGTTTTCATTGGATGGTTTTTGGAAGTAAATCATCAGGACTTTCTTCCTAGTCTGTCTTAGCCTGGAAGTTCCTCTGAAAACTGTTCAAGATCATAGCAACACACAAGCCTCCACTGACAGATACGTGTTGACTGTGCGTGAGGTACACCGGCCAGGAATCGAACCAGGGTCCCCAACATGGAAGGCAAGAATTCTACCACTGACTCCACTAATCTTTCCTCTCCCAACAGTGTCATTGTTGGGTGTCATCGAGTTGATGTCAACTTATAGCAATCCCACATGACAGAGCAAAACTGCCCCATAGGGTTTTCTAGGCTATAATCTTTAAGGCTGTAATCTTTAAGCAGATCCCCAAGTCTTTCTCCCGTGGAGCCATTGGGTGGGTTTGAACCACCAACCTTTCACTTAGCAGCCAAACACTTAGCCATTGCATCACCAGGACTACTTCTCCCAACAGTAGGTGTTTATAAATGTCTGCTGAATGAATAAATGAGCAGAGTAGTGACTGGCCTCTGCTTGGAGAGGAAGGTCTGTTTCAGATTTCACTTGGTGGCTTGGAATGGAAAACTTATTTCTGTCACAGTGTATAGTTTTAACTACGTAATTTTTTTTAATTATAATTATTTTTGTGTGTGTTTTAGGTGAAACTTTACAGCTCAAGTTAATTTCTCATACATAAATTTATACACATATCATTATATAACATTAGTTACAATTCCTATAATGTGACAGGACTCTCCCCCTTTCCATCCTGGGTTTCCCATGTCCCTCCAACCAGCTCCTGTCATTTCCTGCCTTCTCACCCTGCCTCCGGATAGGAGCTGCCCTTTTGGTCTGGTGTATCTGCTTGAACCAAGAAGCACACTCTTCACAAGTATTATATTATGTTTTATAGTCCAGTCTAATCTTTGTCTGAAGAGGGGGCTTCAGGAATGGTTTTAGTTCTGGGTTAACAGAGAGTCCAGGGGCCATGGCTTCAGGGGTTCCTCCAGTCTCAGTCAGACCAGCAAGTCTGGCCTTTTGGCTACAGTTTGAGTTCTGCTCCACAGTTTTCTCCTGCTCCATCAGGGACTCTCTGTTTTGTACCCTATCAGGGAGGTCATTGATGGTAGCCAGGCACCATCTAGTTCTTCTGGTCTCAGGCTGATGGAGCCTCTGGTTTATGTGGCTCTTTTGTCTTCTGGGCTAATATTTTCCTTCTGTCTTTGGAGTTCTTCATTCTCCTTTGCTCCAGATGGGTTGGGACCAGTTGATGCATCTTAGATGGCCTCTCGCAAGCTTTTAAGACCCCAGATACCACTCACCAATGGGGGATGCAGAACATTTTCTTAACAAACTTCTTTATGCCAATTGACCTAGATGTCCCCAAAACCGTGGTCCCCAGACCCGAGCCCCTGCTACTCTGTCCCTCAAAGTGTTTGGTTGTGTTCAGGAAACTTCTTAGCTTTTGGTTTAGTCCAGTCATGCTGTGTTCTCAGTGTATCAGGATAGATCTTGAAATGTTCTTTTTGACAAGGAGTGCCACACCTTTCATGTTCAATTTATCATTCCCGGCAGAGTAGACCATATGATTGCCTGGTTCAAAATGGCCAATATCAGTCCATTTCAGCTTACTAATGCCTAAGGATATCAATGGTTTTGCCTTCTCTTTCATTTTTGACGGTTTTCAATTTTCCTAGATTCATACTTCATGCATTCCACATTCTGATTATTGATGGATGTTTGCAGCTGTTTCTTCTCATTTGGAGTCATGTCACATCAGCAAATTAAGATTCCAAAAGCTTGACTCCATCCACATCATTAAGGTCAACTCTACTTTGAGGAGGCAGCTCTTCCGCAATCGTCTCTTGAGTGCCTTCCAACCTTGAGGGGCTCCCTTCTGGCACTATAGCAGACAGTGTTCCACTGTTATTCATAGGGTTTTCCCTTGCTAATTTTTTTTCAAAAGTAGACAGCCAGGCCCTTCTTCCTAGTCTGTCTTAGTCTGGAAGCTAAGCTGAAAACTGTCCACTGTGGGTGACCCTGCTTGTATTTGAATACTGGTGCATAGCTTCCAGCATCACAGCAACACACAAGCTCCCACACTATGATAAACTGACAGACATGTGGGGCCTTGTGGCTTCTAGGATGCTGGTTTTCACCTGTAGTGAGTTCAGTGGATTTGGGGAGCTAATTCAGGAAAAAGATATGACCATGAGATAGTGTTGCAGCGTGAGCTATTTATTGGGGCCAATACAGCAACAGTCTCACATAGAGGGTTGTCCTCCATAGCGGGAGGTCTTCCAGTACAAGTAACCACCAGACTGGGAAGAGGGTATGAAAAACCTCAGGGAAGAGGAAAAGAGGAGGGGGTTTATGTGGGCCTTCTTGATGTCCTTCTGCAGCAAGGTGGGGAATCTCTGGGTCAGAGAGCTCCTAAGGACAGGAACATCCTAGGGTCCTTATAATTAAAGGGTTTAATCTTGTGTAGGGCTAGAAGATGTTAGACACAGTTCTGCAGAGTAACTAAAGCAGGCAGGCTCCAAGTGGTTAAAAATCTTATTATTTGGGCTATTTGTAAAACAGTTGGAAGTGTACAAATTTGAGTTTGGTGACAATGGGTTCTTTTTGGCTAACAGACCTCAGTTTGCTATGATGAAGTAAACTACTTGGGGTTTAAAAGCAGAAACCATTTTTAGCCCATTCATATAACATCATCACAAATGCAGGCTTTTTTCAAAGTTGCAGTGGAACTGGAGAGCAGGAGACGGGCCTAGAGCAAAGCTATCTGCTGTTACTGAGATTTAGCAGCTTTTCTTGAAAAAATGCTCCTCAAGTTACTACAGACCTTTGGTTAATTTCCAGAGTACTGAAAACGTTCCCAAAAGACTTAGCCAATTTTTTTTTCTTATGGCTTTTATGAAGGAAAGGATTTTTTGCAAGTCTTATTGCACCATTTTCTACCTGTAATATTTTATCATGTGTGTGGAATTACACATTTTTTTCTAATTAAGGCTAAAGTTATTCAGTATTTGCATATGCCTCCCTTAAAGATCCAGTGAAACCACCCATCATCTCATTATTATTTTCTAATATGTTAGTTCTATTTTTATTTAACTAAAAAAAGATGAAGTATTAATTTTTTACCAGCAAATATTTATGGTATAGAGGAGGAGGAAAAGGGAGTCAGGGCCAGCTGACAGTCAGCCTACACCTGCTCTGTCTGCTCCTGCCCCCAGCCTATCTCTGGGGCTGCAAATCCTACAGGGCTGGGCTCATGGCTCTTTTCTGTCATCAAAGGCAGGGTGGTCAGAGGCAAGACGATAACTCAGAGCCTCTCACCCAAACTTTCCTCCACCTGGCACCTAGCCCCCTGATCCTGGGGCTCTGGTTTCCTACCCACAAATCAGGAAACAGCCATCCTTTCTTTCCCCAGGGTCTCTCACAGTCAGAACTGGAGTTTCTCAGATTCTACAAGCTCCTCCTTTCCCTCTTGTGGCATGACTATGGCTGGGCTGATGTCCACAGTGTGTGAGCATTTTGCCACTTGCTATCATTGGGGCCTTGGATGAGTAATTTAATCTCTTTGACTATCTGAGATGCTCATCTATAAGGTGCATGTGATACATGGATAAAAGCCCCCCCCAAAAAAACTCATAACCGTACAATCAATTCTGACTCATAGCGACCCTGTAGAACAGAGTAGAACTGCCCCAAAACGTTTCCAAGGAGAAGATGGTAGATGTGAACTGCCAACCTTTTGGTTAGCGGCTATAGCTCTTAACCACTGCACCACCGGGGCTCTGATACATGGGTAGTAGGGTTATTTTGAGGATTCAATTCAACACAAATTATGGATTAATAAAACAACGCGTGTAAATTCCCTGGCATGTAGTAGATAGTCATTAAATATATTCTTCATGTGACCCAGCTCTCAGCTGTGGTGTCCTGCCCTTTAGGATTCAAATAAAATAGACATGACTACCCATCCCATGGGCTTTAGACGTCCAGAGCCTTCACTACAATTTCTGAGGCTCACATTCTGGTGGTCACTTGAGACCTCAGATCTGTTGTTCTTACTCCATCCCACTGAACCCTACATTTCACTACTATCTGGCATCCCTCCCTCCCAATCCCACGACACACACACACACACACACACACAGATACTCTGCTGCTGCAGATCCAGTTTGCCTTCCTTTAATTCTCTCAAAATGTTACCCGCACCAGGCGTTGTGTATAGCAAACTTTTATCAAAGTTTCTGTGGTTACTGTGTGTACCTGCGTGCATATGTTATGACACCACAGAATTGAAGGAACATTGAAACTGAGATTAAAACCAGAAGACCAAAGCAGCTGGCATTCTGAGGCCATGCTAACTAGGTTCGAACTGCCAACGTTTTGGTTAGTGGTCAAGCACTTAACTGCACCACCAGAGAACCCAGACTGGGATTAGTCTTAGTCTTTTTTTTTTTTTTTTTTGAGTCCCTGGTTGTTTTGCCAGCATGGAATGTCTACTGACCCTCCCTATCTTCCCTCCAGCCACATTGCTGGTTCCCTCTCTCTACTTCCTCACCCAAATGCTTTGCATAAGCCAGTGGTTCCCAAACAAGAAGTCCTCTCACAAGATGTATAAGGACATGGGGGAGGACATTTTCCCTGTGGGTGACCAGTAGATGAGCTGCCCAGAGTTTGACTCCATATAAGAAATTTCTGGCCATAGGATGTATAGACCACGTTTTGAAGTAATTTCCCCATTATGAGGTGGGGGTGGGAAATGAAGCTGATGCTGAATATTCACTTGTCTGGGATGCTACAAAGGAGTCTTGGGTGGGAGGACAAACTGAACCCCAAGCGACTTGTGTTAGGTCACACCGTGGGATGAAAAAGGTGACTACAATATTGGGAGATGACTCCTGAGCTTGTTGTCCAAAGTCCAGACTCTGCCCCTTGATTACTTGTGTGACCTTTTTAAAGGTCGCAAAGCCCCTTTAAGGCCGGAGTTTCACACCTATAATCTGGGTTTGATAAGTAATGCCTCCTGCCTTGAGTGTGTAGGAGTAGGGCCAAACCTGCAGGCTATAAAGGCCTCAAATACTGGTTCCCACCATAAGGCAAATACCAATATTTGCATTAGTGATGTGGGGAGTTCCCACAAACAGCTTTCTTCTTTTCCCCACAGCGTCTTACTTAATCAACCAACAGATGAAGTTTGTAGAAAATGAGAAAGGAAATTTGACTCATTAAACAAGTCGGGTACAGGGGATGACCACCAAAACTAGAAGCAGCCAAGCTCAGTCTTGCTGTAAAGACAGGACTTTTGTGCCTGCCTGTAGATTGGCATTGGTGAGCAGAGCTGCCTGGGGCTGAACTACCAGCCCAGGGAAGCAGCTAAGGGGAGACGGGGACTGCGCATGAGAACACCAAGCTGCTTGGAATCACTCAGGGTGAGGTCAGTCCAACAGGAATGAGCACAGTTCAACAGGGTGCCAGGCACTTTCTAAAGTGAGGTTGTTTCTACTTGGATTCTACCATTTGTTGAGTGCTTACTGTGGGTGCTGCAGAGTCCCTGGGTGGTGAAAATGGTTAAGATGCTCGGCTGCTAACTGAAAGGTTTGAGGTTCAAGTCTACCCAGAGATGCCTCAGAAAAAAGGGCTAATGATCTACTTGCAAAAAATCAGTCATTGAAAGTCCTATGGAACACAGCACTATTCAGGACACATACGAGTCACGATCTGACTCAACGGCAACTGGTTTGTGGGCACTGGAGGTGGAGTGCTCACTGTGTCTCAGCACAGAAAAACCTGGAGGTACAGATGAAAAAGTTCAATTCCTACCATCAATGGGCTTACAATCTGAAGGAAGACAAACAACCATAATAGAAAAAGAAAACGACTATAATGGTGTAATAAACAATACGCAGTTGCGAGCTTAGAAAAAAAGAGTCCTCCAGTGGCATAAAACTCAGAGAAGCCTAAGAGATATGGACCATGAGAGCAGTTGACAGGTAAATAGCAGTTTGCTTGGGAGGACAAGTTTGGGAAGAGTGTTCCTGACAGGAAAACAGCAGGTGCAGAGACACCCAGAGCAAGGGAGCATGGAATGTTCCAGAGGACATAGGAAGTCTGTTGTCAAAATTACAAAGGGCCTTGACTCCCCTGAGGAAGAGTTTAGATTTGTCTTAGCCTGACACCCTCGTGCTCTGCTGAGGCTATCTGTCAATCAGTGGTTAGGAAATGTGGTCACTGTTTCTTTATTGTAAGGCTGGGCCTCAGACGTGGGAGTCGTTTTCTAAACATCAATGTTCCTCTTCTCTTGTATCATGTGCAGCTGAGCAGGACACCTGGAATGGGACCCCAGCTCAGCAGATGGAGCATCTGCAGGGCCTCATGGCTTCTGGGCTGCATTAGCCTCCTCCAGGGTAAGTGACTCCCCAGAAAAGGAAGGCAACTGGGTGGAGGCAGGATAGGGCTCCCTGATCACTTTGAGGGTTGTTTAAGGGACCTGGGTACTGGGCAGCTGAGACTGTGTCATCCAGTCTGATGGGCCCTCACTACGACACCCACAGGGTTTCACCTCAGTCATTCTGGTTTCCATCAAATGTCCTAAAAGACCCATTCCCAGCAGCTCCCTCTTCAGAAAGCCTGGGCAGCTGGGAGGGTGGTCCCCTTTCTTCCTGCCCTTGGAGAACAAAGACAGCTCCCAACACTAAGCTATTAATCAACTCTATGTTATCAATGTTTCTGCTAAAGCTGCTGAAACAACTACTGTGGGTCCATGCCTGGGTCCCTGGACCCCCTTGGGATCTGGGGATCTAGCAGTGAGCTCCTTGCACCCCAGAACAGAACCTGCACTCAGGCTTCCCAAGCAGGTGAAACTGTCCAGTGTCCACCTTTGGGCTAGAAGTGTACATAGCGAAGCGCACTGCAGGGGCAAGTTCAGATGTCCTTGGTGAACAAAAAGAGAAAATGACACTGTTATTATCACTTAGCAAATGCAGCGTGTTTCCTTTATTGCCCCAAAGTAAACGAAACATACAGAAGGGCCATTAGCTGGCAACCAGCCTGGGACCCCCGAGCCAGGGAGTTGAGGCTGCTCCTGCTGCACTGGCAGAGAAACCAGGATAGCCTGGAGCTGCCTGCAGAGAGCAGTGGAGACACAGAAGCCTGCTTGTGGGCCAGCCTGGGGAGGGAGTCGATCTAGAGCCCTGAGGAAGAGTCTCTGGCCTGGGCTTCTGGAGCTTCTCCATCGCCAAAGAAGAGAGAGCTCTCACTCCCTTTCCAGATTTGGGTCTCAGGAACAAACAGATCATCACAAAAGAAAGATTTTTTGGAAGTCTCAGGTTTATCTTAAAATTGTTTGTGAATTTACATTCCACTTCAGTACTACTTTTTATTTGAAAATGTAAAGAATGCTTTACCTTTGGGTAAAGCAAATGCTCTAGTAGGATGTTGAAGGGTGCCCTGTACCCCTATGGGTTGCTCCCAGCCCCACTGTTGCTTAAGCCCTGGGGATCCCAGATTGAAGGCATGTTTATCACAGCCCTGTTTTAGGGCAATTCCTGGAAACAAAGAGGATGCCATCAATGTGGGAATAACTGAATATGTTGGGGCATATTCAACCATGGAATATCATGGAAGCCAAGAAAAGAAATGGATCAGCTGACTGGGAGGGATTTCATGAATCAATAAGCTATTTGCATGAGAATAACAAGATGTAGAAAACAGAATACAGTGGGGTCCCAATTTTGTAAAACATATAGCAGCTTCCAGCCCGGGTGGCACAAGAGGTTTGCAATAGGTTGCTAACCTAAACGTTGGTGGTTCTGAGGAAGAAAGGCCTGGCAATCTACTACCTTAAAGATTACAACCAAGAAAACTCTACGCAGTAGGTTTAATCTGTACATATGGGGTCTGTATGCTGCCATGAGTCAAAATCAACTGGATGACAGCAGGTTTGGTTTTGGGTTTATACACACACATATGTTTATAAGAGCAAGGAGAGAAGTGCAGAAGGATACATAGCAGAATGCTAACATGGGCTACAGAAGAGGGTGGAAATGGAGACAAAGCAGGAAGGAGGAAGGAGAGAAAAGGGTGGGAAGAAGGATGGAGAGTTAAGCAAAAAAAAGGGAACTGAAAGAAAAAAGACTTCCAAAGAAGGCCAGAAAATATCCTATTCATGAATTTACTGAAGATTACATGCTTATAACCAAAAATCCGTTGCCATTGAGTCAATTCTGACTCATAGCGACCCTATAGGACAGAGTAGAAAAGCTCCATAGGGTTTCAAAAAAAAGCTCCTGGTGAATTCGAACTGCTGACCTTTTGGTTAGCAGCCGTAGTTCTTAACCACTATACCACCAGGGTTTCCTACATGCTTATCCCAGAAAACCCAGTGCCGTCTTGTCGATTCCGACTCACAGCAACATAAAAAAAGGCATACATAAATAAAATAAAAAGTAATTAAAAAAATATGAAGACATAGTAAATTATTAATTCTGGTGACAGCTTTGAAAGCTTGTATTGTTATAACTTTTGAATATCTCAGGGAATTACATGAAATTTAATGGATTACACAGCACTTGTTTCAGGACGTCTAGAATTGGTAGTAGCCTTGCAGTAGCGAGGAATTAGACCTTCACTAGATAATTTTCAATCCACAGTAAATTGTAGGCTTTCTCCACTTCTACATCTCCTGGGGTCAGAGGGTAGTGGGTACTACACATGCCTGACCTGGAACTCATGGGGAGCTTGACAATCTGACATGTCATGCCACTGAGGGAGCCGATCTAGAACCCCGCTGTCCATGCTGGATCAAATTTCTCTGGTCTGAGCTTCCTGGGCTTTTCCACCAAAAAAGGAAAGTGAACATCCATTCCTCTCTCTGGTTTGGAGCAAACAGATCCTAACAAAGAAGAGGTTTCTTGGAAGGCTCAGATTTATCTTAAAATTGCTTGTGCAACTCAACAACAAAAAAACAACCCAATTTAAAAACTGGCAAAGGACTTGAATAGACATTTCTCCAAAGAAAATATACAAATGGCCAATAAGCACATGAAAAGATGTTCAACATCATTAGCCACTACAGAAATGCAAAGCAAAACCAGAAGATACCACTTCACACCCACTAGGATGGCTAGAACCAAAAAGGCAGAAAATAACAAGTGTTGGTGGGGATTTGGAGAAATTGGAACCTTCCTGCATTGCTGGTGGGATGTAAAATGGCGCAGCAGTTATGGAAAACAGTGGAGATTCCTTAAAAAGTTCAACATAGAATTACCATATGATCCAGCAATTCTACTCCTAAGTATGTACCCAAAAGAATCAAAAGCAGGGACTGAAGCAGATACTTGTACACCAAAAGTGGTCATTGCAACATTATCCACAACAGCCAAAGTGGAAACAACCCAAGCGTCCATAAGCAGATGAATGGGTTAGTAAAAAGGTAGTGCACATACAATGGATTATTATTCAGCCATAAAGAGAAATGAAATTCTCATACATGCTGTAACAGGGATGAACCTTGAAAATATTATTCTAAGTGAAATAGCCAGACATAAAGGAGGGCAAAAGTTTATTAGTGGTTACCAGGGCCTGGGAGAGGGGAGAGGGGGAAGTTATTGCTTAATGGGTACTGAGTTTCTGTTTGGGGTGATGAAAAGCTTTTGGAAACAGATAGTGATGATGATTGCTCAACACGGTGAATGTAATTACTGTCACTTAAAAATGGTTAAAATGGAAAATATTTTGTTATATATACTTTTCCCACAAAAAAATTTTTACAAATTGCTTATGAATTTTGCATTCTACTTCAGGTGCTTGTTTCCACTTTAAAACGTTAAAAAGTATTTACCTTTGGGTAAAACAAACACTCTAGGAGGATGTCCTTTATTATTCCTGTGAATTGCCTCTACTCCCACCCCCAAATGCTGCTCAGACATGGAGATCCCATGGAAAGCAAGTTTCTTGTTGCATGTTTTAGGGTGAAAACCTGGAAAAAAAGGGGGATACTCATCAATTCAAGAATGATCGAATAAGTTGAGTCAGCAGTTGTCAATCTTTTGATCTCAGGACTTCTTTCCATTCTTAAAAATCACTGAGGACACCAAATAGCTTTTGTTTATATGGGCTATATCTATCAATATTTACATACTAGGAAATAAAAGAGAAAATCTTAAATATATTTACATATTCATTTTAAAAATAATAAACCCACTTCATGTTAAAATAAACATTTTATTTAAAAATAACCGTATTTTCGAAAAAAGAAAAAATTGGTTCAATAAACATATGATCTACAGGTATTTTCTCCCAGTCTGTGGCTTATATTTTCATTCTAACAATGTCTTTAGAAGAGCAAAAGTTCTTAATTTTGACAAAGTACAATTTATTGATGTATTCTTTTATAATTTGAATTTCTTAAATATATTAAGATGGGTAAAGAATTAAAACACATCATATCAAAACCTTTTGGGACATAGAAAGCAGTTCTCAGAGGTCAATTTATAGCAATACATACACACATCAAAAAAGAAGAAAAGGACAAAATGAAAACTTTAGCTACACAACTTGAACAAACACAGAACAGCAAAAGAAGCCCACAGCCACCAGAAGAAAGGAAATAAAGACGATCAGAGCAGAAATAAATGAAATAGAGATTAGAAAAACAATAGAAAGAATCCACAAAACCAAAAGTTGGTTATTTGAAAGGGTCAACAAAATCAACAAGCCACTGGGCAAACTGACAAAAGAAAAGCAGGAGAGGACACAAATTACCCAAATAACAAATGAAATGGGGGACATTACAACAGACCCAACTGAAATACAAAGAATCATAACAGAATACTGTGAAAAACTATACTCCAACAAATTGAAAACCTAGAGAAAATAGACAAATTTCTAGAAACACAGTACGTACCCAAACTAACACAAAATGATGTTGAAAATCTGAACAGACCTATAACAAGAGAAGAGATTGAAAAAACAAGAGAAGAGATTGAAAAGGTAATTAAAAAAAAAAACTTCCAACAAAAAAAGCCCTGGCCCAGATGGCCTCACTAGAGAATTCTACCATTCAGAGAAGAGCTTACACCAGCACAACTCAAACTATTTCAGAACACAGAAAAGGAAGCAATATTTCTGAATTCATTATATGAAGCCAGCATAACCCTGATGCCAAAACCAGGCAAAGACACCACAAAAAAAAAGAAAGAAAGAAAGAAAATTACAGACCAATATCTCTCATGAATATAGATGCAAAAATTCTCAACAAAATTCTAGCCAATAGAAATCAGCATATCTTGAAAAAAATAATACACCATGACCAAGTAGGAGTCATACCAGGTATGCAAGGATGGTTGAACATTAGAAAATCAATCAACGTAATCCACCACATAAATGAAAGGGAAGAAAAGAATCCCATGATCATCTCAATCAACACAGAAAGGGTGTTCAACAAAACCCAACACCCATTCCTGATAAAAACTCTCAATAAAATAGGTATAGAAGGGAAATTTCTCAATATAATAAAGGGTATCTATGCAAAACCAACAGCCAACATCATTCTTAATGGAGAGGTTGAAAACATTCCCCTTGAGAACAGGAACAAGACAAGGATTTCCTTTATCACCACTTCTAGTTAACATTGTGCTGGAAGTCCTAGCTAGAGCCATAAAGCAAGGAAAAGAAATAAAGTTCATCCAAACTGGTAATGAAGAAGCTAAACTGTCCCTATTTGTGAAAACTCAAAAGACTCCAAGAGAAAACCACTGGAACTAATAGAAAGATTCAGCAAATAGTAGGATACAAGATAAACATACAAAAATCAGTTGGGTTCCTATACACCAATAAAGAGAATGATGAAAAGAAAATCACAAAAACAATACCATTTAGAATAGCCCCTAAAAAAAAAACTTAGGAATAAATCTAACCAGATGTAACAACCTAAAGAACATTACAAAATACTACTGCAAGAAACCAAAAGAGATCTACAGAGATGGAAAAACATACCATGCTCGTGGATAGGTAGACGCAACATTGTGAAAATGCCGATTCTACCCAAAGCAGTTTACAAACACAATGCAATACCAATCCAAATACCAACAACATTCTTTAAAGAGATGGAAAAACTTGTCATTAACTTTATACGGAAAGGGAAGAAGCCCCAAATAAGTAAAGCATTACTGAAGAACAAGAATAAAGTAGGAGGACTCACACTACCTAACCTCAGAACCTACTATACATCCACAGTAGTCAAAACAGCCTGGTACTGGCACAATGACAGATACATTGACCAATGGAACAGAATGGAGAACCCAGATGTAAATTCACCCGCCTATGGACGCCTGATCTTCAACAAGGGCCCAAAGTCCATCAAATGGGGAAAAGACAGTCTTTTTAACAAATGATGCTGGCAAAATTGGATGTCCATCTGCAAAAAAATGAAACAGAACCCATACCTCACACCATATAAGAAAACTAATTCAAAATGGATCATAGACCTAAACATAAAGCCAAAATATACGAAGGTCATAGAAGGAAAAAATAGGATCAACACTAGAGGCCCTAATACATGGCATTAACGGGATAGAAACTACAGTCAACAACACACGAATTCCAGAAGACAAGCTAAATAACTGGGATTTTCTAAAAATTAAACACTTATGCTCATCAAAAGACTTCAACAAAAGAGTAAAATAACCTACAGACTGGGAAAAATTCTTTAGCTATTACGAATCAGACAAAGGTCTAATCTCTAAAATCCACAGGAAAACCCAACACCTCTACAACAAAAAGACAAATAATCCAATTAAAAAATGGGCAAAGGAAATGAACAGATACTTCACCAAAGAAGACATTCAAGCAGCCAACAGACACATGAGGAAATGCTCACGATCTCTAGTCATTAGACAAATGCAGATCAAAACCACAATGAGATACCATCTCACCCCAACATTACTGGCACAAATCAATAAAACAAGAAATAATAAATGTTACAGAGGCTGTGGGGAAATGGGAACACTTATGCACTCGTGGTGGGGATGCAAAATGATACAACAATTTTGGAAAAGGATACTGCACTTCCTTAGAAAGCTAGAAATAGAAATACCATAAGATCCAGCAATCCCACTCCCAGTAATATATCCTAGAGAAATAAGAGTCATCACACAAATAGACATATGCACACGCATGTTCACTGCAGCACTGTTCACAATAGCAAAAAGATGGACACAATCTAGATGCCCATCAACAGATGAATGGATAAACAAACTGTGGGACATACACACAATGGAGTATTACATAACAGTAGAGAACAATGATGAATCTGTGAAGCATCTCATAACATGGATGAATCTGGAGGGCATTATGAGTGCAATAAGTCAATCACAAAAGGACAAATATTGTCTGAGATCACTACTGTAAAAACTCATGAAAATGTTTACGTACAAAAAGAAACAATCTGATGGTTACAAGGAAAGGGAGGGAAAGGGATGGAAAAACACTAAATAGACAACAGATAAGTGGTAACTTTGGGGAAAGGTAAGATGGTACACAATACAGGGGAAGCCAGCACAACTTGTACAAGGCAAAGTCATGGAAATTCCATAGACACATCCAAACTCCCTGAGGGACCAAATTGCTGAGCTGAGGGCTGTGGAGACCATGGTCTTGAGGAACATCAACTCAAATGGCATAACATAGTTTATAAAGAAAATGTTCTACATTCGACTTTGGTTAGTACCATCTGGGGCCTCAAAAGCCTGTGAGCGGCCATCTAAGATACTCCACTGGTCTCACCCCTTCTGGAACAAGGAAGAATGAAGAAAGCTAAAGATACAAGGGAAAGATTAGTCCTAAGGACTGATGGTCCACATCTACCACGGCCTCCACCAGACTGAGTCCAGTACAACTAGATGGTACCCCAGGTACCACCACTGACTGCTTTGCAGGGATCACAACAGAGGGTCCCAGACAGAACTGGAGAAAAAATGTAGAACAAAATTCTAACTCAAAAAGAAAGAGCAGACTTTCTGGCCTGAAAAAGACTGAGAAACCCTGAGACTATGGCCCCTGGACACCCTTCAGCTCAGTACTGAAGTCACTCCTGAGGTTCACCCTTCAGCCAAAGATTGGAGAGTCCCATAAAACAAAACGAGACTAAAGGGGCACAACAGCCCAGGAGCAAGGACTAGAAGGCAGGAGAGGACAGGAAAGCTGATAACAGGGAGCCCAAGGTTGAGAAGGGAGAGCGTTGACGTGTCCTGGGGTTGTTAACCAATGTCGTGAAACAATATGTGTACTAACCGTTTAATGAGAAACTAGTTTGTTCTGTAAACCTTCATTCAATTAAATTTTTTAAATTAAAAATTTAAAAAATATATATGTTAATGTTTTTTTTAATGTTTGTTTTATGGCCCAGAATACAGTCTAAATGAATATTCCATGTATACTTGGAAAGAACGTGTATTCTGCTACTGCTGAGTGTGTGTTCTATAAGTGACAATTAGATCATGTTGGCTGACAGTGTGATTCAGGTTTTCTATAGCCTAACCAATTTTCTGCCTGCTTATTCTGTTAACTGAGAGAGGAGTGCTGAATCTTCAGCTACAATTGTGGGGCTCTTTCAGTTCTCAGTTTTTGTGTCATATGTTTTCGAAGTCCTTTTGTTAGGTTCATACACATTTAGGATTGTTAGAGCTTCCTGTGAATTGACCCCTGTATCACGATGTAATGTCTCCTTTATTCCTGGTAGTGCTCGATGTTCTAACGTCTACTTTTCCTAGTGTAATCTAAGCTAGCCTTCCCAGCTTCCTTTTGATTGTGTCCATGATATCTTATTTCTATCTTTTTACTTAAATCCTAGCTATGGCTTTATATTTAATGCTTAAAGACAGGAAATAGTTATCCAATCTGACAATCTCTGTCTTTTAATGGTGTGTTTAAACTGTCTAGATTGAATTAATTGTTAGTATCATTGAAATAAAATGTGCCACCTTTATGGCTCTTTTTCTGTTTGTTCCATCTGTTTTTTGTTTCTTTTTTCCTCTTCGTTTGCTTTCTTTGAACTAATTGAATGTTTTCACTATTGCATTTTATCTCCACTACTGGTTTCTTCCCACTGGTTTCTTAAGAAATCTTGGTAGCCCATTTGTTAAGCGCCTGGACGCTAAAGGAAATGTTGGTGGTTCCAAACTATGAGTTGCTCTTCTGGAGAAGGATGTGAAAGTCTGCTTCGGTAAAGATTTACAGCCTTGGAAACCATTTGGGGCAGTTCTACTCTGTCCTATATGGTCATTATGCATCAGAATTAACTCGATGGCAGTGAGTTTATCGGCTTCTTATTTGTACTTCTTTGTAATTTTTTTTTTTTTTTTTTTTTTACTTCTTGCTTGGCATTTACAATACGCATTTTTTAGTGAATCAGCCTTCACCTTGAAATAATATTATACAACTTACCAACACACTGCTCATTCCTCCCTCCCCTCCTTTGCGCTGTTGTCATAAATTTTACTTCACGTATGCTATCAAGACACAGCACACTGCTTCCAAAAAAGCCTAACCCTTTACCATCGAGTGGATGTAGGTTCATAGCGACCCTACAGGAGAGAGTAGAGCCACCCCATAGGGTTTCCAAGGAGCAGCTAGTGGAGTTGAACTACCGATGTTTTGGTTAACAGCCAGTCTCTTAACCACTGTGCCACCAGGGCTCCAACACAGGGCTTAGGTAGCAATTTATCTTTTACAGCAATTTAAAATAAATTTTAATAAATTCTATACTTAGCTTTGTTTATGTAATTTCTCGTGTTCTCTTTTTCTTTGTGTAGATGAAAATTTCTGGCTGATACGATGTTTCTTATGTCCAATGAATTTACCTTTCTTGTAGTGCAGTTCTGCTAGAAATGTATCCTCTCAGCTTTGTTTATCCAAAATAGTCATTAATTCTCCTCCATTTTTTAAATACATTTTCATTTGGTATGGAATTCTGGGTCCACAGTTTCTTTCAGCCCTTTAAGGATAGCACTCCTTCATCTTTTGGTTTACATGTTTTCCGTGCTCAGCAGGGCAGCATGAAAGCTTTGACGAAACTGCCTCCTAGACTGAAGTAGCAGCAGGAGGAAGTGGGATATGGAAGGGAAGGAGTGGTGGGAGGAGCCTTGAGTTTAGGAGGTAACTGATGGCTGGGAACACCTGGCCTTTCTCCTAGATGGTCCAAGATAGAAACAGCACTGTCCTGACTTACTGATGGCACTGATGTAGGTCCTGATGGTGACCCATTCAGGTTGCCTCCAGAGGAGCTGAAGGGACTTGGATCCTTCAGCCTGAAGAAGTCCACATGACGCCTCCTCCAAGAAGCCTTTCCTAGTTCTACCAGCCAGAAGTGGCCTCTCCCTCAGCTAAACTTTTTGGCATCTTTTTATACACATTTTATACCTATTGTGGTATTCAACCTGTGATGAGGTTTTACATATTGGATCTCCCCACTAATGTGAATGGAATTCCCTAAGGTATGGACCACATCTTACCGCTTGGTGTGTCCTCAAGGTCCTTGCTCATAGTAGGTGCCTCTTTGAGTGCATTAATGAATGAATAGGAAAATCATATCCGATAGGGTGCTGCCCTTAAAGTCATAGTATGAGCTATTCCTTGCCCCCAGTAAGGGCAAGAAATGAGTTTAACTTAAGTTAAGCAGGAGGAGGGCAGGCCAGATACAAGGAAGAATTTATTGGAGAGGGGGCTGGTTACACTGTCAGGCAGTGGCAAATCAAACTGAATACTGCACCTGCTGAAAGCAGAGAATCAGTCTTCCTTTCAAGGAGAAAGGAAGCCTCCCTTTGTGGAACCTTTCCCTGGTCCAGCTCTTGTTGGGAGAAGGAACAGTATTAGACCAAAGTCCTCTCGTGTTCTCAGTGGGGGAGATCCGGACTCAGGAGAAGGGTCTGACATGGTTCATTGGTCAAAACACCACAGCACAACCATTCCAACCAGGGAGTCTATAAAAGGTCCTGGATAGAAAGGAAGAAAAATGTAGAACAAAACCTAAATTCCCAAAAAAAAAAAAAAAAGGCGAGATTTGCTGGATAGGTAGAAACAGGATGAACCTCCAAGATCGTCACCCTGGGATACCCTTTAAACTTGGAACACATACCACTCCCAGAGGTCGCCTTTCAGCCAAAAGACAGAGTAGCAAATAAAATAAATAATATTACCCACGAGTACTGTGCTTCTCTAAATAATCATCTAAAAAAAACAAACAGTAAATGCTTTCCCTAGAAGGTAAGGGAAGACAGGGAAGCTAAATTAAGGGAGACAACAACCAAAATGGAAATAATTAGAGTGCTGATACATTGTGAAAAATGTAACCAATGTCACTGAACAATATGTATGTTGTTGTCAAGTCAGTTCCCACTCGTAGTGACCTTATGTACAACAGAACAAAACACTGCCCAGTCCTGTGCCATCCTCACAATTGTTGTTATGCCTGAGCCCATCGCTGCAGCCATTGTGTCAATCCATCTCATTAAAAGTCTTCCCTTTTTCACTGCCCCTCTACTTTACCAAGCATGATGTCCTTCTCCAGGGACTGATCCCTCCTGATCACATGTCCAAAGTACTTGAGATAAAGCCTCTCAAACCTTGCTTCTAAGGAGAATTCTGGCTGTACTACTTCCAAGACAGATTTATTCTTTTTCCTGTCAGTCCGTGGTGTATTCAATATTCTTGGCCAACACCATAATTCAAAGGCATCAATTCTTCTTTGGTCTTCTTTATTCACTGTCCAGCTTCTACATACATATGAGGTGATTCACCACACCATGGCTTAGGTCCAGCACACCTTAGTCCTTAAAATGACATTTTTGCATTTTAACACTTTAAAGAGTTCTTTTGCAGCAGATTTGCCCAGTGCAGTACGTCGTTTGATTTCTTGACTGCTGCTTCCATGAACGCTGATTGCAGATCCAAGTAAAATGAAATCCTTGAGAAATTCAGTCTTTTATAGGTTTATCATGATCTTCCTTATTCGTCCAGCTGTGTGTGAGGATTTTCATTTACTTTATGTGGAGATGTAATCCATGCTGAAGGCTGTAGTCTTTGGTCTTCATTAATAAGTGCCTAAGTTCTCTTCACTTTCAGCAAGCAAGGTTGTGTTATCTGCGTATCGCAGGTTGTTAATGAACCTTCCCCCAATTCTATTGTTCCATTCTTCTTCAAATAGTCCAGCTTCCCAGGTTATTTTGCTCAGAATACAGAAAGGATACAACCATGATGAACATGTTTCCTGACTTTAAACCACCCAGTATCCCCTTTGTCATGGATTGAATTGTGTCACCCCAAAATATGTGTCAACTTGGGTAGGCCATGATTCCCAGTAGTGTGTGACTGTGCACCATCTTGTCACCTGATGTGATTTTCCTATGTGTTGTAAATCCTACCTCTATAATGTTAATGAGGCAGGATTAGAGGCAGTTACGTCAATGAGACAGGACTCCATCTACAAGATTGGGTTGTGTCTTAAATCAGTCTCTTTTGAGATATAAAAGAGAGAAGCAAGCAGAGAGACATTGGGATCTCGTACCACCAAGAAACAAGAGCCAGGAGAATAGTGTGTCCTTTGGACCCGGGTCTCTGTGCTGAGAAGCTCCTGGACCACGGAAGATTGATGAAAAAGACCTTACCCTAGAGCCAACACGGAGAAAAAGCCTTCCCCTAGAGTTAGCACCCTGAGTTCAGACTTCTAGATTCCTAGACTGCGAGAGAATGAATTTCTCTTTATTAAAACCATCCACTTGTGATATTTCTGTTATACCAGCACTACATAACAAAGACACCATCGTTCTGTTCAAACAACTGCCTCTTGGTCTATGTACAGGTTCCACATGAGCACAATTAAGTGTCCTGGAATTTCCATTCTTCATAATGATGTATGTAATTTTTTATGATCCACACAGTCATATGCCTTCACTTAGTCAGTAAAACAAGGGTAAACATCTTTTTGTGTTCCTTGCTTTCAGCCAGGATCCATCTGACATCAGCCATGATATCCCTCGTTCCACGTCCTGCTTTGAATCTGGCTTGAATTTCTGGCAGTTCCCTGTGAATGTACTGCTCAACCACTTTTAAATGACCTTCAGCAAAATTTTACTTGTGTGTTATATTAATGATATTGTTAGGTAATTTTCATGTTCTGTTGTATAACCTTTCTTTGGAATGGACACAAATATGGATCTCTTCTAGTCAGTTGGCCAGATATCTGTCTTCCAAATTTCTTGGCATAGACAAGTGAGTGCTTGCAGCACTGCATCCGTTTGTTGAAACATCTCAGTTGGTATTTCTACAATCCCTGGAGCCTAGTTTTTCCCCAGTGCTTTCAGAGAAGCATTGACTTCTTCCTTCAGTACCATCGGTTCATAATCATATGCTACCTCCTGAAATGGCTGAATGTCAACCAATTCTATTTGGTACAGTGACTGTGTATTCCTTCCGTCTTCTTTGATGCTTCCTGTGTTGTTTAATATTTTCCCTGCGAAATTCTTCAATATTGCAACTCAAGACTTGAATTCTCTCTTTAGTTCTTTCAGCTTGAGAAATGCCAAGCGTGTTTTCCCTTTTGGTTTTCTAACTCTAGGTCTTTGCACATTTCATCATGATACTTTATTTTGTCTTCTCAAGCCACCCTTTGAAATCCTCTGCGCAGCTCTTTCACTTCATCATTTCTGCCATTCCCTTTAGCTACAGCAAGTTTCACAGTCTCTTTTCACGTCCATTTTGGTCTTTTCTTTCTTTCCTGTCCTTTTAATGACTTCTTCCTTTTTTCATGTGTGATGTCCTTGCTGTCATTCCACAACTCATCTGGTCTTCAGTCATTAGTGTTTAATGAGCCAAATCTTCTGGAGATGGTCTCTAACTTAGGGTAGAATAAACTCAACGTCATACTTTGGCTCTCTTGGGCTTGTAATTTTCTTCAGCTTCAACTTGAACTTGCATGTGAGCCTTGTTCTGACCGATGATACTAAGCTTCTCCTTCATCTCTTTCCACAGATGTAGTCAGTTTGATTCCTGTGTGTTCCATCTGGCGAGGTTCATGTGTATAGTTGCTGTTTATGTTGTTGAAAAAAGGTTTTTGCAATGAAGAAGTCATTGGTCCTGCAAAATTCTGTCATGTGGTCTCTGACGTCATTTCTTTTACCAAGTCCATAATTTCCAACTACTGTTACTGTTCCTTCTTCTTTATTTCCAACTTTAGAATTCCAATCACCAGTAATTATTAATGCATCTTGACTGCACATTTGATGAATTTCAGACTGCAGAAGTTGGTAAAAATATTCAATTTCCTCATCTTTGGCATTAGTGTTTGGCACAGAAATTTCAATAATAGTCATATTAACTGGTCTTCCTTGTAGGTGTATGGATATTATCCTGTCTCTGAGAGCGTTATACCTCAGGATAGATCTTGAAATGAACGCGAAACCATTCCTTTTTAATTTGTCATTTTCGGCATAGTAAACCGTATGATTGTCTGATTCAAAATGGCCAATACAAGTCCATTTCAGCTCACTAATGCCTAGGGTATTGATGGTTATGTGTTCCACTTCATTTTTCACAGCTTCCAATTTAATTCGAACAATATGTACAGAAACCGTTAAATAAGAACCTAATTTTCCATATAAGATTTCACCAAAACAGAATAAAATATGAAAAAAAAAAAAAAAACTCACAAACCAGAACAACTGATGATGTCGAGTTCTGGGATTGTTTAGGGCACTGCTCCCAAAGAGGAAAGAAACATCTGCCCAGCACTTCAAGACACTATGCTAGGCACTTGAGATACTTTACCTCATTTAATCTGTGAAACAAGTCTATAAGGAAGGCATTGATACCATCAGTTTACAGAAAAGGGAAGTATAGCTTAATAAACTCAGTTAATTAACCTAAAGTAAAAAATTTGAAAGGTCAACACAGGCTTATTTTAATTTTACTGTATCAGGTTCCTTCCTAGAATCAAGGGCATATATTGGATGGATTTTATAAGAAACATGGGTTCTGTGGTTCTCTCATTTGTTCTTAATGAAAAAACATTCTTAATTTCTGTTTCCCAATGCAAAGTGTCTGGAACATAGGGGCCAAGAGTTCTGGAGCACATGGTTCTGGAACTTCATGCTATTATTATGATGCAGGTAAAGAAAGCAAGGGTTAGCAAGTTTAAGTAACCTGTTCAGAGTTACACTCTGCTAGAACCAGAATTTGATCCTAGATTTGCTTCAAATTCATTGTATGAGGCAGCCTTCTTAGAATCAAGGGAGCACACTGGATGGATTGAATTAAACAATGGGTTCTGTGGTTCTCTCATTCGTTCTTATGGGAAAACACTCACATTTCCTGTTTCCCAATGTCCTAGGTGTCTGGGGCACTGGGGCCAAGGGTTCTGGAGCACATGATTCTGGAACTAAGGATTCTGGAGCTCATGTTCTTCTGAAGGAGATCCGAGGAGGTTCTGTCTTGTTTCACGTGATCGTGAAGCCAGAAGTAAATCCAGGAGAGGAAGTACAGGAGATTAGGTGGAGCTTTGGCTCTGAGCCATCCTACAGAGTCATGCTGCGTGTCCATAATGGGGCAGACTCTCCAACATGGGTCAGTCTCCAAGACAAGTACAAGCAGAGGGTCCATGTGCCCAATATGACAATGCTGAGGATTGAGAACCTGACCCTTGAGGACAGTGGGCAGTACCGGGCTCGAGTCAGCTTAAATGAAGGAAGAGAATTTATCCAGATGTTCCACCTGATTGTCTATGGTGAGTGACAACCCCCTTACCCCAACCTCATAGCTTACCCTCCTTTTGCCCCTGGAAGTGTCACGTAAGCCCCCTTTTGCAGGACTGCACCCAGATACCAGCCTTCACCTTCCATTTTCTCCCCTGAACATAGGGTGAGTTTACAACTTAATGGAGACCAGAGCTGAGATTCATACCTGAGGGAAAATCACTTCAATGTTTTGGAAAAGAGGAAATTTGACAAAAATGGAAAATTTTGCATTAATGCTAATTGTTCTCTATAAATTCAGGCTAACTGATTTGTGTATGAGGTTTTTATTGCTATTTAAAATTACCAAACATAGTGGCTTAAAACAACACGTTTGTTATCTTACAGTTTCATTGGTCCAAAGTCCCATACAGGTCTCACTGGGCTCAAATCAAGGTTTCAGCAGAGCAATTATCCTTTCTGCATGCTCTAACAGAAAATTGGTTTCCTTAGGGTTGCTTTTTTTGTTTTATTTGTTTTTTTTAAAATAGAAGTTTCTTTTAAAGAAAAATTGTAATAGATTTTATTTTTAGAGAAATTTACGTTTACAGGAAAATCGTGCAGAAAGTACAGAGAGTTCCCATGTATTGCCCCCTACACTTTGTTTCTTCTAGTAACATCTTGCATCCTGTGGTATATTTGTTATAACTGATGATCCAACATTGATACATTTTTAGTCATAAAAGTCCTTAGTTTACATGAGGCTTAACTCCTTATGTCATACAGTGCTATGAGTTTAGACAAATGCTTAATGTCATGAGTCCACCACTATAGAATCATACAGAATAGTTTCACTGCCCTAAATGTGCCCTGTGCTCCATCTATTCATGCCTCCTTCCTCCTCCTCACCTCCTGGAAGCCACTAATCTTTTTATTGTCTCCATAGCTTTGCCTTTACAGAATGTCATATTGTTGGGAATTATACAGTATGTAGGTTTTTTTGCAGTGGTATCTTTCATGTAGAATTACAATTTTAATGTTCCTCCATTCTTTTCATGGCTTGATAGCTAATTTCTTTTTATTGCTGAGTAATATTCCATTGTGTGGGTATACCACAGTTTGTTTATCTGTTCACCTAGTGAAGGACATCTTGATTGCTTCCAATATTTTGGCAATTATGGATAAAGCTCCTATAAACATTCGTGTGCAGGATTTTATGTGGACATAGGTTTTCATTTCATTTGGGGAAACACCTAGAAGCACAATTGCTGAATCAATGGTAAGCCTGTGTTTATCTTTGTAAGAAACTACTTGACTGTCTTCCAGAGTGGCTGCATCACTTTGCATTCCCACCAGCAGTGATTGAGAGTTCCTGCTGCTCCACATCCTTGTCAACATTTGGTGTTGTCAGGATTTAGGATTTTAACAAATCTAATATTTTTTAATAGGTGTATAGTAGTATCTAATTATTGTTTTGATTTACAATTCCCAATGACATATGAAGGAGTTACTGGGTGGTATAAATGGCTAAGACTTCTACTACTAGGCTAGGTTGGTGGTTAGAACCCACTCAATGGTGCCTGGGAAGACACACCTGGTCTGCTTCCAAAACCTCACAGCCTTGAAAACCCTGTGGAGCAGTTCTACTCCGCATACATGGAGTTGCCATGAGTCAGAATCAAATTGACAGCAGCTAATAACAACAATGACATAAGAAGTTGAGCATTTTTTCTTAAGCTTATTTATCATCTGGTGAGGTTTCCGTTCAGATCTTTTCTCATTTTGTAATTGGGTTGTTTAATTTCTTATTTGGGGGTTTTAAAAGTTCTTTGCATATCTTGGATAGAAGTCCTTTATCAGATGTGTGTTTTGCAGATATTTTCTCCCACTCTGTGACTTGGTGTTTTTTGTTTGCTTGTTTGTTGTTTTGTTTTCATTCTTTCAACAGAGCCTTTTACAGAGCAGACATTTTTAAGTTTAATGAAGTCTAACTTATCGAGTTTTTCTTTTGAGGGATCATTTTGCTAAGTACAGAATTCTAGGTTGATGGGTTTTTTCTTCCAACATTTTAAATATTTCACTTCACTCTCTTTACCTGCATGATTTCTGAAGAGAAGTCTGATGTAATTCTTCTGCTTGTTTCTCTGTAGATCAGTAATGTTTTTTCTTTGGCTTCTTTCAAGAGCCCGCACATGTTCCCTGAGATGTGGACGTGTGCCAGTGGGTGAGCTCAGTGTTTGCCCCTGCTAGGGCCCTATAGTTGAGTCATTCATGGTTCAGTGGTATAATTCTCGCCTTCGGTGTGGCTGGGTTCTAATCCCAGCCAGTGAAGCTCATGCACATCTCCCAAGTGTCTGTGTGTTGATATGATGCTGAACAGATTTCAGCAGAGCATCCAAACTAAGACAGGCTTGGAAGAAAGGTTTGGCAATGTACTTCTGAAAATCAGTCATTGAAAACCCTGTGGATCACGACAATCTAAGTCTGCTATGTATGGAGTGACTACGAGTCAGGGGCCAACTCAACAGGGCCCTATAGGATTCACCTATTTTTAGGCTAGTTTCTGGGCTGAGAGTTCCAGCACATAGTAAGAATTCACACCCATGCCCATGCATAGTGCAGGCTGGAATTCTGACTTCTCACAGACTCCACCCTTGGTACAGGGCAGGTGGCAGCTTCCCAAGCTGATTTCCCAGGCCAGAAGACAGAAATTTTCTCATCCTATATTCCTCCCAGCCCCTCATCTGACTTCATGCAACATCCCTACAAGTACAACACCACGGCCAAGACCTCATCCCCATTTAGGGACATCAGTGACCCCTTTAGCTCTGAGTTTCCTCCTGTTTTTGTGGCTTGAATTCTCCCAAACCTCAGTTCCATATTTAAAACATTCTTTGTTATATTTTATCAGGCATCGTTGTGTGTAAGAGTGTGAGGAGGGGCTTCTTGAGTCAGCGCAAATGCCTTCTGGTCTGGTGGTTTCCAAAGTATAGTGTGTCTGTGATTCAACTGTAAAATTCTTTTTTTCCAAAACCTCCAAAACATGGGGCTGAGGAGCCATTCCTTCGTCATCCAGCTGAGAATACAGCTCAGTGTTCATCTTTGACTTCCAAAATAGGCAAGAATATTTTTATTGAAAAAAAGAGAGATTTGTGTGGGCCAAAACCAGAAATTGTAGACTCAGAGAATAGAGTTGTCTCAACAAGTCACAAACTACAAAGATATCAGTTATGACATGAGACATGAGAAAATGGGGGGAAAAATTAAGTGGTTATTAAAAATACACCTTATGGTTGAGACTCTGATTAAAACTTGGAAGGGACTTGAAATGGTCATTCCCTATGGTCTAAACAGAGGGGGCTGTGGAGCAGGGCTGAGGAGCAAGCCAAACCCACTAAAAAACCAAACCCACTACCTTCGAGTCTATTTCAACACATAACAACCCTATAAGATGGAATAGAGCTGCCCCATTTGATTTCTAAGGCTGTAAATTTTACAGTAGCAGACTGCCACATTGTTCTGCCACAAAGCGGCTGGTAGGTTCCAACCACCAACATACAGTTAGCAGCTGTGCACTGTATCACCAGAAAGGTTGAGAGGGAACGCAGAAGGAGAAGGGCTTGGGTTCTGCTTACAACTTATCTGGGAAAATACTGTCTCCTCCCAAGGAGTCCTGCTGAGTAGAAATTGGGGTATGGTGTGTTTAGCCAGAAAAGGAGCCTCTAGAAGTACTACAAGTCCCCCAAGTCTGTGTAAGACATGGGGATATTGAGGTGTTCTTATGGCCCCCACTAAGGAAACAAAGTGCTAACAGGACCATGGACCAGAAGACACCTCAGGTCAGAAAGATGAAGACTTGGAGTGCCTGGACATCACCATGGAGGCTGTGGCAGGGACAATGGGCTCCAGCAGCAGCTGCCAACACTTGTTGAGATAAGCAAAACCTGTCACGTTAGTGGCAGATACAGCAGATACAGAAAGTGATACCCAAAGACCAGGACAAAATTCCCTAGCAAAGGCCTACAAGGATTATAGAGAACAGCAAAAAGACAGGAAGCCCCTCCCCCAACTCCAGGAGGACAGGGAGGAAGAGAGGAGCACAAAGAGGATGGGAGGTTGGAGGGCACAGGTAAGGGTTTCTTTGACTAGTACTGTTGTGCTAACCAAGCAGTTGGGTTCTCTGGGCCTGATAATGTTTAATCTGACTCTTTCTTCCATGGGGATTACCAGAGGTTCCCTGGAGACACTCCTCTCCCACACTGGGGATCTCTCACCTGCCTTGTCACAGGTAATACACTCTCAGGATGGTCATTTACATCTTTCCCTTTGGGCCCTGGTCCTTGGCTGGTCCCCTTCCACACAGACACTCTCTGTTGGGGTTCTATTGCCCCTCAAGATGGCTCTCTTCACAAAGTCCTTTCAAAAGTGTCCTACCTCTACTTCATGAAAAGCACATACAATGGACCCACCATTGGCAATGCAAGTTCTTCCCCACCAGCAGCTCCTTATCTGCTACCATATGCCATTTCAGCACCATCTCTCCCTTTACATTTCTTGGGTGTGAGCCAGGCACTAGTCCACCACATCCCCCAGCTGTAGGGACACAGGTCAAGCTCTCTGAATGGTCCCAGTAAAGCTGCTTTCGCCACCTTCAGGTGAGGGGCAGGCACCCATCCAAAGATATTCTCTTCTCATGTCCAAATAAGAGCCTTTTTATACCTTCAGCGTGGGTAAAGCTTTAAGAGTCTCAAAACCAGTTTTCAGAAACTGCTTTGTAAATTCTGTACCTGGGAGGTATTTTCCCAAGAGGTTTGATGATCCCCTTCAAGTGCTGTGGGGGTTGTGAGGGACAGAGGCTTTGTGTGAAAAAAAAAAGTGAACCTGGTGTGAATTCAGCTGTGCATGGTATGGGCCAGGATGTAGGTGGTGGAAAGAACTGAGAGACTCTGGCTGCCTGAACTTCTCTAAACTTGGGATTCTGTATGACTTTCTCATTATATGACTTTGGGGAAATGGTTCCACCTCACCAAGCCTTAGTTTTTTCAGCTGTGAGATGCCCTGCCTTCCTGGCAGGGTGTTATGAAATTAATGAGATAATGGATGAGTAATGTGCTGTACAGATACAATAATAATACTTTCGTCCTCTCCTATGCCAGAGCCTGTCCCCATCCCCCAGATCCTGGCCAAGTCATCATCCACCACACCAGGCTGGTGCAATGTCACCCTGGAGTGCATGGCCACAGGGGCCACAAAGAACCGGCATATGACCTGGGAAAGCAAGGGCCTCCCCAAGAACCTGAATCAGAGAGAGATACCAGGACCTGTCATCAACTCCTGGACCCTGGCTCTGAGTCTGCCTGTGAGCCAGCACCTGAGCAGGCCCAATGCCAACCTCACTTGTGTGGTCAGCAACTCTGAGGACCAGAAAAATACCACGTTACATGTGGGCGAAGTCTGTTGGCCTGAAGAAAATGACCAGAAAGGTAATTGGTTCAGCTCCATGAAGATTCCTATCTCAGGAGGTTGGGGCATTGTGGTAGATTTCCATCCTCAGTAATGTGATATCAGACACAGTAAAAGTTGGCAAGTGCCCCAGGAAGGGGACGGTGAGGAAAAGCAGGCCTTTGGGGAAGAGAAAAGCCACCCCAGTCCTGATGTGTACCCCTGCTCTGAATCCCACCTGAAGGGCCACTGAGTGGATGAGGAATCACATTTGCAATGAGTGACCTCGCGGAAACTAATATTAATAGGGGAAGCTGGTGACTTATAACGTTAGGGGACTTTTCGTAGCATTGTCCAAAGATGAATAGATGATTTGGGGACATAGTGAGTTCCCTGTCACTGGAGGTGTGTAAGCACAGGTGCACAGTCATTTACTGGGGTTGTTATAAGGCACAGAAAAGAGGTAGAACTCCATAATCTTTGAGTTTCCTTCCAACATGGACACTCTTAGATTCTAGGACACTCTCTTTGGCAATATCACGTAGGATTATTCTAAGCCCAAAGTCCCAATTTACTCAGAACCATCGAGTGACCTGGAGTCCCTGACACTGAATCAGCTCACTGAGGGACTGTGGTCAATGCCAGGATCCAGTCCCCCAGAAGCCTCTCACTGTCTGCTCTGCTTCTGACCCGACAGGGACAAGAGCTCAATTCCTGTTCACGTTGCTGTCGATGATGCTGGCAAAAGGCCTTCTCCTCCTCGCGCTCCTTGGCAAGCTGGGCGTCCAGGTTGCCAAGGTCAAATTTCCAGCAGAAGGAAGGAAGTGAGAGGTGCTCAAGCAGATTCGAGAACTGGATCGGGATTTTATTTTCATTTTGGTGCTTTGTCAAGTTTTCAAACAATTGAATGTCCTTGAAGGAGAAAACACTTGTATCAGTTTTCCAATATTGTCTGTGTTGATTCCATGAGGTTTTACACACCCATGTAAATCAATGTCAGTAAATTCCATTTTCCAGAAATTGTTCTTTTCCTTAAGATTTTTAAATTGAATAGATTTTCATTATATATTACATTCTCTTACAAGGTGTTTTTTTTTTTTTTTACTTCTTTTTTTTTTTTTTGCTTTTTTAAATATGAGAGGATCTTACTAAATGTCTAAGAGTTAAATTAGGTGAAGTTTCCAACCTCAAGTGCTAGAGGATCCCATTAGCCAGTTCAGAGTTTTTCTCTTTGGATGCACTGGCAAAGGCAGTTTGGTGGTTCAGCTGGTGGCATGGGGTGCACTGATGGGGTTCCCTATCTCTTCACTTCCTCTACTAAGAACTTGGAAATGAGGGAAGTAAGGGTTTGTTTGGTTTCGGGTTTCTTTTTTTTTTTTTTTTAATTGACAACAGTGGTATACAAAGTCATTTTGTAGAGATTCCAACTTGTTAACCAGGACAAGACTTAATCTCAAATATGAACATGACTAAAGAAAGAATATGTCAATCAAAGGAAGACTGATAAAAATCAGACCATAAAGATAGGTGAGTGACATAGACAAACTAAGTGCTGTCAGGCTCGCAAGAGAGCTCCGTACCCCAGCCAGGTAAATCCTACCGTGGAGCTAGAGCATTCAGACTCTCCAGGAACAGTGGACTTTCATACCAGCAGCATTTGCCCACTTGTCCTGACTCCTGCTCACCAAGCAGCTCACTCGCCGTCCGTGTGGTCTAAACTGGGGAAGAGGATTCATTCCTCAGACCTATGGGACTATCCAGTCTAGTTGAAAAGTATTCTTCTTATTGTAAATTAATAAATATGCATGCTGGTTTTGTCTGCCAGTGCCGTACGAGATTTGTTGACAAGATTTTGCATCCAAAAGTCAAGTCAATTCTTGACAATAGATGAAATGTAGCTTCAGAGCTCAAACTCAGATTCTGAAAGACAGACTAAACCATGGTGAATTTCTGAAACTAATGCCAACCTGTGAGCCTTGTCATTCATTCATTTCTTCACTCAACATTTTATGGGCTACAAGCTGAGGACATATCGAGGATTATTTTGGAAGACAAACTCTCAGCCTCTCCTTGCCATGTACGTTCCCATTTAAATTTTATGAAGATTCCATAAAAAACCAAAGGATTAAGCTCTCAGAACTGATCTTGTACCAGAAACATCTATTGAGCTTTAAAAATATAGATGATGCCCAGTTTGAGGATGGGGTCCAAGCATCCGTGCTTTTCAAAGGTCTACTGCCAGGATTTTCTAAGCCCTGGCGAACAGCCAGGATTATACGCAATTCATAGGGACTATGGATTCTCCATTTTTTAAACCAAAAATTTCACTTTATCTGTACTGTCTAGACAGAACCAGAAATGCTTAGTGGTGATTTCATTAAAAATCCTGAAGGAGCCATTTGAACACAATAGGAAGTGAAAGGGGAACAGGAGAATAAATACTTCAACTGGTTTCTGAGATAAATTTCCTGTTAGCATAAATATGGTTTAGTTTTTCTGAAGCAGAGTTCTGATTATGTCAGTGCCCTACTCAAAAATTTCAATAAATCACTTTTTATAAATGTTACACAAAGTCTATGATACAGAAAAAGAGACAGAACCCTGAAGAAAACTGCTGTTAACTGTTTGGCTTACCAACTTAGACTTTCTAAACTTTTTAGACCACATCGACGTATGTGTATATATTTTATAAAACCAGGATAATACTACACATACTGTTACATAACACACTTAATATTCCATGAACGCCTTCCTATTTAAATATGTAAAGGTGTACCTTATTCTTTTTATTATCTAAATATTATTCCATTATGTGGATAGATCTTAAATTATTCAACCTGTATACTGCAATGGTTCAACTTCCAAGGTCTGAATCTTAGTTCAGTCATTTTTTAGCTTTGTGATCTTGGGCAAGTTCATTATTTTTACTATCTTTGCAGTTTCCTAGGAATAATAACGGTATCTACACATCAGGATTTTCAGCTTACTCTGAGGTCTTATTTTCCCACAGGATTCAACAGCCCAGACTAAATGCATCTTCACATCCCTGTGATAAGTGCTATGGACAAAAAGAGCCAGGAAGAGTAATGAGAATGCCAGGACGATGTTGCAGTTTTAAATAGGGAGCTGGAATAAATCTCACTAAAAATATAACATTTGCACAAAGACCAGAAGAAGGTGAGGAAATGAGACATGAAGATTCCTGAAGGAAAAGAATTTCAGGCAGAAGCAAAGCCCCTAAGGCAGAAGGAGCATGATTGGTATGTTCAAAAAAATAGCAACAGGGTCAGTGTGGTTTAAAACAAGGTTTCAGCAAGTTGCATTCCTTTCTGGAAACTCTAGGGGAGAATCTATTTCCTGATCATTCTGATAGTTGACCGAATCCAGTTCCATGCAGTTGCAGAACAGAGGTCTTGGTTTTCTTGTTGACTGTAAACTGAGGGCTATTCCACCTTTTAGTGGCTGCCTCATTCCTTTGCTCATGGCCCACTCTTCCTCCATCTTCAAAGCCAGGAATAGCAGGTCCAGTCCTTCTCACAACAAATCTCTGGCCCACTCTTTTGCTTTTCTTCCTTTACCTTTAAGAACTCTTGTGATTAGACTGGGCCCATCTGTATAAGCCAAGATAATCTCCCATCTAAGGTCCTTAACCTTAATCATGTCTGCAAAGTCCCTTCTGCCAAGTAAGGCAACATATTTGCAGGATTCAGAAATCAGGATGTGGACATCTTTGGGGGCCATTGTTCTTCCTATTACAACATCAGAGACACTGAAGAAGGGAAGTCTGAAAACTGAACTCTGGGGTGTAGAAGTGGGAGAGATGAGAAAGAAACCAGTAAAGGAAACTCAGGAGCACCCAGTGAGTAGGAGGAAAAGAACTGCAAGTGCAGATGTGAGGTGAAGACAGGGTTTCATGGAAGAAGTGACCCATGTGTCAATTGCTGTTGAGAAGTTAAGGAAGACGAGGCCTGAGAATTGACTACTGGATTTAGCATCACGGGCTTCTCAGGGGACTTTAACAAGAGCAATGTCCATGGAGTTCTGGGGAAATGCATGATTAGAGAGAACTCCAGAGAAAAAGGGAGGGAATTAGTAGGAAGAAATATAGAGAATTTCTTTCAGAGAATTTTGCTATAAATTGGAGAGAAAAATGGGAGAGTACTAGCGGGGAGTCGAGTTTATAAGATTCTTTCAATGAGGAAAATTACAGTATGCTTGTGTACTGATAAAAATAATCTGTAGATTTTTTCAAAAGCTAATACAGGGAAGAACTTGTGGAGTGATGACACTGCACAGGCAAGAGATGGAATCTGGTGCCCAAGAGGAGCACCAGACCTACAGGAGCCAAGATCATCCAAAATCATAAGGACAAAGGCAGAAGGTATGTGTTCAGAAGCAGGGCAGCGGGTAGGTCTGGTGATGGAGTTTGTGGAAGTTCTTCTGATTAGTTCTATATTGTCACTTAATAAAAGGCAAAGTAATCTATTGTGGATGAGGATGGGGAAGAGGAATTGGGGTTCAAGGAGAGATAAGACATGCTCATTGTTCTAGTTTCCTAGTGCTGTTATAACAGAAATACCACAAGTAAAACCCATTGCCATCAAGTCAATTCCAACTCTTAGCGACCCTATAGGACAGCATAGAACTGTCCCATAGAGTTTCCAAGGAATGCCTAGTGGACTTGAACTACCAACCTTTTGGTTAGCAGCCATAGCAATTAACCACTACAGCACCAGGGTTTCCATACCACAAGTAGGTGGCTTTAAAGAAGAGAAATGTATTTTTTCACAGTTGAGAAGACTAGAAGGCTGAACTCAGGGCATCAGCTATAGGGGATGGATCTCTCAGTCTGTCAGCTGCCAGGAAAGATCTTTGTCTCTTTCAGCTTCTATTTCTCAGTTTCTTGTTGATCTTCATGTACCATCTTTCTTCCCCACTTGTGCCTGCTTGTCTCTGTGTCTATGCTGCTCTTTATATCACTCAGAAGTACTTAGGTTTCAGACACACCCCATACTGGCATGGCCTTATTAACGTAGGGCAGGGGCTATTTAACTAAGAGGAAACCCCCTAATTTTGGCCCCTGGAGTCATTCCCTGGGAAACAGAAGGCAAGAAAGGCCTGGATAACACGAGTTCCTCTTCCCACTCTACAGAAAGGAGGGTTTGGGCCCCATAGGTGAGGCTAAGGCTTAGGTCCAAGTTAGTACAAATGGCAAGTAGGAGGGCTCTTGCCCAGCTGTATAATATACACTACGCAGTCCCCCAAACACACACACACATAGCCCGCTATACACAGAAAGCCCTACAGAAGGTAAAAAAAAGAAGCCTTGGGCCAGTCCTTTTGTAGGCTTCTACCCATTCGTGCTGTTTCCATCAACCCCCAAATCAGCATCCCACGTGTCTTCCAGAGGAACACTCCAGTTCCCAGGGCCATCAGCACAGTCACAAAGGCGCCAAGGATGACTCCCAGGGAGCTAGCCTCATCTAGTCCAGTTTCCTTCACGAGAGAGTGAATAAAGATAAAGCAAGAGAGAATTTGAGATACCCATTCCCAAGAGGATTTAGAAAAAGAGCAAGTGGAGAAATCTGGAGGGGGCTGGTTCAGAAATTAAAGGAGGGAAAGTCATGGCAGGCCCACTCATTCACTCAGTTACCGAGCTCTATCTGGGTGCCAGGGATGCTGACAGGAAAAAGGTGTGCTCTGTGCCCTGGAGTAGCTCATCTCACTGCAGGACAAAGGGATCGCAGCTGTAATAAAGGTTTTTACCTTATACATAGGTCTTCGCGGAGGGCTTGCCAGAGAAGGTGATACATAAGCTGAGTCTTGAGGGAGAGGTAGAAATTTTCCAGACACTGAGGGTGGGTGAGACATTCCAGGAAGGAGGAGCACCATGTTCAGAAAATGGCTACGTCAAAATGCCAGCCCTCTGGGCATGGCCAGCAGCCTGGTTGCAGTAGGCAGGAGTAGAACAGGACAGGGAGGAGTACCAGGCTTGGATGATTACAGGGAGGCAGGAGCCTGGTCCCAGATTGTGTTGTGAGTCATGCTAATTGTTGAACTTCATCTGAGACTCCAGGATGGAGAAGGGCAACTGAGGGTTTTAAGAGATGTTGTAACACCATCAGATCCTTCTAGAAGCAGGTGAAGAGGTGGGTTAGAAAGGGCAACAATGCACGTTGGATACCAGTTAATTCATTAATTCAATGAAATACTGATTCCAAGCACACTTTGGCCAAAAGCTGAGATACAAAGGAGAACAAGACGTAGCTCTTGACATCAAAACATTTCGGTCTACAAAGTAGATAAACACATAAACATTTCCTTCCAAATCAGCTCACAATATTCTGTGATAAAAGGAGGCCCGGAGAGATGCCAAGTGTGGCGTGAGCATGGATGGCTTCTTAAAGGAGGGGATGGCCAGAGAGGCGAGGCAAAGATGGTAGAATAGTCAGATGCTTCCGACGATCCCTCTTACAACAAAGACCTGAAACAACAAGTGAAAAGATTATATATATGACAAGCTAGGGGCCCTGAACATCAAAGGCAAAGCTGGGAAATCCGACCGAGTGGCAGGGGGAGGGAGAGATGGTTCAGAAGCGGCAAGGAGTTGCTAGACCTGACTCAAGCGGGAACCGGTGACCCTAAGGCACAATTCCCTGGAACAACTACACCAGGGCTGGCGGTAGCATTCGGGATGCAGTGTCCTCAGGGAGAGACAGCAAGCCACACAGTCTATTCACACCTCCAAAACTAGAAAAGAGCAGCACTCTCAGCAAAAGCTAATACTTGCCTTTATATTACCGTGCACCGGGTCCAAGCTGGCTTCAGTGGCTGTCTATTTCCCTGAGCCTGAGATAGGTCCTGCTGCTTGACCTAAGCCATTCTCACAGCCTTTGAGAAGGAATAAATTAACAATTGAGAGAAAAGATAATCTGCCAGGTCCACTAAGCTGGGGAGTTCAGGACAGAAGCAATTCCCCTCCAGACACAAAAAGTCCACGGACTTTGAATACCTTTCACCCCTGCATGGACCTGTGTGGGCCCATTTCAGGAGATTATGCCCATGATTAGCAGACTTCCATGGTGTATGTGCTTGAGATCTGACTTCAGCTGTTTCAGCTGTGCAGTGGAGAGGTAGGTTTTTGATGCTTGACACTGCTTTGCCTATTATACAGGGTCCTCACCAACACACATCAGGGGCCTGAGGACTGGTGGCTCCACCCACATCACCTAGCTACCTGTGAAAGGGGTCTAATGATAAGTGGCCTTTCCTGCCCATGGTCTGACTGCAGAACCCACCCGCCTGTGCGCTATAGGGAACAGGGATGCACTTTCCTCACAGACACTTGGGAGATGGTTGTCAGCCCCCTGCCTTGTTCACAGCATGACCCCCTGCTGCACCCAGATACCTGTGCCTACACCAATCACCCCAGCCCCTATAAGACTGTAGGACAGAGCCTGTACCACACACTTGATGACCAACTATCTGGACACCTGAGCTGAATCCATACAAGAAAAGTGAATGGAATCCTAGGCTCATATACCTGGTAAGAGCTCTAGCCATCTGGTGACAGGATATCAAAGCTTCAAAGGTGCAAATAATCAAGCTAGCTCACTCAAGCAGCCTATTTGGGCATATCAAAACAAAACAATGCAAGAAGCTAGGATACAGTAAGCAAACATAAAATAAATTAATACAATAACTTATAGATGGCTCTGAGACAACAGTCAATATCAAATCACATAAAGAGCACACCACGATCACTTAAACAAGCTCTCAAAACAAAGAATCAAGGACTCTTCCAGATGTAGACGTATTCCTGGAATTACCAGATGTAGAATACAAAAGATTAATATACAGAACTCTTTAAGAGGTCAGGAAAGAGATCAGGCAAACACAGAACGAGCCAAGGAACACACAGATAAAGCAGTTGAAGAAATTGAAAGGTTATCCAAGAACATAATAAAAAATTTAATAGGCTGCAAGAATCCATAGGGACAGCAATCAGAAATTCAGAAGATTAACAATAAAATTACAGAATTAGAATTAGACTACTCAGTAGAAAATCAGAGGAGCACAATTGAGAAAATGGAAGGCAGAATTAGTAAGCTTGAAAATAAAACACTTGGTACCAATATATTTGAGGAAAAATCCGATAAAAGAATTTAAAAAATGAAGAAAACCTAAGAATCATGTAGGACTCTATCAAGAGAAATAACCTGTGAGTGATTGGAGTACCAGAACAGGGAGGGATAACAGGAAATACAGAGAGAATTGTTGAAGATTAGTTGACAGAAAACTTCCCTGATATTGTGAAAAATGAAAAGATATCTATCCAAGATGCTCATCAAACACCACATAAAGTAGATCTCAAAAGGAAGTCACCAAAGACTTATTATAATCAAACTTGCCAAAACTAAAGATGAAGAAAGAATTTTAAGAGCAGCTAGGGATAAACGAAAAGTCACCTACAAAGGAGACTCAATAAGAATAAGATCGGACTACTCGGCAGAAACCATGCAGGCAAGAAGGCAAAGGGATGACTTAAATAAAGCACTGGAGTAAAAAAAAATTGCTAGCCAAGAATCATATATCCAGCAAAACTGTCTCAAATATGAAGGAGAAATTAGGACATTTCCAGACAAACAGAAGTTTAGGGAATTCGTAAAAACCAAACCAAAGCTACAAGAAATACTAAAGGGAATTTTCCAGTTACAAAATCAATAATATCAGACACCAGCCCAACACTAGAAAACAGGACAGAGCAACCAGATATCAACCCAGATAGGGAAATCACAAAAACAAATCAAGATTTTAAAAAATGCTCAAAACAGGGAAACAGCAATGTCATTCTTCAAAAATGACAATCTTAAAACAATAAAGAGGGACTTAAAAAATGTAGTCATAGATCTTTCACATGAAGAGGAAGTCAAGGCAATATAAAGAAATCAAAGTTCGGTTTAAACTTAGAAAAATAAGGGTAAATATTAAGGTAGCCACAAATGAGAATGACTTCTACACATCAAAATAAAATACAGGAAAAACAGAAAGACTCAGCAAAAACAAAACTGACAATAACAAATAAGAGGAAAAGACAATATATAAAGATAAACTACTCAGCACAAAAAATTAAGTGGGAAAAAGAAACTGTCAACAGCACAAAAAAAAGACATCAAAATAACAGCAATAAACTCATACCTATCAATATTCCACTGAATGTAAATGGACTAAATGCACCAATAAAGAGGCAGAGTGGCAGAATGGATTAAAAAAAAAACATGATCACCATCTATACGCTGCCTACAAGAGACACTCCTTAGACTTAAAGACACAAATAAACTAAAACTCAAAGGATGGAAAAAATATATCAAGCAAACAACAATCAAAAAAGAGCAGGAGTGTCAATATTAATTTCTGACAAAATAGACTTTAAAGTTAAAACCACCACAAAGGATAAGGAAAGACACTATACACTGCTTAAAAGGACAATATACCAGGGGGATACAACCATATTAAATATTTATGCATCCAATGACAGGGCTTCAAGATACATAAAACAAACTCTAACAGCACTGAAAAGTGAGATAGACAGCTCCACAATAATAGCAGAAGACTTCAACACGCCACTTTCAGTGAAGGACAGGACATGCAGAAAGAAGCTCAATAAAGACATGGAAGATCTAAATGCCACAATCAACCAACTTGACCTCATGGACATAGACAGAACATTCCACTCAACAGCAGCCAAATATACTTTCTTTTCCAACACATATGGAACATTCTCTAGAATAGACCCCATATTAGCTCATAAAGCAAGCCTTAACAGAACACAAAACATTGAAATATTACAAAGCAAGATCTCTGACAGTAAAGCCATAAAAGTAGAAATCAACAGAAAAAGCAGGGAGAAAAAATCAAACATTTGGAAACTAAACAACACTGTGCTCAAAAACGATTGGATTATGGATGGAATAGAGAAATTCATAGAATCCAATGAGAATGAAAATACTTCCTATCAGAACCTTTGAGGCACAACTAAAGCAGTGCTTGGTTTATAGCAATAAATGCACACATCCAAAAAGAAGAAAGGGCCAAAACCAAAGAATTATCACTACAACTTGAATAAGTAGAGAGCAACAAAAGAAACCCTTAGGCACCAGAAGAAAGCAAACCATAAAAATTAGAGCAGAATAAAATGAAATAGAGAATAGAAAAACAATTGAAAGAGTTAACAAGACCAAAAGGTTCTTTGAAAAAATTAACAAAATCGATAAACCATTGGCTAACTGACAAAAGAAAAACAGGAGAGGAAGCAAATAACCCAAATAAGAAATGAGATGGGCGATATTACAGCACACCCAACTGAAATTAAAGGAATACTATCAGATTACTGTGAGAAACTGTACTCTAACAAGTTTGAAAACCAGAAGAAATGGTTGAATTTCTAGGAACACTACCTACCTAAACTAACACAAACAGAGGTAGAACAACTAAATAAACCCACAACAAAAGAAGAGATTGAAAAGGTAATTAAAAACTCCAAAAAAAAAAAAAATTCCTGGCCTGACTGCTTCACTGAGGAGTTCTACCAAACTTTCAGAGAAGAGTTAACACCACTACTACTAAAGGTATTTCAGAGCTTAGAAAAGGATGGAATACTACCTAACTCATTCTATGAAGCCAGTGTATCCCTGATACCAAAACCAGGTAAAGACACCACAAAGAACCAAAACTACAGACCTATATCCCTTATATCCCTCATGAAGGTAGATGCAAAAATTCTCGATAAAATTCTAGCCAACAGATTTCAACAACAGATCAAAAAAATGCTTCACTATGACCAAGTGGGATTCATACCAGGTATGCAGGGATGGCTCAACATTAGAAAAACAATCAATGCAATCCATCATATAAAGAAAACAAAAGACAAGAACCAAATAATCTTATCAATTGATGCAGAAAAGGCATTTGACAAAGTTCAACACCCATTCATGATAAAAACTTTCCGCAAAATAGGAGTAGAAGGGAAATTCCTCAAAATAATAAAGAGCATTTATACAAAGCCAACAGTCAACATTATCCTAAATGGAGAGAGCCTGAAAGCATTTCCCTTGAGAACGGGAACCAGACAAGGATGCCCTTTATCACCCCTCTTATTCAACATTGTGCTGGAGGTCCTAGCCAGAGCAATTAGGCTAGACAAAGAAATAAAGGGCATCCAGAACGGTAAGGAAGAAGTAAAAGGATCTCTATTTGCCGATGATATGATCTCATCACAGAAAACCCTAAAGAATCCTCAAGAAAACTACTGAAACTAATAGAAGAGTTCAGCAGAGTATCAGGATACAAGATAAACATACAAAAATCAGCTGGATTCCTCTACACCTACAAAGAAAACGTCAAAGAGGAAATCACGAATTCAATGCCATTTACAGTAGCCTCCAAGAAGATAAAATACTTAGGAATAAACCTAACCAGAGACATAAAAGACCTGTACAAAGAAAACTGCAAGACACCACTGCAAGAAACCAAAAGAGACCTACATAAGTGGAGAAACATACCTTGATCATGGATAGGAAGACTCAACATTGTAAAAATGTCTACTCTACCCAAAACAATCTATAGATACAATGCAATTCTGATCCAAATTCCAACATTTTTTAATGCAATGGAGAAGCAAATCATCACCTTCATATGGAAGGGAAAGAGGCCCCAGATAATTACAGCATTACCGAAAAAGAAGAACAAAGTGGGAGGCCTCAGATTACCTTTTAGAATATATTATACTGCCACAGTTGTCAAAAACAGCCTGGTACTGGTACAACAGATTTGTGGAGCAATGGAACCGAGTTGAGAATCCAGACATAAATCCATTCACATATGAGCTAGCAGCTGATATTTGAAAAAGGGCCAAAGTCAGTTAAATGGGGAAAAGATGGTCTCTTTTTAACAAACGGTGCTGTCACAACTGGATATCCATCTGCAAAAAAATGAAGTAAGACCCATACCTCACACCACACAAAAAACAAACTCAAAATGGATCAAAGACCTAAACATAAAATCTAAAACAATAAAGATCATGGAAGAAAAAATAGGGACAATGCTAGAAGCCCAGTACATGGCATAAACAGAACACAAAACATTACTAACAATGCACAAGCACCAGAAGAGAAACTAGATAACCAGGAGCTCCTAAAACTCAAACACCTATGCTCATCCAAAGACTTCACCAAAAGAGTAAAAAGCTTGCATACAAATTGGGAAAAAGTTCTTAGCTATGACATTTCTGATCAGCTTCTGACCTCTAAAATCTACATGATACTGCAAAAACTCAACAAGAAAAGAATAACCCAATTAAAAAATGAGTAAATGATATGAACAGGTACTTCACCAAAGAAGACTTTCAGGCAGCTAACAGATACATGAGAAAATGCTCACTATCATTAGCCATTAGAGAAATGCAAATCAAACCTACAATCAGATTCCATCTCACTCCAACAAGGCTGGCATTAAACCAAAAAACACAAAATAATAAATGTTGGAGAGGCTGTGGAGAGACTAGAGCCCTTACACGCTGCTGGTGGGAATGTAAAATGGTACAACCACTTTGGATATCAATTTGGCACTTCCTTAAAAAGCTAGAAATAGAAATACCATACGATCCAGCAATCCACTCCTTAGAGGAATAAGAGCCTTTACACGAACAGATATATGCACACCCATGTTCATTGCAGCCCTGTTTACAATAGCAAAAAGATGGAAGCAACCAAGGTGCCCATCAACGGATGAATGGATAAATAAATTATGGTATATTCACACAATCGAATACTACACATAAAGAACAACGATAAATTCGCAAAGCATTTCATAACATGGAGGAATCTGGAAGGTGTTGTTGTTGTTGCTGTTGTTGTTAGGTGCTGTCAAGTAGGTTCCGACTCATAGTGACCCTATGCACAACAGAACGAAACACTGCCCAGTCCTGCACCATCCTTACAATCGTTGTTATGCTTGAGCTCATTGTTGCAGCCACTGTGTAAATACACCTCGTTGTGGGTCTTCCTCTTTTCCACTGACCCTGTACTTTGTCAAACATCATGTCCTTCTCCAGAGACTGATCCCTCCTGACAACATGTCCAAAGTATGTAAGATGCAGTGTCGCCATCCTTGCTTCTAAGGAGCATTCTGGTGTACTTCTTCTGAGACAAATTTGTTTGTTCTTTTGGCAGTCCATGGTATATTCAATATTCTTCATCAACACCACAATTCAAAGGCATCAATTCTTCTTCACTCTTCCTTATTCATTGTCCAGCTTTCAAATGCATATGATGTGATTGAAAATACCATGGCTTGGGTCAGGCTCACCTTAATCTTCAAGGTGACATCTTTGCTTTTGAACACTTTAAAGGGTCCTTTGCAGCAGATTTGCCCAATGCAATGCATCTTTTGATTTCTTGACTGCTGCTTCCATGGCTGTTGATTGTGGATCCAAGTAAAATGAAATCCCTGACAACTTCAATCTCTTCTCTATTTATCATGATGTTGCTCGCTGGTCCAGCCGTAAGGATTTTTGTTTTGTTTTGTTTTGTTTTATGTTGAGGTGCAATCCATACTGAAGGCTGTGGTCTTTGATCTTCATGAGTAAGTGCTTCAAGTCCTCTTCACTTTCAGCAAGCAAGGTTGTGTCATCTGCATAACACAGGTTGTTAATGAGTCTTCCTCCAATCCTGATGCCCTGTTCTTCTTCACATAGTCCAGTTTCTTGGATTACTTGCTGAGCATACAGATTGAATAGGTGTGGTGAAAGAATACAACCCTGACACACACCTTTCCTGACTTTAAACCAGTTACTATCCCCTTGTTCTGCCCAAACAACTGCCTCTCGATCTATGTAAAGGTTCCTCATGAGCACAATTAAGTGTCCGGAATTCCCATTTGTAGCAGTGTTATCCATAATTTGTTACGATCCACAAAATCAAATGCCTTTGCATAGTCAATAAAACACAGGTAAACATCCTTCTGGTATTTTCTGCTTTCAGCCAGGATCCATCTGACATCAGCAATGATATCCCTGGTTCCACGTCCTCTTCTGAAACCGGCCTGAATTTCTGGCAGTTCCCTGTCAATACAGGTACAGCCATTTTTGAATGATCTTCAGCAAAATTTTGCTTGCGTGTGATATTAATGATATTGTTCTATAATTTCCACATTCGGTTGGATCACCTTTCTTGGGAATAGGCATAAATATGGATCTCTTCCAGTCAGTTGGCCAGGAAGCTGTCTTCCATATTTCTTGGCATAGACGATTGAGCACCTCCAGCGCTGTATCTGTTTGTTGAAACATGTCAATTGATATTCCATCAATTCCTGGAGCCTTGCTTTTCGCCAATGCCTTCAGGGTAGCTTGGACTTCTTCCTTCAGTACCATCCGTTCCTGATCATATGCTACCTCTTGAAATGGTTGAACATCAAGTAATTCTTTTTTGTATAATGAGTCTGTGTATTTCTTCCATCTTCTTTTGATGCTTCCTGGGTCCTTTAATATTTTCCCCATAGAATCCTTCACTATTGCAACTTGAGGCTGGAATTTTTTCTTCAGTTCTTTCAGCTTGAGAAACATCAAGCATATTCTTCCCTTTTGGTTTTCCATCTCCAGCTCTTTGCACATGTCATTATACTTCTTTACTTTGTCTTCTCGAGAGGCCCTTTGAAATCTTCTGTTCAGTTCTTTTACTTCATCTGAAGGATAGATTTTACTTCATTTGAAGAATGGATTTGATGCATTGAACACTAATGACTGAAGAACAGACGAGTTGTGGAGTGACATCAAGGACATCATACATGAAGAAAGCAAGAGGTCATTGAAAGGGCAGGAAAGAAAGAAAAGACCAAGATGGATGTCAGAGGAGACTCTGAAACTTGCTCTCGAACATCAAGCAGCTAAAGCAAAAGGAAAATTGATGGAAGGCATCACACTGAGTGAAATTAGACAGTTGGAAAAGGGCAAATACTGTACAAGAGCACTATTATAAGAACTCAAGAAATAGTTTAAACACAGAAGAAAATATTCTTTGATGGTTACCAGGGTGGGGAGGGAGGGAGAGAGGTATTCACTAATTAGTCAGTAGACAAGAACTATTTTAGGTGAAGGGAAAGATAACACACAATACAGAAGAGGTCAGCACAACTGGACTAAATCAAAAGCAGTTTCCCGAAAAAAACTGAATGCTTTGAAGGTTAGAGTAGCAGGGGTGGGGGTCAAAGGATCATGGTTTCAGGGGACAACTAGGTCATTTGGCATAATAAAAGCTATTAAGAAAACATTCTACATCCCACTTTGGTGAGTGGCATCTGGAGTCTTAAATGCTACCAAGTGCCCATCTAAGATGGATCAATTGGTCTCAACCCACCTGGAGCAAAGGAGAATGAAGAACACCAAAGATACAAGGTAATTATAAGCCCAAGAGATAGACAGAGCCACGTAAATCAGAGACTACATCAGCCTGAGACCAGAAGAACTAAATGATACCCAGCTACAACTGATGATTGCCCTGACAGGAAACACAACAGGGAATCCCTGATGGAGCAGGAGAACAGTGGGATGCAGACCTCAAATTCTCATAAAAAGGCCAGACTTAACGGTCTGACTGAGAATAGAAGGACCCCGGAGGTCACGGTCCTCAGACCTTCTGTTAGCCCAAGACTGGAACCATTCCCAAAGTCAACTCTTCAGACAGGGATTGGACTGGAGTATAAGATAGAAAGTGATACTGGTGAGGAGTGAGCTTCTTGGCTCAAGTAGACACATGAGACTATGTGGCAGCTCCTGTCTGGAGAGGAGATAGAAGGCAGAAGGGGGGCAGAAGGTGGCTGAATGGACACGGGGAATACAGGGTGCTGTCTTATTGGGGGGAGAGCAACTAGGAGTACATAGCAAGGTGTACAGAAATTTTGTATGAGAGACTGACTTGATTTGTAAACTTTCTCTTAAAAAAAAAAAATTAAAGCACCATAAAAATAAAAGGAGGGGATGGCCAAGGGTAGATAGAACCATCTACAGCACTTGTGGGGTCCTGTTTGAAATGAAAACGTGGAGCCCCTTGTTCAAAAATTATTAATTTTTGAAATTAAATAAAAAATTTGAAGACATAAACAACAGAGCTTTAAACTCAGCGCAGGCCCCTTCTGAGCACAGGGACCTATGTGCCTGCAAAGGTCTCAGACCCAGGAAGGTGTGCGTGGCCGTACGGAATTATTAAAAAGGAGTAAGAAGGAAGTGAAGGATGTGGGGCATAGACGGACTGGTGGTACAGGACACGTACAGGGAACTTCCACTCGAACATGGGCAGAGGTGGATTGACACCCAAGTCTGAAGCGAGTCACTGGAGGTCAGACCTCACAGACAATAGAGACAAACAACACAAAAAGATTTGCTTTTAAAAAGACCATACTGGACACACAATGGATGATAGATGAGGGAGGGGAAATATTCGAGGTGGGCAGAGCTGTGGGAAGGTACTGCCTGTACCAGCAGGGAGAAACATGTACAACCAGAAAAAATATAGATACAACTCCCACACATCTGTATGGGTTGACCAGGTGGAAGGTGGTACTAATACACATAAAGGAGAGAAAAGCCACTTGCCCCTCGCACCCCAGCGCCATCTGAATTCCAAGAATACCCTTCCTCTCTGACAGGTACCACTCACCATGGACACAGACTTCCTTCCCCCAAGTCTAAGGTGACATTTTTCTCGCCCTCAGAGTTGCTGACCATGCAGGTGAGACTGACATTAGGCTGGCTCTGGGGCTTGCTCAGAGGAAGGCTCACAGCCAGGGTTCAGGAGTTGGTAACTGGTCCTGGTGTCTCTCTCTGCTTGAGGTCCCTGGGGAGTCCCTTGCTCTCCCAGGTCATGTTCAGATTCTTTGAGGTCCCTGTGACCCTGCACTCCAGGGTGACATTGCACCACCCTGGTGTGATGAATTGACCAGGATCTGGGGGAGGGGGATGGGCTCTGGGTCAGGAGGGGACATAAGAAAGGAACAATGCCTTGCATGTGTGGAGCATATTACAGGTCACATTTTCACAACCACTATCTCACTGACACCCCAGCAGCCTCCTACAAGGAAGGTGGGAGATTTTACAGATGAAAGAACTAAGGCTCAGAGAGGTAACACAATTTGCCCAAAGCTAAATATTGAGCGAGTGACAAGAGAATCTAAGACTTTCACTTTTCCTAGAGCCACAAGGTTACGTCTTTTGTGATTTCACTAAATTGAGCAAGTCTTAAGGATCTCCCACATGAAAATAAAGGGAGAACATTAGATATCACATGCATTCAGGGGGAGCCAGTATTTCTAAGAATTTGGGGTCTTTCCTGGAAGCAGAAGAAATCTGAGACAGAAGGGCTTGTCCAGGTCCAGGGCCCTTACCATATTTCTCTAGCTGAGATGGAGTCTGGGGACTGCACAGCCAGCGTGGGGTAGGATATCAGGCAAGTTTGCGGAGGCCAGAGAAAGGACTTATGCCCCCAAAGTAGAGATGGTTGTGGAACACACAGCAGTAGATACTAGGGACAACCACCCCTCATGTGGTTAGAATATGCCACGGAACTTGTGTGACAGACTGGAAGAGAAGCAACAGATTGATAAATTCGTCTTTGAAATCACATGAGCCCTAAAAACTGCCAAAGCCACACTCTCCATAGCAGGATATTTCCCTATGCAGTGAGAAACTTTAGGGAGACAAAGAGTTGACTAAGTGGATTTCTTAAGAAGTGTTGGAATGTAAACTTTCTCCCACATCAGTCAAGGCATTTAGAGCTGGATATGTGGTGTATTTTGTGAGTAAGGCTGGCCTCAGGCTGGTGTTGAGTGTCAGGAGAGGGGACCAGGGGGGATCACCTACACATGGATTTTCAAATTGTGGTAGGCAGAATTATGCCCCCACCCCGCCCCAAAGAAGTCCATGTCCTAATCCTTGAAATCTGTAACTATGTTAGGTTCCGTGGCAAGGGGAATTAAGTTGCAGAAGGAATTAAGTTTGCCAGTCAATTGACCTTAAAATAGGGGCACTATCCTGGATTGTCCGGGTAGATACGGTGTAAACACAAGGGTGGGAAAAAGATTCAAAAGCAAAGTTCGGAGTGATGAAATATGATAAGAATTTGAAGCACTATTGTTGACTTTGAAGATGTCAGAAGGGATCATGAGACAAGGAATGTGGCTGGCCCCTAGAAGCAGAGATAGACAAGAAAACTGTGTTATTATCCTCACAACAAGAAAAAAACTAAAAATCTGAAACTCACTAACCCTTCTTAGATCAGAGAATTGAAGTCACAAAGCAAAGGGCTGCCCCAAACGACAGAGAGACAGACAGGCTGATAACAGAGAATCACTGCTTACCAGGAGCAGAGCCGACCACTGCCAACACGGCCACTGCTGGACCCACTATCAGGTAGGGATGCCTAAAGAGTAATTAAATGCAGTAGACTGAGCACAGACTAGCTTGAGAGATAAAAAACAAAACAAATAAAACCTCCTGTAAGTGTGGGAGACCCCACACTTCCAAGAATTTTACCTACAGGACCCACCCAATGTTTTCACTTTGAAGCTTAGAAAAAAATTCCCTTGTGCTTCTGGCAGGAAGAAGGAGAAAATAACATTTTGAAATACTGCTCTGTTTTCCTTGACAACGGCATGCCCTCAAGGGAAAGTGCTTTACCAGAACCTAGGCAACATGGGTTTTTTAAGAGCCATAATGATGTGAAAGATCTAGCCTTCCACACTGAAAAGAGAACTGTCAAACTGCAACCCTTTCTAGGCTTCAACAAGGGAGAAAGGAAATATCCAACCCCAGGACCCTCCAGCCTTCCTATTTAAGCTAACAGGTGGGAGAAAACAGCTGAGAAGCACTCATGAAGACCGCAGTTCAGGGGTACAGCCTTACTAAAAGATTGAGACCTAATCATAGGATCATAGAATGCTCTCCCAAATCATCACCATACGTCAATGTCAAGAGAGCTTTACAAATGAGAAAACCTCAGTTCTTTGTTTCTGATGTTTCATGTCCAGTTTTCAACAAAAAACTTACAAATCCTGCTAAAAAGTTTGAAGTGGTAGGGTAAACATCCGAACCAGACTCAGATATGGCAGGGATATTAGAAATTTACCAGCAATTTAAAATATCTATGATTAATATCATAGACCACAGCCTTCAGCATGGATTACACCTCAACATAAAACAAAAACAAAGCCCCTCACAACTGGACTAATAAACAACATCATGATAAATGGAGAAAAGATTGAAGTTGTCAAGGATTTCCTTTTACTAGGATCCACAATCAACTCCCACGGAAGCAGCAGTTAAGAAATCAAAAAATGCATTGCATTGGGCAAATCTGCTACAAAAGACCTCTTTATAGTGTTGAAAAGCAAAGATGTCACCTTGAACACTAAGGTGCACCTGACCCAAGACATGGTGCCTTTAATTGTCTCATATGCATGCGAAAGCTGGACAATGAATAAGGAAGACAAAAGAAGAATTGATGTCTTTCAATTGTGGTGTTGAAGAAGAATTTTGAATATACCATGGACTTCCAAAAGAATGAACAAGTCTGTCTTGGAAGAAGTACAACTAGGATGTTCCTAAGAAGCAAGGAAGGCAAGACTAGGTCTCACATACTTTGGACATGTTATCGGGAGGGATCAGACCCTGAAGAAGGACATCATGCTTTGTGAAATAGAAGGTCAGTGAAAAAAAGAAAGACCTTCAACAAGATGGACTGACACAGTGTCTGCAACGATGGGCTCAAGCATAACAATGATTGTTAGGAGGGGGCAAGACTGCATGGTGTTTTGTTCTGTTGTTCATAGGGTCTCTATGAGTCAGAACTGACTCAACAGGATCTAACAACAATAATAGAAATGTTTAAGCAGTTGGCTACTAACCGAAAGACTGTCGGTTCAAACCCATCCAGAGGTTCCTCAGCAGAAGGGCCTGGCAATCTACTTTCAACAATCACAGCTATTGAAAACAACATGTGCAGCTCTACTCTGAAATACATAGATTGCCGGGAGTCAGAACTGATTGACAGCAAGTGTTGCTTTTTTTGTTGTTGTTTGTTTTTGTTTTTTTATGATCAATATGCTAAGGGCTATAATGCAAAACGTAGTCAACATGTAAGAACAGATAGGTTATCTAAAAAAAACTGAAATTCTAATATATATTCAGAAGGAAATGTAAAAAATCTAAAGCACTGTTACAGAAATGAAGAATGGCTTTAATGGGCTCATTAGTACAACAGAATATCTAAGAACTGTGTGACAAATAAAAAAGGTATAACATATGAGTAATGGGAATAGTAGAAGGAGAAAAAGGACCAGAAAAAAAGATTTGAAGTAATAACTCCTGAGAATTTTCTAACACTGGAAATCACAACATAGATCCAAGAAGCTCAGAAAACACCAACTCGGGTAAATGCCAAAAACTACATGTAGGCATATAACATAGACAAAGTGCTGAAAATCAAAGACAAAAAGAAAATCTTGAAAGAAGTAAAATAGAAAAATATATACCTTACCTATAAAAGAGCATGGTTAAAAATGACATTAGACTTCTCTTCAGAAACCACGCAGGCAAAGAGAAAGCGGAGTTAAATATTTAGTGTTGAAAGAAAAAAAAAAAAAAAAGCCAACCTAAAATTTCTTACCCTGAAAAATTATCCTTCAAAACTGAAGAAGTAAAGAATTTTTTCCAGAAAAAAAATTTAAAGAATTTGATGCCACTAGACCTGTCTTACAAGAAATGATAAAAGAAGTTCTTCAAGAGAAGGAAAATGACATAGATCAGAAACTCAGAACTTATGTAAAGAAAGGAAAAGCATCCAAACCAGAGTAAACGAAGGTAAAATCTTTTGTTTTCTTAACTGATCTAGCAGATAAAAATTTGTTTACAATAATAACAGAAACAATCTATTATATGATTATAGCTTATGGATAAGTGAAATGTATAATAGCAGTATAATCACTAATAAGGTACAGGAGACAGGAATTGAGAATACTCTGTTATAAAATACCTGTAACAACCATGAAGTGGAATAGTGTTATTTGAAAGCGAACTTAGATTAATTGTAAGCATATATTGCAAACTCTAGGTCAACCATTAAAAATCTTGTTAAAGAAGTATAATTAATATGACTCCATGCAAATAGAATCACACAAATTGCTGAGTTAAAACAAGACAAAGCAATAAAAAGGTGGGGGGAGCAAAGAAGGAGGTATCAAATAGAAAACAGTAACAAGTGTGGTAGATATTAATATAATTATATCAATAATCACTTTAAATATGAATGGTCTAGATATATCAATTAAAAGACAGAGCATATCAGATTAGATAAAAAAAAAAAAACAAGACTCGACTCTATGTTGTCAACAAGAAACTCACTTTAAATATAAAGAGATGGAGAAATATATACAATGCTGACACTAAACAAAAAAAAAGCTAAAATAGCCATTTTAATTTCAGAGCAAGGAAAATTACCAGGTATAAAGAAGAGTATTATATAATCAGTAAGGGGCCAAGTCTCCAAAAAGATATAACAATCCTTAATGTGTATGTGCCCAAAACAGTGTCAAAGTACGTGATGCAAATTTAGTAGAACTGTAAGGAAAAAATAGAATAATTCGCTACTCTGCTTGGGTACTTCAACATCATTCTAGTAGTAATTGACAGATTCAGCAGGCAGGAAATAAGGATGTAGTGGAACTGAATTGCACCATCAGTCAACTGAATCTAGTTGACCTTTAGAGAGTACTTCACCCAACAACAGCAAAATACACATTCTTCTCAAGCTCACATGGAACATTCACCAAGATAGACCACAATTCTGGGCTATAAAGTAAGCCATAACCAATTTAAAAGAACAGATAATACACAAAGTGTGCTCACAGACCACATTAGAATTCAACTCAAAATCAGTAACAGAAATATAGCTGAAAAATCTCAAAATATTTAGAGATTAAACAACACACTGCAAAGTAACACGTAAGCCAAAGAAATCTCAAGAGGAATTTAAAATATTTTGAACAAAATGAACATATGACTTACCAAAATTTTGTGGAATGCAGTGAAGGCAGTACTTAGTGGAAAACCTACAGCATTGAGTTCAAATAATAAAAAAAAAGAGAGAGATCTAAAATCAAAAATCTACGCTTCCATCTTAGGAAACTCAAAAAGAAGAACAAATTAAATCCAAAGTGAACAGAAGAAAAGAAATAATAAAAATTAGAGCAGAAATCAATGAAATTGAAAAAGGTGAATAGAGAAAAATCAATAAAATAAAAAAATTTGTTCTTTGGAAAAATCAGCAAAATAGATAAACCACAGGAAAAAAAGAGAGAACCCACAAATCACTAATATTATAAAAGAAAGGAGGACATCTCAGCTGATCCCATGAACATTAAAAGGGTAGTAAAAAAAAAAAAAAGATACTACAAGCAACTCTTTGCCCACAAATTTGATAACTTAGATGAAATGGATCAATTCTTTAAAGAATGCAATCTACTAAAACTCACACAAGAAGAAAAATATTATTTAAATAGGCCTATTTTTTTTTTTTTTTATATTTATATCAATTAAAGAAATTGAGTGAACAATCAATAACCTTCCAGTACAGGAAGCACCAGGTCCAGAAAGTTTCACCAGTGAATTGAACCAAACTTTTAAGGAAGATTTGACACCAATCCTTCTCAAACACTTCCAAAAAAATAGAATAGGATACAATACTTCCCAACTCATTCTACAAGATCAGCATTACCCTAATAACAAAACCAGGCAAAGACATTACTAGGAAGAAAAATTACAGACCAGTATCTCTCAAGAACATAAGTGCAAACTCATCAACAAAATATTGGCTAATTGAATTCCGCAGTATATAAAAAAGAATTATACACCATGTCTAAGTGGGAATTATCACAGTTATACAAGGCTGTTTCAATATTCACAGATCAGTTAATGTAATTTATCATATGGGCAGACTAAGGAAGAAATATCATATGATCGTATCAATAGATTCACAAAAAGCATTTGACAAAATCCAACAGCCACCCATGTTTAACAAAAAAAAGAATTCTCAGGAAACTAGGAATAGAGGGTGTTATGGATTGAAATGTGTCAATTCAAACACAAAATTCAAGTACCTCGAATTCAGACTTCTAATCTCCTGAACCGTGAGAAAATAAATTTCTACTCTTTAAAACCACCCATTTGTGGTATTTCTGTTACAACAGCGCTAAGAAACTAAGACAAAACTTGGTACCAGAAAGTGCAGTTCTGCTCTAACAAATGCCTAAAATATGGAAGTAGTTTTAAAATTCAGTAATGGATACAGGCTGGAGGAAATTTGATGTGATTGGAAGTAAGAGCCTAGATTGCCTTGAAGAGACTGCTGGTAGAATTATGAACATTGAGGGTGATTCCGATGAGAGCTCAGAAAGAATTGAGAGCTGTGGGAAAAGCTTCTACTACCATGAACAGAATATCACCAGGAGATTAGATGTTTAATGATGAAGCAGATAAGTAGACAGTGGAAGAAGGGCACTATTTTTATAAGTTGGCAAAGAACTTGTCTAAATTATGTTTGAATGATTTGTGGAAGATAGAATGTGTAAGTGATGAACATGGATATTTGACTGAGGAGATTTCCAAGAAAAATCTTGAAAAGCCAGCATGATTTCTCCTTGCTGCTTACAGTACAATGCGGGAGGAAAGAGATAGACCTAAAAGTGAACCGTGCAAAATGAAACTAGAATGCAAAGCTTTGGAAATTTCTGTTGTACAAATTAAGGGCATGTGTTCTAGAACTTTCTCCGATGGCATGACTACACAATCTTTTGCTAAAGATTTGGCCTGTTACTGATGGATCTAATCAACCACCCCAGTAGATATCCCTTTAGCTTAGACTGAAAGGGACAGAGATAGAACAAAATGAAGGAAAGTTGTCTGCCTTCCGGAATTCTGCAGGCAAGAAATGGGCCAAAGGAGCTACTTGGTTGCAGATATCTGTTGTCCTCCAAGGAAAGGAAGATAGCACCCTGGGACCAGTTTGGGGATCAGCAGAAGTGTTGGAAGGAGCACCGGGGGACATGTAAATGTGGACAAACCACCTCCTTGGTTTCAAAGAGTCAGGTCTTCACCACAGCTCCTAAGGGTTGAGCTGCAATTTAGGTGTACCAAGAGAATGGGGCCACCACCCAAAGTTGAGGAAGCAGGCCTGTTGTGTCAGTGGGCCAGGAGAAAGAGCTGCCAGGGACCAAGGAGGTAGATCACCACTCATATGGGCCAGGTGAATGGGTCCACCCAAAGCCAAGGAAACTGGATTGCTACCCCAGTAGGCATGGAAGGTGGAGCTGATACCCACACCTAAAGGGCCCCCACCTAGAATCCAGAGAGAATGGCCAATGCCCAGCGTCTGGAAGCCGGAGCCATTGCTCAGATGATCCTGCAGAACAAATTATTTTCAAGCCTTGAGAGCTCATGAAACTTGCTTTACTGGGTTGTAGAATTACTTGGTACCCAAGACCCCTTCGTTCCTTCCTATTTCTTCCATTTGGAATGGAAATGTCTACCTTGGGCCTGTCCCAACACTGTACTGTGGAAGCAGATAACTTGTATTCTAGGTTTCACAGGTCCACTGATGGAAAGAAATTTTGTCCTGGGATGTACCACAGCTAGAAGTCATACTTGATTTAGATGATTCAGAAGATGAGATTTTGGATTTAGAGTTGATGCTGGAATGGGATAAGACTTCTAGGATGATATCATTATAAGGTGACTGTGTTTTGTAAGATTAGAATTTTGGAGGGCCAAGCAGTGGAAAGTTATGGATCGAATTGCGTCCCCCTCAAAATATGTGTTGGAATCCTAACCCTTTAAACTATGGATGTAATCCTGTTTGGGAATCAGGGTTTCTTTGTTATGGTAATGAGGCCAAGTTAGTGTAGACTGTGTCCTACACCTAATAACTTCAGAGTGATGTAAAGAGCAGCACTGACACACACAAAAAAAAACTGACACAAAAGCAAGCACAAATGGGGGGAAGACAGATGCTATCTGACAACGACGAAGGCAGCTGCATCTGCAAGCCCGGAAACTCCAAGGATTGCCAGGTATTAGACGGTGAAAAAGACAAGGACCTCTCCCTGTAGCTGATGCCCCAAATTCAGATTTCCAACTCAAGAACTGTGAGAAAATTAATTTCTGTTCTTTAAAACCACCCACCTGCAGTATTTTTGTTATGGCAGCACTGAGAAACTAAGGCAGAGGAGAGCTTCCCTAACTTGATAAAGAACATCTACAAAAAAAAAGCCCTACAGTTAATGTCATATCTAATATCTAATGGGGAGAAATAGATATTTTCCCCTAAGATCAGGAGCAAAACAAGAATGTGCTCTCTCACCACTCCTACTCAACATCATACTGTAGATCATAGCTAATGCAACTAGGAAAGAAAAGGAAATAAAAAGTATACAGATTTGGAAGGAAGAAATAAAATAGTCTTTATTCACAGATGATGTGATTATCTGTGTAGAAAATCCCTTAGAATTGACAAAACAATTCCTGGAACTAATAAGCAATAACAGTTATGTAGCCAGATACAAAAAAACACATAAATGTCAGCTGCTTTTCTATACACCAGTAATGAACAATTGCAATTTGAAATAAAAAATGCAACACCATGTACATTAGCACCAAAAAAAGAAAAGAAAAGAAAAAATTAGGTATAAATCTAAAAATACATGTAAAAATACAGATCTATATGAGGAAAACTACTAAACTGATGAAAGATATCAAAGACTATCTAAATAAAGAAAGAAGTGTTCTATGTTCCCAATGGAGATAGATGATAGATAGACAAATGATTAGATAGATAAATGATAGATGATAGAAGATGATAGATTAGATAGATGATAGATAGATGATAGATAGATAGATAGATAGATAGATAGATAGATAGATAGATAGATAGATGATAGATAGATGATAGATAGATAGATAGATGATAGATAGATAGATGACAGATAGATAGATAGATGATAGATAGATAGATAGATAGATAGATAGATAGATAGATAGATAGATAGATAGATAGATAGATAGATAGATAGATAGATAGACAGATGATAGATTAGATAGATAGATGATAGATTAGATAGATAGATAGATAGATAGATAGATAGATAGATAGATAGATAGATAGATAGATAGATAGATAGATAGATAGATGATAGATAGATAGATAGATAGATAGATAGATAGATAGATAGATAGATAGATAGATAGATAGATAGATAGATAGATGATAGATAGGCAGGCAGATAGGTAGATAGGTAAGAAGATGGGTAGGTGGGTAGGTAGGTAGATAGATTGATAGATCGATAGATGATAGATTGATAACAGATAGACAGGTGGGTAGGTAGGTATATGGATGGACATTCAGGGGAGAAAATAGAGTGTGAAGACTGGTATCTATATGCATTTCTGCAAAAGGGGGGTTATGTACACTCCCAGGGGCAAAAGAAGGAGCCGAGCCATGATACTGGGGTGAGAAGGTTGTCACTCACCATAAACTATGAGATGGAACATCTGATTAAATCCTCTTCCTTCAGTTAAGCTGACTTGAGCCCCATACTGCCCACTGTGCCCAAGAGTCAGGTTCTCAGTTCTCAGGGATGTCATATTGGACACATGGACCCTCGGCTTGTACTTGTCTTGGAGACTCACCCATGTTGGAGAGTCTATCCCATTATAGAAAAGCAGCATGACTCTGTATTCTGACTGAACACCAAAGCCCCATGAAATCTGCTTCGGCTCAGCTCCTGGGTCTACTTCTGGCTTCAAGATCACATGAAACAAGACAACCTCCTCGGATCGCCTTCAGAGGAACATAAGCTCCAGAATCCTGAGATACAGAACCATGTGCTCCAAAACTGTCGGGTCCAGTGCTCCAGACACTTAGGACATGGGGAAACAGGAAATGTGAATGTTTCCTCGTAAGAACAAGTGAGAGAACCACAGAACTCATCTTTATTATGAAATTCATCCAACGTACTCCCTTGACTCTAGAAAGGCTGCTTCATGCAGTGAATCTGAGTCAAATCTGAGATCAAATTCCAGTTACAGCTGAGTGTTGCCCTGAACAGGTTACTTAAACTTGCTAACCTTCACTTTCCTTACCTGCCTTATAATGATAGCACCTGGCACAGTTTCTAGCACATACTGAGTACAAAACTCATACAGACAGCTTCTAAAATGGATCCCAAACTGTTCCTGCCTCCTCATAGTCACATCCTTGTGTAGTCTCTCCCTTTGAGTGTGGGCTGCACCTAGGTACTTGCCTCTAATAAGCAGATACGATAAAAGGGTTGGGATGTCACTTCCAGTATTAGGTTATAAAAGACTGACTTCCATTTTGCTGACACTCTGTCTCTCTCCTTCTCTTTCTCTTTTGCTCCTTATGATGAAGCCAGCTGCCATTTTGTTGGCTGCCCAATGGAAACATTCCAATGACAAGAAGCTGAGAGAAGTCTTTGTCCAACATCTTTTGAGGAACCAAGACCTTCAGTCCAACAGCCCACAAAGAACTTAACCCTACCAAGGGCCACGTGAGTGAGATTGGAAGCAGATCCTTCCCCAGTTGAGATGATTGCAGTCCCAACCAGAAGCTTGATTGCAGCCTGTGTGAGACCCTGAGCCCAAGGACCCAGCTAAACTTCACCTGGATTCCTGAAGCCCAGAAACCGTGAGATGATAAAAGTTGTTGTTCTGAACCTAAACTAAGCTTGGGGTAATTCGTTACACAGCAATAGATAACGAAGCTTCCTTTTTCTCCCAGACAGCATATTAGTCAGGGTAGGCTAGGATATGCTGTGGTAACAATTGCAAATACTCCGTGGGTTACAACAAGGTAAGTTTATATCGTGCTCACACTACACATTCCATAAGAGATAGTATAGGACAGGAGTCCTGTCATGGATAGATGGAGGCTCCACCATCTCGTAGTTGCACCATACTAAGCCCACAGTATCATTTCTGCCACCTCAGCCACCACAGCAGGGAAAGGAAGATGGAAGCATGACACGTGAGTTTTTCACTACATTAATCCACTAGCGTCATAATCTCTGCTCATGTTTTTTGGCTAGAACGTGTCGCAAGGCTCTGCTTATCTGGTAAGGACTAGGAAATGTGTGTGGGGGGACGTGGGGCAGGGGGAATGAACTATTTGGTGAGCACCACTGTCCCTGTCACCGAGAAAGCACTTCCCAAATATTCCCAGAGAGGGCGCCAGTCAGCCTTCTTCAGTGGCTCTTCTGCAGAGCTCTACCCAGTGAGCACAGCTGTCCCAGTGCCTCCTTCTGAGCCATCCCTCGCCCATCACACACAGGTCTCAAGGACACTGAGGACCATCTGTCCTTCCTCTGGAACAGGATAGGAAGGGCCATGGAGGCACAGAACAGACTTGTTCTTGAAAGGAAGATCAATCTATTCCTTTCAGCAGGTCAGCCAACTCCAGGGTTTGCTACTGCCTGAGGGTACAACCCACCCCCTCTCCAAATCAGTAAATTCTTCCTCAGATCATGCCTGGCTTCCTCCTGCCGCACTTTAAACCCACTCCTTGCTCTCACTGGAAGCAGAAAATAACACATACCTTTATTGATAGGTACAAGTATTTCGGAGCTGTTTCTTGGTATTCATTTATTCACTAACATACTTAACTAGCATCTCTTCTGGGTCAGGTCCTCACCCCAGTGCCTTCAGCTCTTCTCATGGACTCAGGGCTCCCACACACTAGGGCTCAGCACACTTTAGCCCTAAATTCAAAGGCCTTCAGGACCTATATCAGTGGGGTCAGTGGGTCAGGGCCATGCCTGATTCTGTCTCAAGCCATCCAAAAATGACAAATATTCTCAGTGACCTTTCTCCTCAGGGCTCCCCTTGGGTTCCTTCCTTCCACATCTCCCACCCCTCTGTCTACCCAGTGCAGGAAAGCCTTATCAAGGCCTTTACCATGCTGGCCGGCAGAGCACATATGTCGTGGGGTGCAGGACGGACACCTTGACACGACCCAAAAAAGGTCAACTGAGAAGAGCTGGATAAGACTGTGCTACTTGGCCCCTCTAAACAAGTTAGAATGCAAATGCCATGGCCCAGCCAGTCACCAGGACACAGGGCTCAATTATCAGCAGCAGAGGGGACAGAAGTCCCTTTCCAAGCTCCTTCTTTTCTCTTTCTGCATCCATCAACTCCTGAGAGTCTTGGTGTCTCAAAGGGGAGAGTTCTAGACCAATCTGTCCTAACTTGGGGAACAAGCTAGCTGACACCCACTGCTGAGTGGAGGCTGCTTGTGGTGAATCTGGTCACTTGAACAGAAGCTAAAACTGTTCTGCTTCTCTAATTGAGATGAATGAAAGGACACTGCTCTCTTTTGGCAATTGCACCTCTGCTGGGCCAGGCTAACCACTCCTCAAATCCACCCTAAGTGATGGAGACTCCCAGTCAGAGTGGCCAGGGCCCTTCAAGTTAAAGCAATTCTCCAAGTAATGCAATGTTCTTACTGCGGCAAGGTGCAGGGAATAGGGCAGGAGCTAAGGTGAGACATCATTGGTTCTGGGCGGCCATTGCCACTAGGTTCTGAAGCCTGTATTCCAGGGCAGACGTGTCTCTGTGTGTGTGTAGGCAGAGAGTGTGAAGACAGCACAGGAGAGCTAAACTCTTTCAGGAACATCTTTAAATCTCTCTGGTGGAAGACAGATGACTGCACGAGAATCACAATAACCCTGAAGGAGGTTACTGGTGGTGGACGCTGTCAGAGCGTCAAGTCTCCACATATGAACAATGGGCGTAATAACTCCAACCACTCGTGGGGCTCCTGCATTAAATAAGATGGTATCTAATAAGCACTCAAAAATATTTATGCGTTTAATACACACAGTTATTGCTATAATTACCATTATAAAGCCAACCTGTTATGGAATTTCCAGTTGTTTGGATTTCCCCTGGTGTCTGCACTGCCCGGGAGGAGAGGTAACCCACCCACCATGAGCGTGATTCACAGCCCCTACATTTCAGCAGCTACCAAATGTCTAAGGATCCTCAGAACAATCTGTCAAGGTTGGCAAGTTAGAGATTATGACTCTCATTCAAAGAGTGAGGAAATTGTGTTATAGTAACACTAAATCATCTTTTTATTTACTTATTTATTTATTTCATTTCAAACACGTAGTAACATTCATATGTTACAAAAGGACAGGGAAATACAGAGTGGAAACTAAGTCTCTCGTACCTCTGACTCCTGTTGCCCAGTTCCCTTCCCTAAATGCAGTTTCTTAGTGTCCATCCAGAGATAATCTATGCAGTTCCATGTGCCTATGGGTGTAACCACACACCCAACACACTTTTTACACCCTGCTCTGTTCCATGCCATTTTCTGTAACAAACTAATTTGGAGCCTGTTCTGGATGGGTACATGGAGATTCGTCTCATTCTTTGTAATGGCTGAATACTATCCCACTGTGGTGCTCTAGGTCTTGTCCACTTCTGCTGGATATTTAAGTTGTTTCTTACCTCTCTAAACAATGCTGTAATGAACATTCTTTGGAGTCTTTGTACACTGGTATACACACTTTAGGATAAATCACTAAGGTGGACCAAACGTGTCAAAGGACAAGTACATTTAAGACTTGGATAGATATTTTCAAATTGTCTTCCAAAGGATGTTCCCACCTACACTCCGACCAACTGTGTCTAGGTTTCCCACCAACACACAAGGATCAATCTTTTTACCATTGCCAAACTGTTAGGTGAAAATGACATCTCATTATAGTTTTAGTGGGCATTTATCAAAGGTTCAAGATTCTTAGTACTCCCAGAGGTGCTTTAGAAGGAAGGCCTGGCGATCTATTTCTGGAAAAGCAGCCATTGAAAACCCTGTGGAGCACAGTCATGCTTTCATGCATGGGATCACCGTGAGCTGGAACTGACTCGATGGCAGCTGGTACTGGTACTGGTCTCATATAAATGAGTTTGAGCATTATTTCAAATTACTAAAATTCATTCTTATTTCCTTTTCTGTGAACTGGCTACTTATGTCCTTTGTCCATGCTTGCCTCCTTCCCATCAATTTGTGGGAGCTACACATATCTTAAGGAAATTAATCCTTTTTCTAATATGTAATTACAAATATTTTTCCAGTTTATTTTTCCACTGACTTAGTCTACGGAATATTTACCATGCCAGAATTATCCATTTCCCTGAAGTCAAACCTGTTCGTCTTTTTTTATGGATTACTGGTTTTGTGTCTTGCTTTGCAATATCATCCCAAGTGAAATAAGTCAGTCACAAAAGGACAAATATTTTATGATCTCACTTATGTGAAATGAGCAAATATATAGAAACCAAAGATTGTTAGTGGTTACCAAGGATGAGAGGGAAAGGAAATGGGGGGTTTGCTTAGAAGGCATTGAGTTTACATTGATGGAGGTAGAACGATTTGGAAAAGGATAGCAGGAATGGTTCACAACTTAGAGAGTGTCATCAATGTCACTAAATTGTACCTGTAGAAATTGTTTAAATGGTTATGTTTTGTTATGCATATTTTCACCAAAATAAAAAAAAGATCATCATTACTTCAAAAGTTTCTTTCTTTTTTTTTTTTTTAGTTCTCTTCTAGCACTTTTATGGTTTCAATTCTGATTTTTCAATTTTTGATGCACCTGGCATTTATCTTGGTGTCAGACTAAGTGACCTAGTTGGACAGCACAACAGAGTGTTCAAAGGCTTGGACTTTAGCATCAGGAGGATCTGAGTTGATTCCAGGTCTTCCATTTTCTGGCTGTGTGGACTTGAGTAGCTCTTTAACCTCTCTGGCATCAGCTTTCTCTTCTGTGAAACGGAAATATCAGTGTTTACCTCATAGGATTATTGTATGTTTTAAAAAGATAAAAGCTTTCAGCGGAGTGCTCAATAATTGCTCAATTTAAATTGTACACATGGAGAATGTTAAATTGGCAAACACTGTGTTATGTATTTTCACAACAATAAAAAAATAATAATACCATCTGTGAAATAAATAATTCTTTAATTAGCAGCTCTCATTATTAGGATGATTATTACTTGAGCAAGAATATCTGGGATCAGAACCTTGGTTTCAACCCCCAGACCAGTGCCCCTTCCCCTCCACCAAGATGTCCCTTTCAGGAGTCTCCTCCTTGAGTACAGGGGTGCGTTCCAGGGAGCCAGGCACCCATGAGTTCAATCCCATAGGAGTCAATAAACAAGGAGTCATGGTCCAATCAGGGTCTTCCTGTTTCCTAATGAAAATTGAATGGATTGAGTTGACAGCAGCTGGCTTCCACAGCCACTGTAAGACCGCCTTGTGTCACAAGTACCTGAGCACATAGTTGTGTAGCTGAGGGAGAGCGGTGAAGATGGAAGGGAGGATGTTGTCTCAGTATTACATCATTACATGTTTTCTCAAGCGTGGACTGAAACAAAATTACATGGGCATTTTCATTTTCTTTCTTGGGTTGCTTTATGATTACAAAAGAATTCCACATTCATTAAAAACGATTATATGGGTAATGGAGTAGTTTCAAGTTGAAGTTCAAAGTTGTGCCTCATCTCAAAGATAAGCACTGTAATGTGCAACCTCTCAGACCTTTGTGTGGGTAATCCACAGACGCTACAGGAGTCCCTGCCTGGTGCAAAAAGGTAGCCTGCTCTGGTAGATTTGTCTAGTAGATAAATTATTGTTACTTGGACGCTGGTCAGTTTTGCATCTATTTGTAAATTCATATCAGCATTCCTGATGGCTAGATGTGTGTGTGTGTTGAATTTTACTTTGAACCAGTTGTAACATCCTGCTAGTTCCGTAATTAATGAACTAAGAACACTGACACCTGTTCATTTTGAATTCACATGTAAGTCAAGATTTCACCTGTTTTTAAAAAGTATCTTTTAATACCTCAGTCAGTCATCACATTCAGTGTTGATGGAATGCTTAAATATATTTTCTTTTTGTGTGAAAACATGGACCAAACCCATTGTCGTCAAGTTGAGTCTGACTCATAGCCACACTTTAGGACAGAGTAGACTGCCCATAGGGTTTTCAAGCAGTGGCGGTGGCTTCCAACTGCTGACCTTTTGGTTAGCAGCCAAGCTATTAAGCACTGTGTCACCAGGGGTCCACAACATGGGCACTAACTGAAAGCTATTTAATCTGGGGCTCAGAGAAACAGCCATTTGTCCAAACAGGGAAAATGTGGCAATAGGATTATCGAGGGAAATAGGGTTTCAGTCTCTAACATGGCACTTTCCTGAGGGATTTTCACAGGCGATTCTGGCCAAAACAATGTTTGCCTTACTATCCACCGTACTGGTAAGAGGGGCTCACCACCCGGGGCTCGGCAAGAAAGAAATCAGTATTTTCCCAACTGGGGGCTGGCCGTAAAACAGACCAGAACTGAAAAGTCCCCCCATGGTATTGGTTTATCTGTAGCTGAAGGGCACAGCTGTGAGGTACTTTCCTGAATGTGGTTTGCGTGCCAAGTTTCCACACACAGTGAGGGGGGAGATGATGTCTTCCAGCAGGTGGCCTGAGGACACTGGCCTCTGAGAGACGCTACACAGAGCAGAGGCAGAGAAAAAAGAGGATGAGGTATGATTCCAGGAATCCTTGGATTGTGCCAATGGTTAAGCATTTGGCTACTGACTGAAAGGTTAGAGGTTCAAACCCACCCAAAAATGCCTCGGAAGAAAGGACTGGCTCCAGCAGTCAGAATCTGCTTGATGGTAAAGGTTTTTTGGGGGAGCAGGGGGAGCTTGATTTCAAGAGCAGGGGCTTGAGGGAGACTCCCCCCTTCCATCTGATATCAAGCCCAGTCCTCTGTTTTCGCTTTAGGAGCATGAAGAAGGTGGGCCACAGGAATGTACAGGGGATTTCTCTTTGAAGGCGCCCTAAACAGGCTCATCGGTTAGTCTGTGTCAAGCCATGGGAATAGTAAATGACAGGATGGAAGAGACAGAGTAGAGGCCCTGAAGTAGCCACAGGAGAATCAAGTAGAGGCAGGGAATCACAGGATATCATACTGGAGCGGCCTGAGAGGTGATCTGTCCACGCCCCTCATTTTACAAAGTTGAAAACTGAGGCTCAGTAAGGGAGTGAACTTGCCCTGGATCACAAAGGCACAGAGCCAGACCCTGGTTTCGTCTCTCCCAACCCAGGGCTTTGTCTTCTGCATGAAGGGGCCCATGGGTTTTTCCACCCTTTCCCTGCGCTCCCTACCAGTTCAGCGCCCCGCCCCCCTCGCCTCCCCTCCAACCCCCGCACTGTTGTCTTATCTCACCACAATAAGAGCAGTTACTGGAGTCCCATCCCTCCAAATTCCCTCTACAGGGAAAGGGGTTTAACAGGGTGAGACGGGCAGTACACTGGCCAGGTTGAATAACCAAGGCGCCATGCCAAGGGGCCGAGCCTATCATCTTCAGTAACATAAACAGTTAACTCGCAGCGTGGAAGCTGTTCCCTTATTAGGCAAAACTGGACTAATCTCTGCTTTTAGAGTATCTCCTTATTTAGGTATACTTCCGGTTCCGACTCAGTTAAAGAAAACAAGAAACTGGGGTCTTCAGTCCAGCTAAAACCGGTCTTGGGTCAGCTCAGGCCCTCCTGAACTGCGCAATACTGATGACCTGGCCCTCAGACAACTTATTGACTTCAGAGGCCAAAAAACACACCCCCGTCTACACCCTGGACCTGGGCAAAATGCCATCTTTGTAGCCCCTCTTTCAGACTGAACAGGCATGGAAGAGTGGACAGCCCCAAGAATGCCCTTTCTTGTCAAACCAATCAGCAAGCTGGCGCCACCCTGCGCTGCTCCTGGGATTTACTTTATCCATATAAACCGCTTGGGCTATTGTTCTGGGAGACACCTTGGGAACCCTAGACCGGGTATTCTCCTTTACTTGGCGAACTAAATAAAGCTTCTTCTTTTGCTTTCATCTACCTTCTTAGTCTCCTGAGCAGACCTTGGAGTGTCAGGTTACAAAGGCAGGGACTTACGCATAGCAAAGAGTTAAACACTCAGCCTAGCCAAACTCCACATCCCCTGGAAGACTGGGAACACCAGAAGAAAGAGGAAGTCTCAGTCCTCAGGGAACCCAGAGGATTTGCCCTAGAATCTGGAAGGAAGTAGAGAGGAAACTGAGAAAGAGGGTAGCGAGAGCTCTAATCTATAGATTCAAGATCAGCTCTGTGGTCCTGAAGAAGAAGAAAAAAAGTCAAGGATGGGTGTGGTAACTCATAAATTGACTTAAAATCATATAAAATTATAAATTCTACAGTGAACATAAAATTCTGTCCATGTTTTGGACACTTCCCCCCATCACCATCCTCGAAATCCAATAGTACTCCACCCATAACATTCTCCTCCCCACTCCCCACCAGTCACAGGGCAGGCATTCAGTGAAGGGCTGTTAATCTTATGGTGCCACCTTGAGTATATCCCACCTGAGTTAGAGACCATATCAAGAATAGATTTGGTACGTTAAAACTAATGACCAAAGACCAGACAAGCTGTGGGGTGACATCAAGGATACCATACATGAAGAAAGCAAACCCATCTATTGTCTTTGACTCTATTCTGACTCATAGCAACTCTATAGGACAGAGTAGAACTGCCCCATAGGGTTTCCAAGGAGAGGCTAGTAGATTCCAACTGCCGACCTTTTGTTAGCAGCCAATTAACCACAGCGCCATCAGGGCCCCAGAAGAAAGCGAACAGTCAATTAAAAAGGCAAGAAAGAAAGAAAAGAACAAAATGGATGTCAGAAGAAACACTGAAGAAGCAAAAGCAAAATGATGAAAACAGTTGAACAGAAGATTTCAAAGGGCAGCTCAAGAAGACAAAGGAAAGTATTATAATGAATTGTGCAAAGACCTGGAGCTAAAAAACCAAAATGGAAATCAACGTTTCCCAAGCTGAAATAACTGAAGAAAAAATTCAAGCCTCAAGTTGCAACATTGAGTAATTCTGTGAGCAAAATATTGAATGGTCCAGGGAGCATCAAAAGAAGATGGTGAGACTATAGAGTCACTGTACCAAAAAGAATTGGTTGATGTTCAACCATTTCAGGAGGTAACATATGATCAAGAGGTGATGGCATTGAAGGAAGAAGTCCAAGCTACACAGAAGGTATTGGCAAAAAAAAAAAAAAAAAGCCTTCAGGAATTGACAGAGTACCAACTGAGATGTTTCAACAAACAGATGCAGAGCTGAACCTACTCACTCGTCTACGTCAAGAAATTTAGAAGACAGCTAAGCTACTGGACAGCAAATTAGAAGAGATCCATATTTGTGCCCATTCCACATAAAGGTGATCCAACAGAATGAGGAAATTATTGAACAATATCATTAATATCACACACAAGAAAAATTTTGATGAAGATCATTCAAAAGCAGTTGCAGCAGTACATCAACAGGAACTGCAAGAAGTTCAAGCAGGATTCAGAAGAGAACGTAGAACCAGGGATATCACTGCTGATGTCAGATGGATCATGGCTAAAAGCACAGAATACCAGAAAGGTGTTTACCTGTGTTTTATTGACTATGCAAAGGCATTTGACTGTGTGAGTCATAACAAATTATGGATAACGTTGTGAAGAATGAGAATTCCAGAAAACTAAATTGTACTCATGAAGAAACTGTACATAGACCAAGAGGCAGGCATCCGAACAGAATAAGTGGATACTGTGTGGTTTAAAATCAGGAAAGGTGTGCCTCAAATTTGTATGCTTTCACCACACTTATTCAGTCAGCATGCTGAGCAAATAACCCGAGACACTGAACTATATGAAGAAGAACAGGCATCAGAATTAGAGGAAGACTCATTAACAACCTGCAATATGAAAGTGAAGAGGACTTGAAGCACCTACTGACGAAGATCAAAGACTACAGTATGGATTGTGCCTCAACATAAAGAAAACAAAAATCCTAACAACTGGACCAATAAGCAACATCATGATAAATGGAGAAAATATTGAAGTTGTCAAGGGTTTCATTTGACATGGATCCACAATCAACTCCCATGGGAGCAGCACAATCAAACAACATATTGCACTGGGAAATTTTGCTGCAAAAGACCTCTTTAAAGTGTTTAAAAACAAAGATATCACTTTGGAGACTAAGGTGCCTGACCCAAGCATGGTGTTTTCAATCGCCTCACATGCATGCGAAAGCTGGGCAATGAATAAGGAAGACCTAAAAAGAGCTGATGCCTTTGAACTATGGTGTTGTAGAAGAATATAGAATATAACATAGACTGCCAGAAGAAAGAACAAGTCTGTCTTGGAAGAAATACAGCCAGAAAGCTCCTCAGAAAGAAGGATGGTGAGGCTTCATCTCACGTACTTTGGTCATGTTATCAGGAGGAACCAATGCCTGGAGAAGGACATCATGCTTAGTAAAGTAGAGGGTCAGAGAAAGAGAGGAAAACCCTCAACAAGATGGACTGATTTAGTGGCTGCAACAAATGGACTCAAACATAGCAGCAGATTTACCCAATGCAATGTGTCTTTTGATCTCTTGACTGCTGCTTCCATGGCTGTTGATTGCGGATCCAAGTAAAATGAAATCCTTGACAACTTCAATCTCTTCTCCGTTTATGACAATTTTGCTCATTGGTCCAGTTGTGAGGATTTTTGTTTTCTTTATTTTGAGGTGCAATCCATACTGAAGGCTGTGGTCTTTGATCTTCATTAGTAAGTGCTTCAAGTCCTCTTCACTTTCAGCAAGCAAGGTTGTGTCATCTGCATAACACAGGTTGTTAATGAGTCTTCCTCCAATCCTGATGCCCTGTTCTTCTTCATATAGTCCAGTTTCTCGTATTATTTGCTCAGCATACAGATTGAATAGGTATGGTGAAAGAATACAACCCTGATGCACCCTTTTCCTGACTTTAAACCAATCAGTATCCCCTTGTTATGTCCAAACAACTGCCTCTTGATCTATGTAAAGGTTCCTCATGAACACAATTAAGGGTTCTGGAATTCCCATTCTTCACAATGTTATCCATAATTTGTTACGATCCACACAGTCGAATGCCTTTGCATAGTCAATAAAACACAGGTAAACATCCTTCTGGTATTCTCTGCTTTCAGCCAGGATCCATCTGACATCAGCAGTGATATCCCTGGTTCCACGTCCTCTTCTGAAACCGGCCTGAATTTCTGGCAGTTCCCTGTCAATACGGCTACAGCCATTTTTGAATGATCTTCAGCAAAATTTTGCTTGCGTGTGATATTAATGATATTGTTCTATAATTTCCACATTCGGTTGGATCACCTTTCTTGGGAATAGGCATAAATATGGATCTCTTCCAGTCAGTTGGCCAGGAAGCTGTCTTCCATATTTCTTGGCATAGACGAGTGAGCACCTCCAGCGCTGCACCTGTTTGTTGAAACATCTCAATTGGTATTCCATCAATTTCTGGAGCCTTGTTTTTCGCCAATGCCTTCAAAGTAGCTTGGACTTCTTCCTTCGGTACCACTGGTTCCTGATCATATGCCACCTCTTGAAATGGTTGAACATCGACCTAATTCTTTTTGGAATAATGACTCTGCGTATTCCTTCCATCTTCCTTTGATGCTTCCTGGGTTGTTTAATATTTTCCCCATAGAATCCTTCACTATCGCAACTCAAGGCTTGAATTTTTTCTTCAGTTCTTTCAGCTTGAGAAACATCAAATGTGTTCTTCCCTTTTGGTTTTCCATCTCCAGCTCTTTGCACGTCATAATATAACACTTTACTTTGTCTTCTCGAGCCATCCTTTGAAACCTTCTGTTCAGTTCTTTTATTTCATCAATTCTTCCTTTTGCTTTAGCTGCTAGACATTTGAGAGCAAGTTTCGGAGTCTCCTCTGACATCCGTCTTGGTCTTCCCTTTCTTTCCTGTCTTTTCAATGACCTCTTGCTTTCTTCATATATGATATCCTTGATGTCATTCCACAACTCGTCTGGTCTTTGGTCACTAGTGTTCAAGGCGTCAAATCTGTTCTTCAGATGCTAACTAGTACTTCTAAAAATGTTAATTCATAGTAGTGAAGATGGAATTATCTGTTCTGTAAACACTGGTTACAATTAATCTGTGAAAATATCTGGGCCTGGTACTTTCTTAAGAACACCTCTTTGACACATTAATCTATGTTTTTATAAGATGATTTATTTTGGGAAAGAGTTTTTAATTGTCCTGGAATCCAAATTTCTGGGGCCCTTGGGACTGGGATGACTCACCCAGGCCATTGCCCTGAGATCTTCTTTTGGACCTTGAACCTTGAGCAGACTCGTCTCTTGGGAGTCACTTTTCAGTCAAACAATAAAAAAAAAAAAAAAAAAGCTCATTGCCATCCAGTTGATTCCAACTCATAGAGTCTTAATCAGTAAAGACTGTTTTGCCTTGGGCTTTGTGCTCTTCTGAGAAATTATCTGTGTGCAGTCAATTTGAAGAAACAGAATCTCCAGGATCAGACTAGAAGCTGTGTTTTAGGGTAAGTTGTGTAAACACATTGTTCTGGCCATGTTTCCATGCCAAATGTCTATTAAAACAAAAAACAAACCCAGTGCAATCGAGTCAATTCCAACTCATAGCGACCCTGGTGGCGTAGTGGTTAAGTGCTATGGCTGCTAACCAAAGGGTAGGCAGTTAGAATCCGCCAGGCGCTCCTTGGAAACTCTATAGGGCAGTTCTACTCTGTCCTATACGGTGACTATGAGTCCCAATGTCTATACCTATTTCCAAATCCATTGCCATCCAGTCAATTACAACACATAGCAACCTCATGGGGTATAAAGCGTCTTTGGAAGTTCTTTAATCTTTGGAACTCTTTGACTTTCTAGTCAGGAGTGTTGCCCGTTTACAAATCGTATATTAATTAAACTTCAAATCAATTTATACTGTTGGCTTAATATGATTTTTGTTTTAACAATCTGTTGAAATTTTCTTCCTCTTCTGGAGTCATTATTGGTAAATCATATTTTCCTCGAAAATTATCCTTTTCATCCAGGTTTTCAAATATACTTGTATAAAATTGAGCAAAATAGTCTTTTGATTTGTTTAACTTACTTTGTGTCTGTGGTTGGTTATTTTCCTCCTTCTATCTTCTTTGGGGTTTTCATGCTTTCAAGAGAGGAGTTTTGAAAGATTCCAGAAACTAGATCATGTTTGTGTGACAGTGGGAGTGATCCAGAGATTTATCTCTTTGTAACAAAATACTTAGAAAAGAGGTCAGCTTAAACCCCTGAAGGAATGCTTGGTATGTGACCAGGGAACTAAATAATGAAAGAGAAGGCAAGTAACCAGCGTTCCGGAAAAGATAGGAATGAGGGAATTTCCAGAGACTAATAAAAAAAATAAAATAAAATAAAATAAAATTTTTATTTTTTTTTTAATAGTTTTTATTTAATAGTTGAGTCAAGATCTTCACATAGCAGTGAAGCTAAGATCTTTATGGCCTGGGTGACTTCTTTCTCTCTTTCTCATTTATATTTTAAAAGATTTATTAAGATATTTCTCACAGGCCACAGAAAATATTCTTTACTATGAACAGAGATATCTCATATTCGTGGATTGAAAAACTTAATATTCTTAAGATTTCAACTCTACCCAAGGTGATCTATAGATTCAATGCAATGCCTATCAAAATATCAACAGCACTTTTGCAGAATCCATAAAGCTCATCCTTAAATTCTTATGGAATTCCAAACAGCCCCAAATAGGCAAAACAATCTTGAAAAAGAACAGGGTAGAAGGATTCACACTTCCCAATTTCAAAACGTACTATTGATTTAGGAAATAATATTAGAGCCATTATTCCCTGTCCTTGAGCATAGAGAATGTGACCCAGCTGGAGCTGGACTTCCGAGGACACATCAGCTGGGCCCTGAGGTATAAAGACAATAGCTAGGACACTCTTGGAAATTATCTTTCAGGGAAAAAAAATATCTTTTAGGGGACTTTTCATGTAAAGCCAATCAAACAGAACACAAAAGACTTTCCACTCTTGTCTTTTTCTATTAACATTTAGTGAATAGAAATCTGTTGGGCCAATGAAGACCCTCCTGACTGTCCTTACTGAAACCTGTACCAATGATTGTAAAGAAAGATGGTTTAAAATGTAGGATGACAGTTTCTAGCCAATCTGTGAAAAGGTGAAGCTTTCAGTGGTTTGACCCATTTGTAATGTTAATATATACCGATGACTCTGTAACCTCCTCTGGACTCGGACTGACATGGCTGTGGCAGCTTGCTTGTCCATTTTCCCATTCTTGCCTATTCTGTAACATTTCCTTGGACTTGTACAGATATGGCTCTAGCAGCACGTTTGCCTGTTTTCCCATTCTTGCATATTCCGTAATATTTCCTTGGACTCAGGCAAACATGGCTCTGGCAGCATGCTTGTCTGCTTTTCAACTTTTGTCTTTTTGAACATATGTCAGGTAAAACTTCCTCTTTGCTTTACTAAACTTTGTGATGTTTTTACACTACAACACTATAAAGCTACAGAAATCAAAACAGCCTGGTACTGGTGTAAGGATAGATGTATAAACAAATGGAATAAAATTGAGAATCCATAAATAAACTCACGTATCTAAGGCCAATTTATTTTCAACAAAAACACCAAGTGCATTCGAAGGTGAAAGAATAGTCTTTTCAACAGTGCTGATACGACTGAATTGCCACATACAGAAGAGTGAAGTTGGACCCCGACTTCACACCCCATATAAAAATTATCTCAAAATGTATTAATGACCTAAATATAAGAGCTAAAGCCATAAAACTCTTAGAAGAAAATATAGGGGTAATTCTTTATAACCTTGTATTTGACAATGGATACTTAGATACAACAACAAAAACATGCAATAAAACAGAAAAAATAAATAAATTGTGCCTCATCAAAATAAAAAACTTTTGTGCATCAAAGAGCATTGTCAAGAAAGTGAAAAGATAACTCAAAAATGGGAGAGAATATTTGCCAATCATATACCTGAGAAGGGATTAATATTCAGAATACATAAAGAACTCCTATAACTCAACAAGATAAACAAACCAGTCAAAAAATGGGCAAAGGACTTGAATAGTAATTTCTCCAAGGGAGATATGAAAATAAGCAGATGAAAAGATGGTCAACATCATTAGTCATTATAGAAATGCAAATCAAAACCACAATGAGATATCACTCACACTCATTAGGATGGCTAGAATAAAAAAAAAGTAGAAATAACAAGAATTGACAAGGGTGTGGAGATATTGGGACCATCATTCACTGCTGATAAGAAAATTAAAAAAAAGGAATGTAAAATGGTGCAGCCCTTGTGGAAAACAGTTTGGTGGCTCCTCACAATGTTAAACACAGAGTTAGCATCTGACTCAACAATTCCACTCTTGGGCATATATGCCCAAAAGAATTGAAAGCAGAAACACAGATGTTCATATACCATGTCCTTTGCAGTATTATTCAGAAAAGCAAAAAGACGGTACAAGCAACCCAAATGTCCTTCAGTTGCAGAATAGATAAACAAAATGTGGGATATACCTACAATGGAATATTATTCAGCCGCAAAGAGAAATGAAGTCCTGGTGCACGCTGTCACCTGGTGGAATTTTGAAAATATTATGTTCAGTGAAGTTTGTCACAAAAGGACTAATATTTTATGGTCAAATTTATGTAAAATACCTAGAATAAGCAAATGTGTAGACACAGAAAATAAGTGGTTACCATGGAGTGATGGGGATGGGGAGTTAATGCTTAATAGGTACAGGGATTCTGTTTGGGGAGATGAAAAGCTTTTGGAAATAGATAGTGCTGATGGCTGCACAATGTTGTGAATATAATTAATATCACCGAACTGTACACTTAAAATGGTTAAAGTGGCAAATGTTCTATGTATTTTACCACAATAAAAAAAAAATTAAATAAAAAGAAGAAGAGGAGTAAGGACTTCGGGGGGAAAAAAAGACAACAGTTCACTAGTTCACCTTCAGTTGTTAATAGCAATGAGTTCGTCATGAACCCAACACTGCTAGAATCTGATTTAATCCTAGATGAGATTACAAGAAAGTGTTTTTGTTTTGTCAGTGTATAATAGCTGCAAAGGACATTGGGAATAGGTCCCCTGGGACCCAGCTCCGTTCTTTCCCACCCCGTTATGTCAGACTCCCATGAAGCCCCAGCTATAGCTGCTCAAAATCACCTGGGGATTAGGCGTCAGATTGATGTCAGCTCTGGGGAGGCAGGGACAGCTGCATCTCCCTCCTGAGGGGCTTCCAGACCTCAGTGGTTGTTGGGCAACCAAAGATGCACAAACAAGAAAGCTGCTGGAGGCAGAGGGTGGCTTCCTGTCACCCCACCCCCTGCCACCTAAGCGGCTCACTTAGAATGGTGACTATGATCATGAGGGTGGTGTGTCAACTTGGCTGGGCCATGATTCTCAGTGGTTTGGCAGTTATGATGTAGTTTGGCAGTCAGATAATGACGTGATCACCTCCATGATGAGATTTGATTTAACGTGATCACCTCCGTGATGGAATCTGCTGTGAGAAATCAATCAGTTGAAAGGTGTTTCTTTGGGGGTGTGGCGTGCATCCAATATAGATGAACTTTCTGGCAAGGATTGTGGGTTTTTTCCACTCTGGATCCTGCAGCTGGTTCCTATTCACCTGACCTACCGTTCTTGGGAGGTGACCTAGCAGCTTACTTGATGTCTTGCCTGCCGATCTTAGGATTCATTGGTCTCGGCAGCCTGTGAGCCAGGAGAAGCCTCCAGTCTGAACCACAGACTTGGGATTTTCCAGCCTCTACAACCATGCAAGCCATTTCCTTGATATAAATATTTCTATACATATATTTATACACTTCACTGATTTGCTTCTCTGGAGAACCCAGCCTAAGACTGACAAATGCTAGAATGTAGAACAGTGGATGTGCTCTGGGAGCACTGAGGAGACAGCCTAGAAGGAACCAGCATCTGAAGACGAACCAGCGGCACTCCCTGAACTGATCACTGACCCCAGAGACTCAGTGACCCACACCATAAAATGATACTATTGTTTTCAACAGAAAGAGAAAAGGGAAGATAAAGGGAGAAGCTGTTTCTCTATTGAGAACAGTAAATGGAATAATTCCCTACAGACTGAAATAGGAAGAGAGGGGCAGAAGTTGGAAGAGAAGAGCAGAGAACTATTTGGAAAGACTAATGCACCCCTTGATTAATAGGATCTAAAGTGTGAGAATTTTTTTTTTTTTTAAGTGTGGGAGTGTGAGTGAGGGAGGAAAAGGAGGGTGAGGGCAATCCAGGCTTTAGAAGGATCTGGCTTCACAGCCTGAGTCTCCAGCTCTCTGCAACCTGGGAGTTGGAGCCCAGTGGAATCCTGGTTGTGACATTTATTAGCTCTGCCATCACAGGCAAGTTAAATGGCCTCTCTGGGCATTTGTTTTCTCAAATGCAAAACAAGACGGGTATATCTGCTCAGCAGGAGTTACCTATAAAGTGAGGTTTGCAACATTTGTCACAGTGCCTGAGTGAGTGCTCAGTGGGGCCTTCCATTGTCTTTGTGTTTCCCACCTCACTCTCCTTCCCAACCCCACGCATAACATATGGTGTGTGAAGTGAAACGAGGTGATGTATGTAACATTCCTAGTATTGATGTGGGAGGTGCTCAACACGTGTTTATTCCTGTCTCTTTCTCAGCAAGTCCTTTTCACCTTCTCAGCTCAAGAGAACGTCCTTAGTCACCAGACAACATTGCTTACCTATGGCAGTCATTGTCACTACCACAAGGTTGTAACCTGCCCATCTTTAATTTACCCTCTTATTGGGTTCCAATTTTTTCATTGCTCTAACAAGACTGAAATGAACGTCTTTGTGCCTAAGCTTCTTCTACATGATGAAGTCTTTCATTAGGGTTGAATCCCAGAAGTATAAAGGGTATGAATACTTTAAATGTTTTTGACACATCAAATGGACTACCAAGAAGATTTTTACTCATTTTTAAAACTGCCTATACTACATGAACGTGCCTGTTGCACTGCCCCGCGGCCAATACCGAGTATTCACATTTTTTTTTAAATGTTAATTTGATAGGCAAAATGTGATATCCAGTTTTTCTAATTTGCATTTTTTTGATTATCTGTGAGATGATCATCATTCTTACCCTTTGCACTTTGATAAACAACAGTGCTAGCATTTCTCTTATTGATTTGTAAGTGGGAACTAACTTTTCCGAGGTGTCAACAAAGTTCACGATTGTGTAACAGGTGGAGGAGGGGGAGCGTGGGAGAGTACATGTTCCGGTGTTACCACCACCCCCACTAGTTCCCAGAGGAAGACGTTTATTGTTTTTTACTGTTGTATTAAGATAAAGCTATCCATTATGAATGAGGAACAGTACTTTTTTCAAATTTTACAGTGTCTAATTTGCAAATTTTTCAACAAGATAGAAAAGTAACACATTACCTGCGTAAAAAAGTAATAAGTGTCCCAATGTCAGACATTGGTAGGAATGTGCTCTATTTAATTTCCCAAATTCCACCACATGTCTGTCAGTTTGTCATCCTGTAGGGGCTTGCATGTTGCTGTGACGCTGGACACTATGCCACCTGTATTCACATACCAGCAGGGTCACACATGGCACACAGGTTTCAGCTGAGCTTCCAGACTAAGACAGACTAGGAAGAAAGACCCAGAAGTCTGCTTCTGAAAAGAATTAGCCAGTGAAAACTTTATAAATAAGAGCCAAACATTGTCTGATTTGGGCAAATCTGCTGCAAAGTACCTCTTTAAAGTGTTGAAAAGCACAGATGTCATCTTGAATACTAAGGTGTACCTGACCCAAGCCATGGTATTTTTAATTGCATCACATGCATGCAAAAGCTGGACAATGAATAAGGAAGACCGAAGCAGAATTGGGGCCTTTGAATTGTGCTGTTGGCGAAGAATATTGAATATACTATGGACTGCCAAAAGAACGAACAAATCTGTCTTGGAAGAAGTGCAACCAGAATGCTCCTTAGAAGCAAGGATGGTGAGACTGCATCTTACATACTTTAGGCACGTTTTGAGGAGGGATCTGTCCGTGGAGAAGGACATTATGCTTGGTAAAGTACAGGGTCAGCAGAGAAGAGGAAGACCCTCAACAAGATGGATTGATACAGTGGCTGCAATGGTGGGCTTGAGCATAACAATCATTGTGAGGATGGCACAGGACCAGGCAGTGTTTCATTCTGTTGTACATAGCGTCACTATGAGTTGGAACCAACTCAATGGCACCTAACAACAACAACAAATCTCCCAAATTATACGGTTAGGTGTTACTATATCTTGTGGGGAAGGAAGCTAAGGCTCAGAGAGGTGTATGTTCCAGTATATATACAATTTGCCCAAGATTTGATGGCCAGTATGTGGCAAAACCAAAATTGAGGACAAGTGGATCTAAGGGCAGAGCTCAGTCTCTCTTTTGGTCATGATGAGGTTTTGTGGATAGGGCCGGTGGCCAGGACACAGAGCTGGGGCCCAGTTCACACCAGGCAGCATCCACTGTGTACATTCTGTATAACGTAGTAGTCACAAAGTGGGTTGTGTGATGATTCATTGTGGTGCAAGAAGAATGTATATTGATATATTTCTTCGCAGTAAAGAAGAAAGAAACCTTTCCTGATTTTTAATATTCACATTTTCCCGGACACTGACCTGGTCTGTTTGTGGAACAGTAGCGCATATGTGAACAGCCCCCAAGAGACGATTAGGAGGCACTCTTGCTCACTTGATCAATTTCAGCTGCCTGCTGCCTAGTGGGCGTAGATGCCACTGAGCTAACACTCACTCAGAGTGGTTAAGTTGCTTCAAAAGATTTCTTCCCAGCAGTCATAGATTGAAGATATACCCTGCAAACAAAGAAGAAAAAGGCAGGGCAGACCTTCTACAGCAGGTAGAAGCTCTTCATCAGCACATTTTCAGGTAAAATAGATGATCCAGATAAATCAGACAAGAAATGTGCCAAACATTCAAAATGTTGAAGACAGAGATGTCTCCAATATAGTTAATGAGAACTGGCTTAGTCTGGGTTCTCTGGATGAGCAAAACCAGTAAACTGTATATAAATAATATAAATAGAGAGAGAGAAATTTATTTCAAGGAAATGGCTCACACGATTCTAGGGGTTGGCAAGTCACAAACACTTGGGTCAGGCAACAGGCTGAAGACCTCTACTGGCTCACGTGGTTGCAGGGGCTGACGAACCCAAGATCTGCAGGTCAGGTGGCAGGCCAAGACTTCTGCAGGCTTACATACCAAGACCTGGAGGGCAGACAATGAGAAGAGTGCAGGGCCAAGAGAGAGGGAACTTTGCTAGAACATCCATTTATATACTGGAGGCAGGCCTCAACCCCAGGGAACTCCCCTTTCAACTGATTGGCTGCTCACATCAGATCACAAAATGGAAGGCGATTACATAGTGTCTGCCAAACCACTGAGAATCACAACCTAGCTAAGCTGACACATAACATTATCCATCACAAGGATCCTTGGTCTAAATGGATATTGAGCCTCTAGGTATTAGCTAATGGTGTAAGAAGCTGACATGAACTGCAAGATATTAAAATATTGTTCATCTTTACCTCATCCTCCTGAAGATTCTATTACTTGGTACATGGTTTAAAAGGTACAATTTACAATTTTAAACATACAGTTTACAAATTAATGCATATACATATGGTAGGATCCTGCTTAAAATCTTTTAAGCTGTTTTGCACACCCCTGCCATAAAAAGTCTGCAGACTGCTAGGATGGACTCCGTTTTCTTTGCCTTCCCTATCTCCTAATAATTTTGAAGATAAATACCCTGTTATCAACTTTATTAGTGGTTTCCTTTAAATTAAACAAGAATGCGTTTGAACATATGGTTCCTCCAATTATCAGCGGAATGAGTAGGGTTCACCAGCTGCTCTCCGGAAACCCTACAGGGCTAGTTCTACTCTGTCCTACAGGGTCACCAGGAGTTGGAAAAGACACAACAGCAACTGGTGTTGTGTGTGGTTGCTCAGCTATTAAAGTGCTGGGCTGCTATCCAAAACGTCAGCTGTTGGAAGCCAACGCCTGCTCTCGGGGAAAGAGGTAGCATGTTGCTTCCATAAGGATTTACAGCCTGGAAACTCTATGGGGCAGTCCTGCTCTGTCCTAGGGGTCCGTAGGAGTCAGAGTCAACTTGATGGCAATGAGTTTGTTTTTTTAAAGTTATGACTAGAACGATGTCTCTTTACTTCCCCCTGTTAGATCAGAATTGAGCATTTTCCTTCTCTCTCTCTACCACTTCCCAGTTTTTGTTGATATAATTGGAGTTTTATGTACTGATTAGGATTACTGAAGCTTGTTTACTTCATGTGTTTAAACTTCCAGAAATTTAAAAATATTTGCATTACAAGTTTGGTTCTCCCGCACATTGAGGGGAGTGGGGAATGTGCTGAAGTGGGGTCCAGGTCAAGCTTCTTTAGGAAAAAGAGGGGTCAATGTAAGGATCCCCATGTACGGGGACTGGAATTGGATCTAGAAAACCTCAGGAAGTTGGGAGATGGGGACGCTTAGATTGTTTACAACCTTCCTCCACTTTAAAGAAATATTGCAAGAACCATCTGTGTCAGTAGAATTTGCATTTGGCAGCTGGTAATTGAGTGACCTAAACAAATTATGGGCTTCTTTTTCCTCTGTGTGCTCTGCCCCTCATCCCAAGTGTCCCAAGATAAGATTTCACTTATAAGGAAAGTTCAGGATTGGAGAGTGTACAAGCGGTTTCTTGCGCAGATACAGATAGGTCCTGTAACATAGAATCTGAGGAAGAATTGTTTTCTTCTGGAGAGAATAAATTTGAAAGAAGCTGGAAAAGGCCAAGGAAGAGTTTACTAATCAGATTCACGAGGACTGGATGAGCAGAGAAACAGAGAAGTGCTTGTTTTGAATATTCTGGGAAGTTGTTGATTCCATCCCCATACATGGCTCATAATGATGGGCTCTGTTGAGTTTGCTCTGCTGATGGGGTGGGGCGGGGGGTGGTGAAGTGGCCATGTTTGGAAAAGGAAGAAGATCAGATCAATTCCTGCTGAGGCTTGACTAATTCATGGTATTGCAGACTCACAGAGCCCGAGTAGGGAGGGACCATTTGAATTTCTACCCAAACTGACCCCTACCCCCATGCACCATTGACTAATGGCACACTTATCACTGAACATTCTCAATAAAGTGAACATCTAGTCTAGTATTTCTTGAAATGTTCATGTTTATGTAATTCAGACATTAATTTCATTAGACTTGGTCTGAACCTCACTTTCATACAGCTTAGGTTGGTTAAATCCACACTCTGTGTTTAGCAATATTTAACCCAAGATTTTCATAGTCCCCTCCCAGTGTCTTCTCCATTACTAAAGCCCTGTTGTTGTTTCAGATGTGCCCTATTTCCGTTTCATTAAATTATCCAGTTGAGCTAATCATCTCGCCAGCTTAGTAACTTCACTGAACATCTGGGGGCTGTCACAGGAGGAACTAATTGTGTAGCCTCTGCTGCCTGGTTGGCACTCTCTCACTCTCTGTTTCCTGTCAAACCTGACTTTCCCCTTCAAGTTACTTTTCCCACCATGCTTAGCCCTCTCAGAGGGGAGTTTGGTCTCCTCACTCCCATTGCTTGTCTCATGAAAATCTTCCCAGCCAGGCCAGTCTGTCTTCCTCAGCCTCTTCAGAATTTTCGGGAATAAAATAGTCTCCATCTCAATACACCTTCTCAAAAAAATACCTGAAGCTCCCTACAGATTCTCTCCCAAAAGGGTGGGAAAGACAAATCACAATGTTTACTTATAGCACCTTTGAGGTCCTCTCCTTTATAACACCACCCTCCCTTTTTTTCCTAATGGCAGGAAAAGAACGCTCTTGTAGGTCAATCTTTATGGTACCGAAACTTTCCTTTTCTTATGCCTTTGGCCCTCTCCTTGGGGCACAAGCTCATTAAATCTGCCTTCATCCGCCCAACCCAGCCTGGCAAACCCCCACCCTAGGAGATTTTAGCCTGGAAATGTGCACGTGTGGTTTGATCAGATTTGGCAGCATATGGTGTAGAGGTGCTCTGCTGCCATGGCCTCCCTCTTCAGAGCCTGGCATCACAGTCCTCTCGCTGGAGGAGAGCATCATTCGGTGGACGTCCTGCCTGCATCAGCCTCTCTCCCCTGGGTCCTTTCCTCTTACAACAGGAACAAAATAGTTTGTGTACAAAACTCTTTTGCTCTAAGTCTAGAACTACACACCACTCTGATTCCACTCTCATTTCTTGACCTTAACTTTGGACTCCCAGGGTGGAGTTTGTCTCTGGTCACATTCTGCCGCAAGATCCCATTTCTTGCCTTAACTGAAATAATAAGAGGGATTTTTTTTTTTTCTCCCCAAATCCAGGGCAATGCTTTGGTTTATCTGAGTCTACACTACATATACCAGAATTTGCTAGGTACCAAATGCTGGGTAGTAATACCTGTTGTGTATATGACAACTCTCTGCCCACCGCACCTCCCACCCCCCACAATGTACCTAAAGATTAATTAGTTGGCAGTGTATATGACAATGCTTACACATTTAGTCCAATGATTCCTCTGTGGCTAGAGTTGATGAGCTGTTTTTCCCTCCACCCAGAACCTTGCTTTGCAGAAATCTAACTTCAGGGGTTCATCATAACTACATTGCTTCCAATCCTTAAACCTGAACCAATGTCTCCCACTCCAACCCAGTCATTTTGATCTACTTGACAAATATTGCCACCATCTCTTCATTCTCTTCAAATAACTTCACCAAGAACGATAATATGGAAGAGTACCTGGTGAAGTCCAGGTCTCTTCAGTAAGACTTTAATATAGATTCTCCTACAATGCCATGCTCTAGCCAGCCATCCCCTCATCACTTTTGATCCCTCGCTGAATAAATTTCTCAAATTTCAATACATGTGTAGACACCTTCCGTTCCTTTTGGTTTTTGTGTAGTCAGAAACCTAACATACAAGTCTCTCTGATTGTCAGCATTACCAAATACTTGTGAGAATGCTGAGAGACATGACTTCATAGAGAAGGAGCACATTGCACAATTAAAACCAGATACACTTTCTAACATAGGACATGGCAAACTTTCTCTAAATCTCTGTCATTTCTCTTCCTCAAAACCACACCATGGTTTATCTTCAGTCATTGGCACCGAACTTCTTGTTAATGTCTCTTGTTTCTGGTAACATGTTCCCTTTAGCATCAGTTTTAGAGCTGGCTTGGTAGTTGGCCCTACGGTAGCAATAATCCAGTCTTCAGTAAACTCTGTCCCATCAAGAGAAGACCAATGTCTGCCACAGACGACTTCCTCTTCCAGGAAAGCTACCAATTTCTTAAAGAAATTGTGATTCTAATGAGTTAACGCCATTTTCCATCTTGAAGCTTCACGAGTAATTTGTTGGAATTTACTCATTCAAACATGCTCATATCACAATTTGTATGCCTGGTTCTCCACTGGAAACACCTAATATCAAATGGCTCATGTCCTCAAAGGCTGTGATGCAAACCTCAGATAACTTTTCTTACCTCACCCACAACTTAGAGGAGGTATCTGTGGAACATCGCACCTTGTGCCAAGTCTATCTGTATGCCCCGGCACTACATATCTAGTAGTTTTATTGTCATGGTAGACACCCAAATTTATCTTAGTTTGAGTGACAGGATGAACTGAAATGCTTGGTGATATACCTTGACACTGCCAAAAATGTAACTCAGGTGTCAAGTAGGGTTTACTTGGCCAGTATTCTTAGTTGCAGACAACACAGTCCATTCTAATTGGTTTAAGCAAGAAAGGATTTACTGGAGCCCTGGTGGTGCAGGGATTAAGAGTTTGGCTGCTAACCAAAAGGCTGGCAGTTCAAATCTACCAGCTCAGCGGCTCCTAGGAAACCTGAAGGGGCAGTTCTACTCTCTCCTATAGGATCGGTGTGAGTTGGAATCAATAGCATGGGTATGGATGCAGAAAGCTCAAAATTTGTTGGTTTTTGGTTTTGTTTTGTTTCATTTTGTTTTGCTAAACAAACTCTGGATGTACTTTTCAAAAATGACTCCCAAAGCACACAAAGAACTGGGACCTCAAGAGAGTTACTACTGCTGTGAAGATTAGGAAGACATCAGTGAATCACGCTCCTTCCTCTATGACTAGAAAACTGCCTGATGAATCAGAAAGGAGGCATCACCTTCTGTCTTTTCCCTTATGTAACTCAGCTCTGAACTATAGTCTTGTGTGAGTGCATCTGATTGATAAACTCTCAATTATTATTGGGAACCCTTTCTTTATTAGGGTCTGTGATATATAATGTTTAGTTTCAGAATGTTGTTAGGTGCCACGGAATCAGTTCCAACTCAAAGCGACTTGATGTATGACAGAATGGGATACTCCCGGTCCTGCACCATCCTCATATTCTTGTTATGCTTGAGCCCATTGTTACAGCTTCTGTGTCAATCCATCTCATTGATGGCCTTCCTCTTTTTCACTCTCTACTTTAGCAAGCATAATGTCCTTCTCCAGGGACTGATTCCTCTGGATAACAAGCCCAAAGTATGTGAATTGTAGTCTTGCCTTCCTTGCTTCTTAGGAGCATTCTGGCAGTACATCCTCCAAGACAGATTTGTTCGTTTTCTTGGCAGTCCATGATGCATTCAATACTATTCACCAACACCACAATTCAAAGTCCTCAATTCTCCTTGTCTTCCTTATTTGTTACCCACTTTCACACACATATGAAGCAGTTGAAAACACCATGACTTGGGTCAGGGACACCTTAGTCTTCAAGGTGGTATTGTTGCTTTTTAACACTTTGAAGAGATCTTTTGCAGCAGGTTTTTGATTTCTTGACTGGTGCTTCCATGGGTGTTGATTGTGGATCCAAGTAAAAGGAAATCTTTGACAACTTCAACCTTTTCTCCATCTGTCATGATGTTGATTATTCCTGTTGTGAGGATTTTTGTTTTCTTTATGTTGACGTGTAATCCATATAAAAGGCTGTGGTCTTTGATCTTCGTCAGTAAGTACTTCAAGTCTTCTTCACTTTCAGCAAGTAAGGTTGTGTCATCTGCATAATATGGGTTGTTAATGAGCTCTCCTCCAATCCTGATGCCGCATTCTTCTTCTTTTAGTCCAGCCTCGTAGATTATTTGCTCAACATACAGACTGAATAAGTATGGTGAAAGGATACAACACTGACACACACCTTTCCTGATTTTAAGCCACGCAGTATTCCCTTATTGTGTTTGAATGACTGCCTCTTGGTCTATGTACAGGTTTCTCATGAGTACAATTAAGTGTTCTGGAATTCCCATTCTTTGCAACGTTACCCATAATTTGTTATGATCCACACAGTTGAATACCTTTGCATGGTCAATAAAACACAGGTAAACATCTTTCTGGTATTTTCTGCTTTCAGCCAGGATCCATCTGACATCAGCAATGATATCCCTCATTTCACATCCTCTTCTGAATCTGGCTTGAATTTCTGGCCGTTCTCTGTTGATGTACTGCTGCAGCCACTTTTGAATGATCTTCAGCAAAATTTTCCCAGCGTGTGATACTAATGATATTGTTTGATAATTTCCACATTGGATTGGATCACCTTTCTTGGGAATAGGCATTAATACGGATCTCTTCCTGTCATCTGGCCATCTAGCTGTCTTCCAAATCTCTTGGCATAGACAAGTAAGCACTTCCAGTGCTGCATCTGTTAGTTGAAACATCTCAATCGGTATTCCATCAGTTCCTGGAGCCCTGTTTTTCACCAATACCTTCAGTGCAGCTTGGACTCCTTCCTTCAGCACCACCAGTTCTTGCGCATTTGCTACCTCCTAAAATGGTCGGACATCGACCAATTCTTTTTGGTATAGTGACTCTGTGTATTCCATCTTTTTTTGATGCTTTCTGTGTTGTTTAATATTTTCCCTGTAGAATCCTTCAGTATTGCAAACCAAGGCTTGAGTTTTTTTCTTCAGTTTTTTCAGCTTGAGAAATGCCAAGAATGTTGTTCCCTTTTGGATTTCTATCTCCAATTCTTTGCACATGTCATTTTAACACTTTGTATTTAATACTCTAGCACCTTTTGAAATCTTCTGTTCAGCTCTTCTACTTCATCATTTCTTCTGTTCACTTAAGGTACTCGACATTCAACAGTAACTTTCAAAATTTCTCCTGGCATCCATTTTGGTCTTTTCTTTATTTCCTGTGTTTTTAATAACCTCTTGCTTTCTTCATGTATGATGTCCTTGATGTCATCCAACAACTCGTCTGGTCTTCAGTCATTAGTGTTCAACATGTCAAATCTATTCTTGAGATGGTCTCTAAATTCAGGTGGGATATACTCAAGTTCAGACTTCGGTTCTCTTTGACTTGTTCTAATTTTCTTCAGCTTCAGCTTGAACTTGTATATGAGCAATTGATGTTCTGTTCCGCAGTCAGACCCTGGTCTTGTTCTGATTGATAATATTGAGCTTTTCCATCATCTCCTTCCACAGATGTATTTGATTTGGTTCCTGTGTATTCCATCTCACAAGGTCCACACATATAGTCACCATTTATGTTGTTGAAAGGAGGTATTTGCAATGAAGAAATCGTTGGCCTTGCAAAATTCTATCATGCAATCTTCAGCATTGTTTCTGTCACCAAGGCCATATTTTCCAACTACTGATCCTTCTTCTTTGTTTCCAGCTTTCAAATTCCAAACAGCAGTACTTATCAGTGTGTCCTGACTGCATGTTGGATCAATTTCAGACAGCAGAAGTTGATAAAAATCTTCAATTTCTTCACCTTTGGCCTTAAAGGTTGGTGCATAAATCTGAATAATAGTTATATTAACTCTTCTTCCTTGTAGGCGTATGAATATTATCCTATCACTACAGCTTTGTACTTCAGAATAATTTTGAAATGTTCTTTTTGACAGTGAATGCAATGCCATTCCTCTTCAAGTTGTCATTCCTGGCATAGTAGACCATATCCTTGTCCCATTCAAAATGGCCAAAACCAGTCCATTTCAGCTCACTAATGCCTAGGCTATTAATGTTTATGGGTTTCATTTCATTTTTGACAATTTCCAATTTTCCTAGATTTATACTTCCTACATTCAACATTCTGATTATTAATGGATGTTTGCAGCTGTTTCTTCTCATTCTGAGTCCTGCAGCATCAGCAAATGAAGGTCCCGAAATCTTGACTCTATCCACATCATTAAGGTCAACTCTGCTTTGAGGGAGCAGCTCTTACCCAGTCGTCTTTTGAGTGCCTTGCAACATGAGGGGCTCATCTTCTGGCACTATATCAGACAATGTTCTGCTGCTATTTATAAAGTTTTCACTGGCTAATTCTTTTCAGAAGTAGATTGTCGGGTTCTTCTTCCTAGTCTGCCTTAGTCTGGAAGGTCAGCTGAAACCAGCCCACTGTGAGGGACCCAGCTGATATTTGAATACCAGTGTCATAGCTTCCAGCTTCACAGCAACATGCAAACCCCCACAGTACCACAAACTGACAGACGTGGGGGAGCTTCAGAATGGCAAAGAAAAATAAAAAAAAGTATTATAAGGGAATTATCCACAATCCAACCCTTTAAAACAACTCAACATCCATACATACACTTCTTTACACATTAAATTGCAAAATATAAAATAAAATCAACACACAAACATCCAACTGCTTCTTTCATACAAATGAAAATATTCTTACACTATCCCCCCCAAAAATGAGACCCAAACACTTATCAGGCACTGTGGACAATATTCATTCTTTCACTACTTCAACTACAATCCTATCTTGATATCCTGTAACTTATGGGTACATTATAAAGGTGTCAACACCACCATTCCCCATATCAGCTAGTAAGAGAAATGTATAGGAAAGAATAGGAAAATTGGTTAATATACATATAAATATACACATAACAAAGAAAGTAGAAGCTAGTACAGTCTTTGTCGCCACAGCCGGCAATGCTAATATAGTCAGTAATGATAACTTTTTCACTCCTCATTTCAAATTTCTGTTAACTTCAGTCAACACACAGCTGGTCAGAGCTCTTCACCTGATGTTGCAACTCAAGCCTCCTTTTCTCGGTATTTGAAAGCTTGATCATCTGCCCTATCTTGAGTATGTGGAGAGCTCCAGATATTTTCTAGCATGTCCTTAGTGTAAGTTATTTCCACTTAATAACAGAACCATAGAAAACGTAGTAATTCCCTTTTTTGCATGTAGATTTGGCTGACTGAAGAGCCTGGAGGGGACAGGTAGAACTCTCACCTTCAAATTCCATATAAGCAATTCAATGAACCTGAATGGAAATATTGCTCTTTGAGTACTCTTATCTCTTGAACATAAACGAAACCACTCAAGGAGCAAGGTCAAAAGTGATGGTGATGGGAGGCAAATATATTGTGAATAGTTTATTAGTTCTCTGTTTATATGTCTCTAATTATGGGAAGAATGTCATCTAATGTTAGTGTCTGGTTCAGAGCATATATCATCACCTATAGGATAGCATTCTAACTTCACAGGGTGCCCCCAGATCAGTGGTGTCACTAAGGCTGGTGTCACCCAGTGTAGTAACTCATGGAGTCACCTTCCCCCCCCCCCGATGGACCTCCTCCTTACCAAACCATACAGAATCCTTAGTAATGTTTTTTTGTACTAATGTTACCTGTAAATCATAATTCCCATGTATCACTCCTTCTCTTCCTTTAATCACTACTTCATTCTCAAAAAAGTCATCGATATATGTTCACAAATATGAATTACCAAATATTGTAGCTAAAACAGAATTTTGTCAGAACATTTGACAAAATTACAATACCCATACCCATTGCCATTGAATTGATTCCGACTTATAGCAACCCCGTAGGACAGAGTAGAACTATTCCCTCCTGATAACATAACTACCTTGGAAACCTATCTATCAGAATCAACTCTATGACAACAGGTTTGGGTTTTTGACTTCTGGGTAGTAAGGTTCCATGATAAAACCTGGTTTAGACATTGCTTTAAGAATAGTGAAAATCTTGGTAAAATTGATAGTGATTTATCCTATAATACTGAAACATTTTTGTAATTATTTTATTATGATGATAATTTATCATATCCAATCCTATGATGATGTTTGAATGTGATATTTGAAATTCGTAATTCAGTTCCAAAGTATGGTTTTAAGCATTTTATTAACATTTCCAGTAGCTGTTGTCTCATCAGAGTAAAGTTTCAAATATGGAAATTAGCCCAAAAAAATCTATATAAAAATACATTGCTTAAGAAACTTAACTTGAAAGTATTGTCAGTAAAACACAATTATGTGGAAATATTGATTATAAAAGGGGCAAATTTTCTGAAATAAGGGCAAGAAAAATAAATTTTATAGAATAAATGTTTAATAAATTATCTTTGTTTTCCACACATGGCTGGCCAAAACATAGAATTCATAGATATGTACAAAAATAATTAAATTCAGTCATTTTGAGATCTTTCTACTTTAGTTTTGTAACATCTATAACCCACTGCTGACGAGTTGATTCTGGCCCATAGCGACCCTATGAAACAGAATAGAACTGCCCCGCTTCCAAAGCTGTAAATCTTTACAAAGAAACCAGCGGCTGCTGGGTTCGAAACACCGACCTTAAGGTTAGCAGCTGAGTGCTTAACCACTGTGGTGCCAGGGCTCCTTCATAACACCTACACTTCACCTGTATTTTTCAATTTTGTCTTATTAAGTTATATTGTCAAGGTAGGAGAATTAAACATAATTCATTTAACATTTACTAGTTTAATTTATAACTTTTACATATTTAGACATATATTGTGTGGATCTCCATTTGTACTCTTTCCCTAGGTTCCAAAAATATTAGTGACGTCAGATGCATGGGGATAGTAAGGGACCTGGTAGTGTAACTTAATCCTGTCTTCAGGTCCTACTTGAGCCTGGTCTTGTATACATAACTTGATGATGAAATGCTATTGGACATGCCTGATTTCATGGTTTGGACATTTAAAAAGAAAGAAAAAATGAAAATACCCAGTCAAGGATTGTTGGCTCAGGTTGCATGGTGATTTGATGCCCATGATCAGGTATTAAGACTCTAGTAGAGTCCAGTAGCTAGTCTAAAGCTACGTGAGAGAAGAGTTACTTTTCACAGAAGAAATGATAATACATAAAATAAAAGAAGCCTCTCCTATGTTTCTTCTCTCAAGGCCTGACATAATCTTCAAAGAGCAGTTAGACAGTCCTTCAAACACCATAGGGTCTGCAAGGCCATCAGGGTCAAATGGCAGACCCGCTTGCTTGCATTGCACCCTGACCAACTGGAGAGTCTTCCCTTGCTCTGGACATGTTCAGATTTGGTTGTCTTATGGGTTATTTGATAAATGAGTTGACATAGTACCAACTGTGGCATATTGTTTCCAAAATCCAGAAAGAAAGGCCTACAAAACATGGTGTCCGTTTACTAATAATATACTCAAGGTGCAGCAATTTTTTTTAACTGATTTTTCTCAATAGTCTGGACTCCTAGAAAGTTTACTGAAGTATCAGCCCCATAATATTCATGGTATTTATTTTTAATTTTCTGGCACTTTTGTGTTGTACCAGGTCATCCAGGGTACCTACTACTTCCTTCTCATTGGAGCGCATCTGCTTGATATAATCCACATGGTATATCATCATAATGGCAGACGGAATGGTGAAATGATCAAGGTTCCTCCAGACCACATTATAGCAGTTGATGTAAATGGAAGGTGGATAATGAAAGTTTGCTGATGTGTCTTCCAGACTAAGGAACTCTTTCTGTTCTTCTCTGTTTAGGGATAAAGAAGAAAATTTGTAGATCAATAACCACACAACAAGTTCCAGGATTTGTATTTATTTGCATTAATAAAGATGCCACCTGTGGAACAGTGGCATAATTGTAGTAACGTATGATTAAGCTTACAATAAACCACTGCTATTCTCTAAACCTATGTGACTAATGGGCGGGACACCTAACAGATGAGTTAAATAGGAATGTGATAAGACTTTTAAGACTTAGAGGGTGGCACTAATCTTAATTCCTCTAGGTCATGTTTTGAGGTTGGGTTTATTATTTACGTAGAGTATAGGAATTGAGGGGCTTCCACTTTACTCTTCCTCCCATGATAATCCTGCCTCCATGAGTCAGGGAGACAATATGGGTATCCTTCCAGTATATGTGGTTCAGCTGCACTCGTGAATTTCAGAGCAAACTCAGGGTGGGGCTGTGGACTTATGGGCCCACTATGAAATGCGTTTAGTCCAAATATCCATTGATTTCCTAATTTCATTATTTCTCCACCATGACCACAGGCCCGCAGAGGTTTTCTGGGTACAAGAAATTTGTGCCAGTGTGAAGCCCATGTTCAGTTTCCACGCCAAGGTTGGAATATTTCCCTTTCCCCATTGTGGAGTTACACACTTTATAGTGTTGAACTTGTGATATTATTAGAACTTCCTCAAGGGTACCTAGCTTCTCCTTCATTCATAAGACTTTGGAATTTTGAACTGACTCATTTCTGAAAATCTGGTGAGGGGCCATGTCTATCTCTTGGAGATTCAGGTCAGACTTCTGTGCACCAGACTTAGACTTTTTTCCTGTAATATAGATCAAGTGAGATCTTAGAGGGCTCCTCATCCATTTTGATTCTAGTCACCCGTGATCATTTTGCCGCTTCCAAAGTTTTTGAGGGTCAAAAAGTTCTGTCTACAGTTCTGGCCCTGCTATCGTGGTAAGCACACCCACACTGCTTCTGGTGGTTAGTTCTACTCACTATCCCCTGCCACTCTAGGATCCTATAATCCTAAATGAAATCAGGGAATCCATTTCAATGGGAACATCCTCTTAGCCTATATTAAGAGTCACCATAATATTTTTCAAAGATGTTGGTCTTCTCTCATTAATGTATTTTGATGAATATGATATTTGCTTGGCCCTGTGGGGAAATATATTTAGGGGAAGGGTTAGTGAGTCAACCATGATAAATCCACTCAAATTTTAGCTCAATGAATCCACACTGACCTGACTAAAACTTTTTTAGCACTGCATGACTGCCTGAAATTCTACCTGCCTAATTCTCCTTCCTTCCCACTTTCCTCTCATGGGTGTCATAACTGATTTATTGTCTCCATATTCATTTCTACTCCCTCTCAATCCTTCAGTGGGTGTCCCCCAGTAAATCTCTTGCATGTTTAATCTCGTCTTGACATCTGCTCCTTGGAGGTACCAAATGTACACACCCATATACTTCCGGTGCTAGTGACAGAGCACAAATTCACATCAAAATACACCCTGTAGTCCTGAACTGTCATGTCATGGCGAAAAATGGAAATACAGCATATCAAAATCTGTGGGTTGAAGCTAAAACAGTGTTTCCAGGAAAATTTGTAGCATTAAACATTATATTAAAAAAGAAAAAAAATGCCTCAAATTAAAAATTTAAGCTTTCAAATTAAGAAGTTAGAAACCAGAACCAAAACACCCATTGCCATTGAGTCCATCCCGACTCTACCCTATGGGACAGAGTAGAACTGCTCTATAGGACAGAGTAGAACTTCTCCATAGGGTTTCCAAGCCTGTAATCTTTAGGGAAGCAGACTGCCACATTTTTCTCCCATGGAATGGCTGGTGGGTTTGAATTGCTCACCTTTTGGTTAGCAGCTGTAGTGGAGAGTTGTGTACCCCAAAGATATTTGTCAACCTGGTTAGGTTATGATTCCCAGTATTGTGTGATTGCCCACTATTCTGTCATCTGATGTGATTTTCCTATGTGTTGTAAATCTACCTCGATGATGTTAATGAGGCAGGATTAGAGGCAGTTATGTTAATGAGGTAAGGCTCAACCTACAAGATTAGGGTGTGTCTTAAATCAATCTCTTTTGATATATAAAAGTGAGAAATAAGCAGAGAGAAAGGGGGATCTCATACCACTAAGAAAGTAGTGCCAGGAGCAGACTGTGTCTTTTGGACCAGGGATCACTGAGCGGAGAAGCTCCTAGACCGGGGAAAGATTGATGACAAGGACCTTTCTCCAGAGCCCACAGAGTGAGAAAGACTTCCCCTGGAGCTGGTGCCCTGAATTCAGACTTCTAGCTTCCTAGACTGTGAGAGAATAAATTTCTCATGGTTAAAGCCATCCGCTTCTGATATTTCTATTATAGCAGCACCAGATAACTAAGACAGAAGCCAAATGCTTTAATGTTTGCAATTAGAAAAATAAAAACCAAATATGCCCAGATCAAGCAGAAGAAAGAAAATAATAAAGAGTTGTAACCAATGAAATGGATAAATTTGATAAAGAACATATACAAAATAACCTACTGTAAAAATCATACTTAGTGGTGAAAAACTGGATGCTTTGACCCTAACATTGGAAATAAGGCAAAGATATCCATTTCCACTGCTCCTATTCAGCATCACACTGGAAGTTCTCATCAGTGCAATAAAGTAAGAAAAACAAATAAAAGAAGTACAGATTGGAAAGAGCTGGTACCTGTCTCCATCTGTAGATGACTTGTGTGTGTGTAGAAAAAAACCTCCTAGAAGGAAACAATGATTTTAGCAAGATTGCAGGATTAAATAAATAAATATATATATGTATCAGAAAAAAATATGTATATATATGTACGTCTGTATAAAAATGAAGGGTTGAACACCAAGTAAAAAGTTTGGATTGAGGTTCTTGAAAGGGGGTCTATAAAGATTAAGCTAACCAAGCTCTGCAAAATAGGTTAGACAGTTGGGTAGGGAACTGTTGGAAGGAAGTGCAGTTATGCATTTGTAGCAGTTATTTCAGCCTGGTATACTCACCTCCAGTCCCTGATTCATCTTTGTTACCATTTGGTCTAAACTGAAAAGGAGAATCATTTCTTCATTCATGCCGAGTGCACTTCCTACACAGATTGCTGGGAAAGTAGTTAATAAAACCACCCCGTTTTAGTAAATACATATTAGTGCCCTTCGAAGTGGTTCCAATTGTGTGTGTGTGTGTGTGTGTGTGTGTGTGTTTCTTCCTTTGCAGAGGCTGAAGGGTTGGCATGATAAATAGCCCAGGTTCTCTCTGATGCCTGGAAATCTAACTGCAACAGGTGGAGTGTGGAGGTTATGCTGAGGAGATTAAAGGGAAGAGACACCAAAGGCACACCTTTAGTCTTATTTCCATTTTTAAAAAATTGAGCTATTTGCAGGCTGTTTTATTTTTATGGGGGTGATGGTGGAAGTGAAAACAGGAAGGAGAGATAATATGTTGTATAAAAGGAGATAACTTTTTAACACATATTTTTTTAGGCCTGTGTAAACTACTCCAACTTTTCCCACGAAATAAACAGTACATTTATTGCCAGGTTACATAGAGAATAATTACTTCTGTTTTCAATTCCTGTGGGAGAATAATCCATTCTATTTCTCCCCTAATTCCATGTGATACAAAACAGGAACCTGGCAAATTACAGGTTTACATATAATTATATATAGAGTGATGAGAAATCTGTTGGAGAATGTAAAAGGAGCATTTCTACTGGTCTGGGGGCCTGGGAAGGGAAGTAGGAATGGGAAACCTGTTCCAGGCAGCAGAAAAATGGGTGAAAAAGCTGAGAAAAAAGATTGATGTGTTCAGGAAACTCTGCTTCTATTTTCTTACCGAATGCGTGCTAGTGTCAACCTAAGTTTCACTACTTGTTTTTCTTTTACCTCCTAAGATTGTGACAATTGAATAAACACTGCCTTTGAGGTGCTTAGTACATTGCAGGTGCTTGATCAGCTACAGCAGGGGGTGAGGGGAAAGAAGGAGCCAAAAATAAGGCCCAGGTTTTTGGATTGAACCAGTGACAGAGACTGGAAACACAGAAACAGGGTAGGAGTTGAAGATAACAAATACAGCACTGGACACGTTGCATCCGCAGTGCCAGTGTTGATTTCTAGTAGACAGTGGAAGCCAGGGTCTGAGGCCAAGCAGAAGGACCTAGAGTAGAGATAGAGACTTGAGTATTATAAGCATATGAATGATCATTGAAGCCAGGAACAGAATGTCCAGTGAGAAAATGGGAGAAGAAGAGAGAGCCTATGACAAACCCTTAGAAGCACCAGCATTTGAGGAAAGGGTAGAGGTAGAGGAAGAGGACTCAGCAAAGCAGTATGAGGGTGATGGCAGAAGGGAAGGAGAAGATTCAGCAGAGGGCAATATCAAGGAGGAGGGTATGGGCAAGAGTTTGAAAAGCTGGAGAGGCTGCTGATGATCTGGTAAGCCTTCTGAGGAGTGCTGGTGGAGGGAGGCTGGGAGCAAGTGTCTTGGAGCAAGTGTGTAAGTATGGCTGTGACATGGAAGAGGGAGAAATGGGACAATAGTTAAGTTATGAAGTTAAGGAGGACATTAAGAAGAGAGAATATGAAGAATGTTTAAATTCTGCATGAAAAGAGTGGGCATAAATGGATCAGTGGAACATACCAAAGAAAGGGAAAATACATTAGAGAGCAAAGTTCCAAAAAAAGAGGGAGAAGAAGGGACTGAAGGCACAGGTGAAGGTGTACAGCTCAGGCAATAAGAGTGCAATGTCTTCTGTGGGGCGAGGAGAGAAAGTTAGAGCAGGTATAAAGTCAGGTCAGTTAAAATTTGGCGGTAGAATCTTGATGATTTATTTCCCTTTCTGACTTTTATTTTTCCTGGAGAAACAGAAGGTCCTGTCATTTTCCATGAGTGATGAGATATATTGTATTATATGAAACTTAAGAGGATATGATAGGCAATTAGCAGAGTGATGAAGATACGGGCTCTGGAACCCAGCTACCTGGGTTTGAATTCTGGTTCTGATACTTACCAGCCTCATGGATTTGAGCAAATCACTTAATATTTCTATGTCCAGTTTTCTAATCCGTAAAATGAAGATAATGATACTTATCACAAACATAAGGATTAAATGAGCTAAAACATGCAGAATGCTCAGAGCGGCGCATGACAATAGCAAGCACTCAATAATTATTCTCTACTACTAATTGATGTTATTATTAAATAGCTATCATGCACATGAACTGATTGCTGACTGCTGTTAAATATTGAGTCTAGATACTGTGAATTTATAATGGTATTGTCCAAGAGGTTGGTGATTTTGTCAGGCAATTTGAATGTTATATACTGGTGGAGGACAGTAGGATCAATCTAATGTTTATGACTTGCCAAGTGTTATGGTTTGAATTGCGTCCCCCGAAAATGTGTGTCAACTTGGGCAGGCCATGTTTCTCAATATTGTGTGATTGTCCACCATTTTGTCATCTGATGTAATTTGCCTATGTCTTATAGATCCTACCTCTATGATGTTAATGAAACAGGATTAGAGGCAGTTGTGTTAATGAAGGAGGACTCAATCGTCAAGATTAGGTTGTATCTCTAGTCAATCTCTTTTGAGGTATAAAAGAGAGAAGCAAGCAGAGAGACAGAGGAACCTCAGACCACCAAGAATGAAACCAGGATGCAAGTGTATCCTTTGGACTCAGGGTCCCTGCGCTGAGAAGCTCCTAAAAGAGGGGAAGATTGATGACAAGGACCTTCCCCCAGAGCTGACAGAGACAGAAAGCCTTTTCCTGGAGCTGACACCCTGAAATTCGGATGCCTATTCCTAGACTGTGAGAGAATAAATTTCTCATTGCTGAAGTCATCCACTAGTGATATGCTTGTTATATCAGCACTAGATAACTAAGACACACCAAGTAAGTGAGACAAATAGACAGCAGAACAAAGGCATTTAATAGACTGGCCAGAGTGTTTCAGGAGATGACTGTGGTAATTAAGATTGTATGACAACTTGGCTGGGCCATGATTCTCAGTGGTTTGGCAGTTGTGTGATGCTGTGATCATCCCCATGATGGGATCTGCTGTAAGTAGCCAGACAATTGAAAAGGAGTTTCCTTGGGCATGTGGCCTACATTGAATATAAGTGGACATTCTGGCAAGGCTCATGGCTTTTGCTACCTCTGGATTCTGCAGCTGGCTCCTGTTCATCTGACCCCTAGTTCTTGGGACTTGAGCTAGCAACTTACCTGTGGTCTTGCCTGCTGATTTTGGAATTCATCTATCTTCACAGCCTGTGAGCAACAGCCCAGCTCTCTGACCTGCCGATCTTGGGTTTGCCAGCCCCTGCAGCTATGTGAATCAGGAGAAGCCATTAGCCTGACCCACAGCCTTGGGACATTCCAGCCTCTACAACCATGTGACCCATTTGCTGGTTTTGTTTCCAGCCTAAGACAATGATCCATGAGGTGTTAACAAGGTAACGAAGAAGTATGGTAGATATGGTGAGCAGGCACTTTCACTTCTATACTACAAAAGCATGAAAGCTAACACTACATTTCAGACTCCCTTGCAGCTAGGGGCCTGGGCACGATTTCAGCTTGATTATCAGAGGGTGGAAGGGGGCAGAGGCCACTTCTTTGCTTTTTCTGCTGTTTATGTGACAGGGACTGTCATGGAGTCACTTGAATTTTGTCAGAAGCAAAGGCCCCAGTGTATTCTCACTATATCCATGTGTGTGGGAGACAAGGTGTTGGACATTGATTTTTTGCTTGTTTGTCAATGTGAATCTAGCATGGCTCTGCAGCCAACAGGGCTTCCTGATGCCTGGATAACAGCTGAGGCATTCTGCTACTTTAGCCAACTACAAAGTTAGAGAGGACACAGTCCACAAGACCTCTTTCACTTTTCACATCAATTGTATGTTAAGGGGCTTCCCAAAAATACCCTCGGGTTTGATAATTTGAAAAAAAAAAAAGCCTCACAGAGCTCACTCATAGATGTCATACTCACAGTTATGGTTTATTACAGGAAAAGGGTATAGATTAAAACCAGCCAAAGGAAGAAACACGTATGGCAGAGACCAGGAAAGGTACCAAATGTGGAGCTTCCAATTGTCCTCTCCTTGTGGAGTCAGGAATGCATTATTTTTCCAGTACCAGTGTACGACAGTATGCACACAGTGTTGCCAATCATGGAAGCTAACCCAAGTTTCAGTGTTCGTATTTTTTTATTGAGGCTCTACCATGTAGGTATGATTGATTGTCCACATGGCTGATCTCAGTCTCAAGCCCCTCTGGAGATTGATTGATACTGCTTGAGCCAAAGACATTACCCTAAATTACATTTTTGGTTTTTCTGATATAGTCAGCCACCACCCTAATCCAATCCAGTGTGCCCATCCCCCACCCTAAATCATAATGTTAGACTATCCAATGACCCAAGGCCCCAAGGCAAACAAAGTCATTCCTATCAGTAATGATATTTCAAAGGCTTAGAGATTGCCTTCCAGAAGCTAATAGTAAATGCAGACATTTCTTTGCCTGGAACCAATAAGTCTCTCAGTCTCGGCTGAGGGGTTCTGTGTGTGTATTAGGGCACGTCTCCAACATTCAGCCAGGCAATTGACAATTCTACCTTAGCTTTCTGCTCTTGCACAGACTCAAAGTCAGCCAGAGGTGAGAACTTAGGGCCTTTTCAGGTCTTTCCTGACGGTTCTTATAGCCCTGGACACACACACAGCCGTATGCATGTTCATGGCCTTTTAGATTCCCAGGAATATCCCAGAGCATTTCAAAACACCTACAGCCGTCTCATTCTCCAATTTTTCCTTTTATGCTTTTGGGTTAGTTTATTATTTGCAACAACTTTTATCAACTACCTATTGTCAGCCACAGAGTTAAACAATTGCATGTAATTGCTTTCAACAAATACCCCCACATAAAGGGTTTTTGCAGTGGAAGAGCTCTGAGTCAGGTCAAACACAGACAGACTTGCAGGGGGACTCTCCTAAAGTACCACCATACCCGTTGCTGTTGAGTCCATTCCAACTCACAGTGACCCAATATGATAGAGTAGAAATGCTCCATAGGGTTTTCAAGGTTGTAATCTTTTCGGAAGCAGACAGCCACATCTTTTTTTCACAGAACCACTGTGGGTTGGAACTGCCGATCTAGTGGTTAGCAGTCAAGCGCTTCACCTCTGTGACACCAGGGCTCCTTAAGGAACCACCAGACTGTTCAAATAATGACAAATTCTTGGAAATTAGCCTGTGAAAGAGTTCTAGTCCTGATCTGCTTCCTCTGGTGGCTTCTAGAATGCTGGTTTTCACCTATAGTGAACTCAATGGATTTTGAGAGCTGTTTGAGGAAAAGGATACTACCATGGGATAATGTTGTACAGCAAGCTGCATATTGGGGCCAACACATGACAGCCTCATATAGAGTGTAGTCCCCTACAACAGGAGGCCTTCCAGAGGCAAGCAGTACAAAGAACCACCAGACTTGGATGAGGACATGAAAACCTCAGGGAAGAGGAAAAGGGGAGCCTTTTTATGTGGCCCTTCTAGATGTCCTCCTGCAACAAGACGGGGAGTCTCTAGGTCAAAAACTTCAAAGGGCAGCAGCATCCTAGGGTCCTTTTCACTACACGGTTTATCTTGTGCAGCGCTAGAAAATATTGGGCACAATTTTACAGAGTATCTAAAGCAGGAAGGCTCTAAGTGGTTGAAAAACTTATTTGGGTTATTTTTAAAACAATTTGATGTGTGCACATTTGAGTTTGGCACCAGTGGGCTCTTTTGGGCTAACAGACCTCCTAAGCTTGCAATGAGAAAGTAAACAACTAGGGGCCAATACACAGAGGCATTTTTAGCCCACTTATCACCACAAGTGCCTGTTGTTAGTTTCCAAAGTTGCAGTGGAACTGGAGAGCAAGAGATGGGCCTAGAGCAAAGGTCTCTGCTCTTACTGAGATTTGGCAGCTTTTCTTAGAATAAATGATCCTCAGTTTGCTGCAGACCTTTGATTAACTTCCAGAGAACTGAAGACGTTCTCAATAGAGCTAGCCAATTTTCTCATTGTTTTCATGAAGGTGAGAATTTTTGAAGCTCATACACCATCATTTTCTACCTGTAATATTTTCTCATAAATGTCAAGTTATACATTTTTTTCTGATTAAGGCTAAAGTCATTCAGTATTTGTATATGACTCCCTTAATGACCCAGTGAAACCACCCAAAAGCTATCCTATTATTATTTTCTAACATGTTAGTTCTATCTTTATTTAATTTAAAAATGATGCTGTATTAATTTTTTACCAGCAAATATTTGTGGTGTAGAGGAGGAGGAAAGGAGAGCCAGGGTCAGCTGACAGTCAGCCTGCACCTGCTGTATCGGCTCCTGTCCCCAGCCTAGCTCTGGGGCTGAAAATCTTACAGGGCTGGGCTCATGGCTCTTTTCTGTCATTGAAGGCAGGGTGGTCAGGGGCAAGATGATAACTCAGAGCCTCTCCCCCAACCTTTCCACCACCTGGGTACCAAGGCCCCTGATCCTGGGGCTGTAGTTTTCTCCCCACACATTGGGAAACAGCCATTCTTTCTCTCCCCGGGATCTCTCACAGTCAGGACTGGAGTGTCTCAGCTCCTTCTTTCCGTCCTGTGGCATGTTCATGGCTGGGCTAATGTCCACAGTGTGTGAGCATTTTGCCACTTACTATCATTGGGACCTTGGATGACTTATTTAATCTCTTTGAGCATTCAAGATGCTTATCTATAAGGTGCATGTGATACATGGATAGTATGGTTATTCTGAGAATTCAATTCAACAGAAATTAAGAATTAATAAAAATAACACATATAAATTCCTGGCATGTAGTAGCTAGTCATTGAATATATTCTTCATGTGTTCCACCTCTCAGCTGTGGTGTCCTGCCCTTTATATTCAAATAAAATAGACATGACCACCCATCCCATGGGCTTTAGAGGTCCAGAGCCTTCCCTACAATTTCTGAGGCTCATGTTCTCACGGTCACTTGAGAGCTCAGATCTGTTGTTCTTACTTCATCCCACTGAACCCTACATTTCACTATTTTCTGGCATCCCTCCCTTCCAATCTTACCACACACACACACACACAACACACACTCTGCTGTTACAGATCCAGTCTGCCTTCCTTTAATTTTCTCAAAACATTACCAGCACCAGGCATTGTGTATAGTAAACTTTTATTAAACTTTCCGTGGTTACCGTGTGTACCTGAGTGCATATGTTGTGACTCCACAGGATTGAAGGAACGCTGAAACTGAGATTAGACTGAGATTAAAACCAGAAGACCAAAGCAGCTGGCATTCTGAGGCCATGCTAAGTAAGTTCGAACTGCCAACCTTTTGGTTAGTGGTCGAGCACTTAACCATTTGCACCCCCAGAGACCCCAGACTGGGATTATTCTTAGTCTTTTTTTTTTTTTTTAAGTCCCTGTTTTGTGTTTTTTTTTGTTTTTTTTTTTTCTGTTTTGCCAGCAAGGAATGTCTAACTGTCCCATCCTCTCTTCCTTCCCTCCAGCCACATTGCTGGTTCCCTCTCTCTACTTCCTCACCTAAATGCTTTGCATAACCCAGTGGTTCCCGAACAAGAAGTCCTCTCACAAGACATATAAGGAAATGGGGGAGGACATTTTCCCTGTGGGTGACCAGTAGATGAGGTGCCCAGAGTTTGACTCCATATAAGAAATTTCTGACCATAGGATGTATAGACCACATTTTGAAGTAATTTCCCCATTATGAGGTGGGGGTGGGAAATGAAGCTGATGCTGAATATTCACTTGTCTGGGATGCTACAAAGGAGTCTTAAGTGGGAGGACAAACTGAACCCCAAGCGACTTGTGTTAGGTCACACCGTGGGATGAAAAAGGTGACTACAATATTGGGAGATGACTCCTGAGCTTGTTGCCCAAAGTCCAGACTCTGCCCCTTGATTGGTTGTGTGACCTTTTTAAAGGTCACAAAGCCCCTTTAAGGCTGGAGTTTCATGCCTATAAACTGGGTTTAATAAGTAATGCTGCCTGCCTTGAGTGTGTAGGAATAGGGCCAAACCTGCAGGCTATAAGGGCCTCAAATACTAGTTCCTATCATAAGGCAAATACCAGTATTTGCATTAGGCATGTGGGGAATTCCCACAAAGAGCTTTCTTCTTTTGCCCACAGTGTCTTACTTAATTGACCAACAGTTGAAGCTTTTAGAAAATAAGGAAGGAAATTTGACTCACTAAAAAAGTTGGGTACAGGGACGACCACCAAAACTAGGAGCGGCTGAGCTCAGCGTCACTGTGAATACAGAACTTCTCTGCCTGCCTGTAGATTGGCATTGGTGAGCAGAGCTGCCTGGGGCTGAACTACCAGCCCAGGGAAGCAGCTAAGGGGAGACAGGGACTGTGCATGAGAACACCAAGCTGCTTGGGATCACTCAGGGTGAGGCCAGTCCAACAGGGAGCACAGCCCAACAGAGTGCCAGGCACTTTCTAAAGTGAGGTTGTCTCTACTTGGATTCTACCATTATTTGTTGAGTGCTTACTGTGGGTGCTGCAGAGTCCCTGGGTGGTGAAAATGGTTAAGATGCTCGGCTGCTAACTGAAAGGTTTGAGGCTGAACTCCAGCCAGAGGCACCTCGGAGAAAAGGACGAATGATCTACTTCCAAAAACTCAGTCATTGAAAGTCCTATGGGACACAGCTCTACTCAGACACATATGGGGTCACATGAGTCAGATCTGACTCAATGGCAACTGGCTTGTGGGCACTGGGGACTGAGTGCTTACTGTGTCTCCACACAGAAAAACCTGGAGGTAGAGATTAAAAAATTAAATTCCTACCATCAATGGGCTTACACTCTGCAGGAAGACACTCAAACAACCATAACAGAAAAAGAAAATGACTATAAAGGTGTAATAAACAATATGCAATTGCGAGCTTAGAAAAAAAGAGTCCTCCAGTGGCATAAAACTCAGAGAAGCCTAAGAGATATGGACCATGAGAGCAGTTGACAGGTAAATAGCAGTTTGCTTGGGAGGACAAGTTTGGGAAGAGTGTTCCTGACAGGAAGACAGCAGGTGCAGAGACACCCAGAGCAAGGGAGCATGGAATGTTCCAGAGGACATAGGAAGTCTGTTGTCAAAATTACAAAGGGCCTTGACTCCCCTGAGGAGGAGTTTAGATTTTGTCTTAGCCTGACACCCTCGCGCTCTGCTGAAGCTATCTGTCAATCAGTGGTTAGGAAATGTGGTCACTGTTTCTTTATCGTAAGGCTGGGCCTCAGACGTGGGAGTCATTTTCTAAACATCAATGTTCCTCTTCTCTTGTATCATGTGCAGCTAAGCAGGTCACCTGGAATGGGGCCTCAACTCAGTGGATGGGGCACCTGCAGGGCCTCATGGCTTCTGGGCTGCATTAGCCTCCTCCATGGTAAGTGACTCCCCAGAAAAGGAAGGCAACTGGGTGGAGGCAGGATAGGGCTCCCTGATCACTTTGAGGGTTGTTTAAGGGACCTGGGTACTGGGCAGCTGAGACAGTGTCATCCAGTCTGATGGGCCCTCACTACGACACCCACAGGGTTTCACCTCAGTCATTCTGGTTTCCATCAAATGTCCTAAAAGACCCATTACCCAGCAGCTCCCTCTTCAGAAAGCCTGGGCAGCTGGGAGGGTGGTCCCCTTTCTTCTTGCCCTTGGAGAACAAAGACAGCTCCCAACACTAAGCTATTAATCAACTCTATGTTATCAATGTTTCAGCTAAAGCTGCTGAAACAACTACTGTGGGTCCATGCCTGGGTCCCTGGACCCCCTTGGGATCTGGGGATCTAGCAGTGAGCTCCCCACATCCCAGATGAGAAACTGCACTCAGGCTTCCCAAGCGAGTGAAACTCTCCAGTGTCCGCATCTGGGCTAGAAGTGAACATAGCGAAGCGCACTGCAGGGGCAAGTTCAGATGTCCTTGGTGAACAAAAAGAGAAAATGACACTGTTATCATCACTTAGCAAATGCAGCGTGTTTCCTTTATTGCCCCAAAGTAAACAAAATGTACAGAAGGGCCACTTGCTAGCAACCAGCCTGGGACCCCTGAGCCTGGGCAGCCTGGGGTGTATTAACAGACCCAGTTGCCAGGGAGTTGAGGCTGCTCCTGGTGCACTGGCAGAGAAGCCAGGATAGCCTGAAGCTGCCTGAGGAGAGGGGTGGAAATGAAGAAGCCTGCTTGTGGGGCAGTGGGGACTGGGCCAGCCTGTGGAGGGAGCTGACCTAGGGCCTGAGGAAGATCCTCTGGTCTGGGCTTCTGGAGCTTCTCTGTTGCCAAAGAAGAGCGAGCTCTCACTCCCTCTCCAGGTTCAGGGCTCAGGCACAAGCAGATCATCACAAAAGAAAGATTCTTCGGAAGTCTCAGGTTTATCTTAAAATTGTTTGTGAATTTACATTCCACTTCAGTATTACTTTTTATTTGAAAATGTAAAGAATGCTTTACCTTTGGGTAAAGCAAATGCTCTAGTAGGATGTTGAAGGGTGCCCTGTACCTCTATGGGTTGCTCCCAGCCCCACTGTTGCTTAAGCCCTGGGGATCCCAGATTGAAGGCATGTTTATTACAGCCCTGTTTTAGGGCAAACCCTGGAAACAAAGAGGATGCCATCAATGTGGGAATAACTGAATATGTTGGGGCATATTCAACCGTGGAATATCATGCAGCCCAAGAAAAGAAATGGTTCAGCTGACTGGGAGGGATTTCCACGAAGCAATAAGCTATTTGCATGAGAATAACAAGATGTAGAAAACAATACAATGGCATCACAATTTTGTAAAACATACAGCAGCTTCCAGCCTGGGTGGCACAAGTGGTTTGCGATGGGTTGCTAACCTAAACATTGGCAGTTCTGAGGAAGAAAGGCTTGGCAATATACTACCTTGAAGATTACAGCTAAGAAAACCCCATGGAGTAGGTCTTCTCTGTAACATATGGGGTCTGTAACACATGGGGTTGCCATAAGTCAGAATCAACTGGACAGCAGAGGAATTGGTTTTGGGTTTATATACCTACATCTGTTCATAAGAGCAAGGAGAGAATTGCAGAAGGATACATACTAGATTGCTAGCATGGGTTACAGAAGAGGGCGGAAATGGAGACAAAGCACAGGGGCAGAAGGACAGAAATGGATGGGGAGTTAAGAAAAAAAAGGAACTGAAAGAAAAAAGACTCCCAAAGCAGGCCAAGAAATAGTATATTCATGAATTTATTGAAGATTACATGTTTATAGGTATACATAAATTAAATAAAAATTAAAAAAATAAGAAGATACAGTGAATTATTAATTCTGGTGAAAGCTTTGAAAGCTTGCATTGTTATAATTTTTTACTACCCCACTCACTAAATAAACTCATGAATTTTAATGGATTACACAGCACTTGTATAACAGGATGTCTGGAATTAGCAATGAGCCTTGCAGTAGCAAGGAATTAGACCTTAACTAGATAATTTTCAATCCACAGTGAATTGTAGGCTCCCTCCAATTCTGCATCTCCTGGGGGCAGAGGGTAGTGCTGCACATGCCTGAGACCTGGAACTCATGGGGGACTTGACAGTCTGAGAGCTGTCCTGTCAGTGCAGAAGTCAATCTAGAACCCCACTGCCCATGCTGGATCAAATTTTTCTGGTCTGAGCTTTCTTCTTCTCCACCAAAAAAAGGAGAGTGAATGTGCACTCCCCGCTCTGGGTTGGAGCAAGCAGATCGTAACAAAGAAGAGGTTTCTTGCACGGCTCAGGTTTATCTTAAAATTGCTTGTGAAATTCAACAACAAAAAGACAACCCAATTTAAAATTAGCAAATGACTTGAATAACATTTCTCCAAAGAAGATACACAAATGACCAATAAGCACATGAAAAGACGATCAACATCATTAGCCACTACGGTAATGCAAAGCAAAACCAGGAGATGCCACTTCACACCCACTAGGATGGCTAGAGCCAAAAAGGCAGATAATAACAAGTGTAGGTGGGGATACGGAGAAATTGGAACCTTCCTGCATTACTGGTGGGATGTAAAATGGCACAGCAGTTATGGAAAACAGTGGAGATTCTTCAAAGAGTTAAACAAAGAATTCCCATATGATCCAGCAATTCTACTCCTAAGTACGTTCCCAAAAGAATCAAAAGCAGGGACTGAAGCAGATACGCGTACACCCATAGTGGTCATTGCAGCATCATCCACAACAGCCAAAAGTGGAAACAACCCACGTGTCCAACAGCAGATAAATGGGTTAGTAAAAGGTGGTGCATGTATGTAAAAAACGTATGTACAATGGATTATTATTCAGCCATAAAGAGAAATGATGTTCTCACACATGCTATAACATGGATGAACATTGAAAACATTATTCTAAGTGAAATAGCCAGACATAAAGGAGGGTAAAACTTTCTTAGTGGTTACCAGAGACTGGGGGAGAGGAGAAGGGGAAGTTATTGCTTAATGGGTACTGAGTTTCTGTTTGGGATGAAGAAAAACTTTTGGAAACAAATAGTGGTGATGATTGCACAACACAGTGAATGTAATTAATGTCACTAAAAAATAGTTAAAATGGAAAATATTTTGTTATATGTATTTTTCAAAAAAAAATTTTTACGAATTTTGCATCCGATGTCAGTGTTAGTTTTCATTTTTAAATGTTAAAAAGTATTTACCTTTGGGTAAAACAAATGTCCTAGGAGGATGTCATTTATTACTCCTATGAGTTACCTCTATCCCAACCCCCAAAGCTACTCAGATCTGGAGATCCCACATGGAAGGTATGTTTATCGCCGCATATTTTAGGGTGAAAACCTGGAAACAAAGGGGATGCTCATCAATTTAAGAATGATTGAATAAGTTAGGTCAGCAGTTGTTGATCTCTTGATCTCAGGGCTTCTTTCCTTCCTTAAAAATTGTTAAGGACCCCAAACAGCTCTTGCTTATATGGGTTCTGTTTATCAATATTTACGTACTAGAAAATAAAAATCTTAAATATATTTACTTATTCATTTTGAAAATAACAATAATAAACCCACTTTGTGTTAAAATAAATAACATTTTATTTAAAATAACTGTATTTTCCAAAAAAGAAAAAATTGGTGCTATAAACATTTATCAGATATATGATTTACAGGTATTTTCTCCCAGTCTGTGCCTTGTCTTTTCATTCTAACAGTGTCTTTTGAAGAGTAACAGTTCTTAATTTTGACAAAGTACAATTTATTGATGTATTCTAATTAAAAATTTTTTTAATATGTTAAGATGTGTCAAGAATGAAAAAAACAGCATATCAAAACTTTTGGGACACAGCAAAGCAGCCCTCTGAGGTCAATTTATAGAAATAGATGCACACATCAAAAAAGAAAAAAGGGACAAAATCAAAACATTAGCTACACAACTTGAACAAATAGAAAGAGAACAGCAAAAGAAGCCCATAGCCACCAGTAAAAAAGGAAATAATAAAGATTAGAGTAGAAATAAATGCAATCGAGAATAGGAAAACAATAGGAAGAATCAACAAAACTAAAAGTTGGTTCTTTCAAAGGATCAACAAAAGTAACAAACCACTGGCCAAATTAACAAAAGAAAAACAAGGGAGAACGAAAATAGCCCAAATAAGGAATGAAATAGGGGACATTGCAACAGATCCAACTGAAATAAAAATGATCAAAACAGAGTGTTATGAAAACCTATACTTCAAAAAATTTGAACACCTAGAGCAAATGGACACATTTCTAAAAATACAATACCTACCCAAACTAACACAAAATGATGCTGAAATTCTGAACAGACCCATAACAAGTGAAGAGATTGAAAAGGTAATTTTTAAAAATTCCCAACAACAACAAAAAAAAAAGCCCTGGCCCAGATGGCTTCACTGAAGAATTCTACCGAACATCCAGAGAAGAGCTTACACAAGTACAACTCAAACCATTTCAGAACACAGAAAAGGAAGTGATACTTCCAAATTCATTCTGCGAAGCCAGTGTAACCCTAATACCAAAACCAGGCAAAGAAACCACACAAAAAAAATTACAGACCAATATCCCTCATGAATATAGATGCAAAAATTCTCACCAAAATTCTAACCTATAGAATTCAGCATCATATCAAAAAAATAACACCACGACCAAGTAGGAATCATACCAGGTCAGCAAGTACGGTTCAACATTAGAAAATCAATCAATGTAATCCATCACATAAATAAATGGAAAGAAAAGAGTCACACGATCATCTCAATCAGCACAGAAAAGGCATTCAACAAAGTCCAACACCCATTCCTGACCAATGGAACAGAATTAAGAACCCAAATGTAAATCCATCCACCTATGGTCACCTGATCTTCAACATGGGCCCAAAGTCCACCAAATGGTGAAAAGACAGTCTTTTTAACAAATGATACTGGCAAAACTGGATGTCCATCTGCAAAAAAATGAAACAGGACCCATACCTCACACCATATACAATAACTAATTCAAAATGGACCAAGACGTAAATATAAAGCCAAAAACTATGAAGTTCATAGAAGAAAAAATAGTGTCAATGCTAGACGACCCAATACATGGCATTAACACCATAAAAACCACAACCAACAACACATAAACTCCAGAAGACAAGCTAGATAACTGGGATTTTCTAAAAATTACTGCTCATCAAAAGACTTCAGCAAAATAGTAAAATGAGAACCTACAGACTGGGAAAAAAAATTTGACTATTACAAATCGGACAAAGGTCTAACCGCTAAAATCTCCAAGAAAATCCAACACCTCTACAACAAAAAGACAAATAATCCAATTTAAAAATCGGCAAAGGAATTAGAGAAATGCAAATCAAAACTACAACGAGATGTCACCTCACTCCAACAAGGCTGGAATTAATCCAAAAACACAAAATAATAAATATTGGAGAGCTTGTGGAGAGACTAGAACACGTACACACTGCTGGTGGGAATGTAAAATGGTACAACCACTTTGGAAATCGATTTGGTGCTTCCTTAAAAAGGTAGAAGTAGAACTACCATAAGATCCAGCAATCCCACTCTTAGTAATATATTCTAGAGAAATAACAGCCTTTACACAAACAGATACATGCACACCCATGTTCAATGCAGCACTATTTACGATAGCAAAAATATGGAAGCAACCAATGTGCCCATCAACAGATGAATGGATAAAAAAAAAAATTACAGTATATTCACACAATGGAAGACTATGTATCAATAAAGAACAATGATGAATCTGCAAAACATTTCATGACATGGAGGAATCTGGAAGTCATTATGCTGAGTGAAATTAGTCAGTTGCAAAAGGACAAATATTAAGACCACTATTATAAGAACTCAAGAAATAGTTTAAACAGAAAAGAAAATATTCTTTGACATTACAAGGGTGGGAAGGAAGGGAGGGAGAGGGGTACTCACTAATTAGATTGTAGACAAGAACTATTTTAGGTGAAGGGAAAGACAACACACAATACAGGAGAGGTCAGCACAACTGAACTAAACCAAAAGCAAAGAAGTTTCCTGAATAAACCGGACACTTCTAAGGCCAGAGTAGCAGGGGCAGGGGTCTGGGGACCATGATTTCAGGGGACATCTAGGTCAACTGGCATAATAAAATCTATTAAGAAAACATTCTGCATCCCACTTTGCTGAGTGGCATCTGGGGCCTTAAACACTACGAAGTGGCCATCTAAGATGCATCAATTGGTCTCAACCCACCTGGAACAAAGAAGAATGAAGAACACCAAAGACACAAGGTCATTATGAGCCCAAGAGACAGAAAAGGCCACATAAATCAGAGACTACCTCAGCCTAAGACCAGAAGAACTAGATGGTGCCCCCTATAACTGATGACTGCCCTGACAGGGAACATAACAGAGAATCCCTGATGGAGCGGGACAGCAGTGGGATGCAGACCTCAAATTCTTGTAAAAAGACCAGACTTGCTGGTCTGACTGAGACTAGAAGGATTCCAGAGGTCATGGTCCCCAGACCTTCCGTTAGCCCAAGACTGGAATCATTCCCAAAGCCAACTCTTCAGAGAGGGATTGAACTGGACTATAAGAAAGAAAATGATACTGGTGAGGAGTGAGCTTCTTGGCTCAAGTAGACACATGAGACTATGTGGGCAGCTCATGTCTGGAGGGGAGATGAGAAGGCAGAGGGGGACAGAAGCTGGCTGAGCGGACACAGAGAATACAGGGTGGAGAGAAGAAATGTGCTGTCTCATTAGGTGGAAAGCAACTAAAAGTACATAGCAAGGCGTATATAAATTTTTGTATGAGAGACTGACGACTTAAAGCACAATAAAAATAAATAAAATAAAAAATGAACAAAGGAAATGAACAGACACTTCACCAAAGAAAACATTCAAGCAGCCAAAAGACACATGAGGAAATGCTCACGATCTCTAGATATTAAAAAAAAAAAAAAAAATTTTTTTTGATATTAGAGAAATGTAAATCAAATCCACAATGACATACCATCTCACCACGGCATTATTGGCATGAATTAAAAAAACAGGAAATGCCAAATGTTTGAGAGGCTGTGGGGAGATTGGAACTCCTATGCACTGCTGTTGGGAATGCAAACTGATATGACCATTTTGGAAAATTATATGGCACTTCCTTAGAAAGCTAGAAACAAATACCATATAATCCATCAATCCCACTCCTAGGGATATATCCTAGAGAAATAAGAGTCGTCACACAAATAGACGTGTGCACACCCATGTTCATTGCAGCATTGTTCACAGTAGCAAAAAGATGGAAACAACCTAGACGACCAGATGAATGGATAAATGAACTGTGATACATACACATAATGGGGTATTATGCAACAATAAAGAACAATGATGAATCTGTGAAGCATCTCCTAACATGGATGAATCTGGAGGACATTATGCTGAGTGAAATAAATCAATCACAAAAGGACAAATATTGTATGAGACCACTACTGTAAAAACTCATGAAAAAGTATACATACAAAAAGAAACAATCTTTGATGGTTATGAGGGAGGAAAGGGTTAGGGATGGAAAAACGCTAAATAGACAATAGATAAGTGGTAACTTTGGTGAAGGATAAGATGGTACGCAATAATGGGGAAAACAGCACAACTTGTACAAGGCAAGGTCATGGAAGCTCCATAGACACGTCCAAACTCCCTGAGGGACGGAATTGCTAGGCTGAAGGCTGGGGGGACCACGATCTCAGGAAACATCTAGCTCAGTTGGCTTAACATAGTTTATAAAGAAAATGTTCTGAGACTTCCAGCCAACACAGCACCATATACAGAAGCACCATGCCGTCCCTCTACAGCAAAGACCCGAAAAACTAAGTAAAACAGAGATAAACATTGTTCCTGGAACCTGAAGTATCAAATGAAGAGATAAAGAACTCAGGCAGGCACCTAATGGAGTAAGAAACTGACAGAGAACAGAGAGCAAGGAGAGATATCTGTGGAGAGCCCCATGGCTAAGCAGCATGGATCCGCAATCTTGGACTCCTGTTTGGGATCGGCAGACAGGGGGCACGGGAAAGCAGCTTCGTGGAATTCCCAGAAGGAGAAAGAGCACCCGGTAACCAGCTATACATGCTTTCCCACCCCCCATTCTCTCCCCGCTGCTACACCTCCAAGCTCTCTGGCTGGCTGCAGTGGCTCAGAGGACTGGGAAGAGCAGCCTCCATGCTGCTTGGATCTGCCCACCCATGTCGGAGATGGGCAGACATGGAGTACAGGAAAGCCCCTTCATGAAGTTCCCAGCAGAAGACAGAGCACCCAGTAAAGACTGATATAAGCTTTCTTAGCCCCCTCTTCTTCCTCCCCTCTTTGACCTCCTCTGCTTCCCGCCAGCTGCAGTCTCTTGGTGGGGAGGCAGCTCCTTTGGACTCAGGCTGCTTGGATTCACCCTGCGCACACTGGCCAGGCTCCAGAGCTGGTGTTGGTTCTTTCTGTCTCTTTTAGTTTCTTCTGTGCCTCCTACCACCTCCCCCTCCTTTTTCTGGCACACCTGGCTCCATGTGCCATCTTTGCTTCTTCTTGAAAGGCTGCCAAGTGACACTGGATGGAGGAGCCATTCCCCTGGCCTGCGACACCACATTGGTGGGATCTCTGAGGCTTTTTTTTTTTTTTTTTTTGCCCTATTTTGCTTTGTTTTATTTTGTTTCTTTTCTTTTTCTTTTCGCAGCTTGGAACCCCTTCTAGCCGGTCGCACAGCACGGCTTATGGGCCTCTCCCCCAACCTGCGCAGCCTCTTAGGTGGGATCCCAGGGGGAGGCATTTCTTTTTATTTCTTTTTTTCTGTCTTTTTTTTTTTCCTCTTTCTCTTTTTTTCTTTTCTCTCTCTTTTTCTCTTTCTGTCTTTCCTCATTTCTCAATTCTCATCTCTCTGTACTTATCCTCTTTTCCTATCTCCTGAATACCCGGTGCTGCTGTGACATCTATACCACCTCTAGCCAGGCTATACTGTGCAGCCTGGGAGCCACTTCCCTGGTCTCAGCAGTCCCACCGGTGGGACTCCAGGACTCCCGGAGGCTTTTCTTTTCTAAATTTTTTATCTAGGTTTTTTTTTTCTTTCTTTTTCCATTTTTCTTTTTTTGTCCTTTTTGCTTTTCTCCATTTCTCAGTTTCTGTTTGCTCCACTCCAACGGTAAGCTCTGTTAGCATTTTTTTTTTCTTTTCTTTGTTTGTTTGTTTTCAACTCCAGTTTCTCTCTCTTCTTTCATATACCCCTATTAACTCCACACATCACAACCTTCCCCCTCTTTCCTGCCTATCTGCACTGTGCATCACACCTCTGAGCAGAACAGGCACAGCCTACTGGAACCTGCCCAGCACAGATTCATGGCCTGCCCTGTTGGCCCTAGTATGTGCCACAAACAACCCATTCCAGCCCCTCCTCTTCAGCTGGGCCTGCCCTGCTGTACCATAGCTGATTGACTGGCCCTGCCCACTGGACGAGGAGGTGAAAAGTATTGTGACAACAGACAGCAAACAATAAAGAAACCACGGCCTGCCTGCTCAGACATAAACAAATAAAACAAAAAAAGCAGGATGAAGCAAACAAATCTGCAATCAAGAACCAAAGAAAATAACTACTGAATGTCCCGAAGACAGTAGACAATATAAATAAAATGTATAAAAAAACAGGACAGGATGGGTCCAGTAGGCATCTAAAGTAAAACATCAGATGACTTTCCAGTAGAAGAAAAGGCACTAGAATGACCTGACAGGGAATTCAAATCTCTAATATTCAGAGCAATCCAAGATTTGAAGCAAAAAAGTGACAAAAATGAGAAAAAAATTGACAAATTTATGGAAAAGGCAGACAAATTCATGAAAAATATAGACCAAAAAAAAAAATGGAACAACTCAGGAAAGTATTACAAGAATAAAATGCCAAAATAAATTCACAACTAGAAATCCTACAAAAACAGCAATTAGAAATACAAAAGATAAACAACAAAATTTCAGAAATGGCCAGTGTCATAGAAGGGCTGAGGGGCAGGTTTGAAATGATGAAGACAGAATCAGCAAAATTGAAGACAAACACTTGGATACAACTCTGTTTGAGAAAAAAATCAGAATAAAGAATGAAGAAAAATTAAGAAACCTTGAGAATTACGTGGGATACAATCAAAAGCAAAAATTTGAGAGCGATTAGAGTTCCAGAACAAGGAAAGAAAATGGAAAACACAGAGAAGGTCATTGAAGAATAGCTGACAGAAAACTTCCCTAAATATTATGAATGATGGAAAGCTGACCATCCAAGAATCTCAATGAACCCCATATAGGATAGACCCCAAAAGAAAAACACCAAGGCATATCATAATCACACTCACTAAAACCAAAGACAAAAAACCCTGCGAGCAGCTCGAGAAAAACAAAAAGTCACATACAAAGGAGAAACAGTAAGACTGAGCTCTGATTATTCAGCAGACACCATGCAGGCAAGAAGGCAATGAGATGACATATATAAAACCTTGAAAGAAAAAAAATTGCCAACCAAGAGTAATATATCCTGCAAAACTTTCATTCAATAAAAAAAATTAGGACATTTCCAGACAAACAGAAATTAAGGGAATATGTAAAAACAAAAACAAACTTACAAGAATTATTAAAGGGAGTCCTTTGGTCTGAGAACAAACATCAGACCACAGCCTGAATCTAGGAGGCAAGATCGTATCAGCCAGATACCAACCTAGGAAATGAACTCTCAAGGACATTCCAAAACCAAAAGAATTGCAACAGGGAACCAGAAAGGTTAATCTGTAAATGACAACAATATCAGAACAATAAAAAAAGAAATAAAGTGTACAGGTATAGAAGTTTCTAATGGAGAGGAAGGCAAGGCAATACCAAGTAATAATAGACTGTTTCAAACCTAGGGAGATAAGGGTAAATTTCAAGGTAATCACAAAAAAAGTTAACAAACTACTCATCAAAATAAAGAACGAAAACATAAAGTCTCAATAAAAACAAAATCTACAAAAACAAAAGAAATCCACAAACAAAATGAACTCAACACAGGAGATTAAGAGGAACAAAAAAAATATTAGCACCACAAAAAAAAAAAAGCGCTACAAAATGGCAGCAATAAACTCAAGCCTATCAATAATTACACTGAATGTAAATGGCCTAAATACACCCATAAAGAGACACAGAGTGACAGAATGGATAAAAAAACAGGATGCATCTATATGCTGTCTACAAGAGACACACTTTAGAAACAAAGAGGTAAATTTATTAAAAATCAAAGGATGGAAAAAAATATATCAAGGAAATAACTACCAAAAAAGAGCAGAAGTGGCAATACTAATCTCAGAAAAGGTAGACTTTAAAACAAAACCCATCATAAAAGACAAAGAAGGGCACTATACAGTGATTAAAGGGACAATCTATCATGAAGACTTAACCATAGTAAACATCTACGCACCCACTGACGAGGCCCCAAAATACATAAAACAAACTCTAACAGCACTGAAAGCAGAAATTGATAGTTCCGCAATGATAGTAGGGGACTTTAACATACCACTCTCAGTAAAGGACAGAACATCTAGACAGAAACTCAACAAAGAGATTTACAAACACAAAGCAATCCCAATCCAAACACCAACAACATTCTTTAAAGAGATGAAAAAACTTATCAATAACTTTATATGCAAAGGGAAGAGGCCCTGGATAAGTAAAGCACTACCGAGGAAGAAGAATAAAGTAGGAGGACTCAAATTACCTGACCTCAGAACCTACTATACAACTAGGGTAGTCAAAATAGCCTAGTACTGGTACAACAACGAATACATTGACCAATGCAACAGAATTAAGAACCCAAATGTAAATCTATCCATCTGTGGTCACCTGGTCTTTGACAAGGGCCCAAATTCCATCAAATGGGGAAAAGACAGTCTTTTTAACAAATGGTGCTGGCAAAACTGAATGGCCATCTGCAAAAAAATGAAAATAGGACCCATACCTCACACCATATACAAAAGCTAATTCAAAATGGATCAAAGACCTCAATATAGAGCCAAAAACTATGAAGTTCATAAAAGAAAAAATAGGATCAACACTAGAGGCCCTAATACGTGGCTTTAACAGGGTACAAACCACAACCAACAACACACAAGCTCCAGAGGATAAGCTAGATAACTGGGATCTTCTAAAAACTTAAACACTTATGCTCATCAAAAGACTTCACCAATAGAGTAAAAAGAGACCTTACTGATTGGGAAAAATTTTTTGGCTATTACCAATTAGAAAATGGTCTAATCGCTAAAATCTACAAGAAACTCCAACACCTCTACAACAAAAAGGCAAACAATCCAGTTAAAAAATGGGCAAAGGATATGAACAGACTCTTCACCAAAGAAGACATTCAAGGAGCCAACAGACAGCTGAGGAAATGCTCACGATCACTAGCCATTAGAGATACAGAAATCAAAACCACGATGAGATACCATCTCACCCCAGCATTACTGGCATGAATCAATAAAACAGAAAATAACAAATGTTGGAGAGACTGCAGGGAGTTCGGAACTCTCATGCACTGCTGGTGGAAATGCAAAATGATACAGCCATTTTGGAAAACGATATGATGCTTCCTTAAAAAGCTAGAAATAGAAATACCATATTATCCAGCAATCCCACTTCTAGGAATATATCCTGAAGTAATAAGAGTCATCACATGAATAGATATACATACATCCCTGTTCATTGCAGCATTGTTCACAATAGCGAAAAGATGGAAACAACCTAGATGCCCATCAACAGATGAATGGGTAAACAAACTGTGGTACATACACACAGTGGAGTATTACACAACTCTAAACAACAACGATGAATCTGTAAAGTGTCACATAACATGGATGCATCTCGAGGACATTATGCTGAGTGAAATAAGTCAATAACAAAAGGACAAATACTGTATGAGACCACTACCGTAAAAACTCATGAAAAGGCTTACATACAAAAAGAAACAATCTTTGGTGGTTACCAGGGTGGGGAGGGGTGGGGATGGAAAAACATTTAATAGACAATAGATAAACAGTAATTTTGATGAAGAGTAAGACAATACACAATACTGGGGAAGTCGGCACATCCTGTACAAGGCCGTGCCATGGTAGCCCCGTAGACACACCCAAACTCCCTGAAGGATGGAATTGCTGAGCTGAGGGCTGTGGGGACCATGGTCCCAGGGAACATCTAGCTCAATTGCCATCACAGAGTTTGTAAAGAAAATGTTCTACGTTGTATTTTGGTGAGTAGCGCCTGGGGTCTTAAAAGATTGTAAGTGGCCATCTAGGCCACTCCACTTGTCTCACCCCTTCAGGAGCAAGGAAGAATGAAGAAGACTAAAGACACCAAGGAAAGATTAGTCCAAAGGACCACATCTACCACAGCCTCCACTAGACTGTGAGTCCAGCACAACTAGATGGTGCCCAGCTACCACCACTGACTGCTCTGACAGGAATCACAATAGAGGGTCCCAGACAGAGCTGGAGAAAAATGTAGAACAAAATTCAAACTCAAAAAGAAAGACCAGACTTGCTGGACCAGTAGAAACTGGATGAACCTCCAAGATTGTCACCCTGGGATACCCTTTAAACTTGGAACACAAACTCCCACAGGTCACCTTTCAGCCAAAAGACAGGTTGGCAAATAAAATAAATAATATCGCCCACGAGTGCTGTGCTTCTCTAAATAATCATATAAATGAAGCCAAATGGCAAACATTTTCCCTAGATGAAACATGAGAAAGTAAGAGAAGACAGGGAGGTTAGCTTAAGGGAAACAACAACCTGAATGGAAATAATTAGAATGCTGATATATCGTGAAAAATGTAACCGATGTCTCTGAACAATATATATGTTCTTGTTCTTAGGTGCCATAAAGTCAGTTCCGACCCATACCGACTGTACGTACAAAACACTGCTTAGTCCTCTGCCATCCTCACAGTTGTTATGCTTGAGCCCATTGTTGCAGCCACTGTGATAATCCATCTCATTGAGGGTCTTCCTCTTTTTTGCTGCCCCTGTACTTTACCAAGCATGATGTCCTTCTTTAGGGACTGGTCCCTCCTGATCACATGTCCAGAGTACTTGAGATGAAGTCTCGAGAACCTTGCTTTCTAAGGAGAATTCTGGCAGTACTACTTCCAAGACAAATTTATTTGTTCTTCTATCAGTCCATGGTATATTCAATATTCTTCGCCAACACCATAATTCAAAGTCATCAATTCTTCTTTGGTCTTCTTTATTCGTGGTCCAACTTCTGCATGCATATGAGGCGATTCCACACCATGGTTGGGGTCAGGCACGCCTTAGTCCTTAAAATGATATTTTTGTTTTTTAACACTTTAAAAGGGTCTTTTGCAGCAGATTTGCCCAATGCAATACATCATTTGATTTCTTGACTGCTGCTTCCGTGGGCGTTGGTTGTGGATATAAGTAAAATGAAATCCTAGACAAATTCAATCTTTTATAAATTTGTCATGACCTTCCTTATTGATCCAGTTGTGTGTGAGGATTTTTGTTTACTTTATGTTGAGGTGTAATCCATACTGAAGGCTGTAGTCTTTGGTCTTCATCAATAGGTGCTTAAGTCCTCTTCTTTTTCAGCAAGCAAGTTTGTGTTATCTGCATATCGCAGGTTGTTGATGAATCTTCCTCCAATTCTGCTGCCCCATTCTTCATCAAATAGTCCAGCTTCTCGGATTATTTGATCAGCATACAGATTCAATAAGTATGGTGAAAAGATACAACCCTGATGCACACCTTTCTTGATTTTAAACCACCCAGTATCCCCTTTGTCATGGATTGAATTGTGTCACCCCAAAACATGTGTAAACTTGGGTAGGCCACGACTCCCAGTAGTGTGTGACTGTGCACCATCTTGTCACCTGATGTGATTTTCCTATGTGTTGTAAATCCTACCTCTATAATGTTAATGAGGCAGGATTAGAGGCAGTTACGTCAATGAGACAGGACTCCATCTACAAGATTAGGTTGTGTCTTAAATCAATCTCTTTTGAGATGTAAAAGAGAGAAGCGAGCAGAGAGACATTGGGATCTCATACCACCAAGAAACAAGAGCCAGGAGAATAGTACATCCTTTGGACCCCGGTCTCTGTGCTGATAAAGCTTCTGGACCAGGGAAGATGGATAAAAATGACCTTCCCCTAGAGCCTACAGAGAGAGAAAGCCTTCCTCTGGAGTTGGCACTCTGAGTTGAGACTTCTAGATTCCGAGACTGTGAGAAAAGAAATTTCCCTTAGTTAAAACCACCCACTTGTGGTATTCTGTTACACCAGCACTACATAACAAAGACACCAGTGTTCTGTTGGAACAACTACCCCTTGGTCTATGTACAGGTTCCACATGAGCACAATTAAGTGTTCTGGAATTCCCATTCTTCATAATGTTGTATGTAATTTGTTATGGTACACTCAGTCAAATGCCTTCACGTAGTCAGTAAAACAAGGGTAAATATCTTTTGGTATTCTTTGCTTTCACCCAAGATCCATCTGACATCAGCCATGATATCCCTCGTTCCACGTCTTGTTTTCAATCCAGCTTGAATTTCTGGCAGTTCCCTGTCAGTGTACTGCTGCAACTGCTTTTAAAAGACCTTCAGCAAAATTTTACTTGTGTGTTATATTAATGATATTGTTTGGTAATTTTCATGTTCTGTTGGATAACCTTTCTTTGGAATGGGCACAAATATGGATCTCTTCTAGTTGGTTGGCCAGATATGTCTTCCAAATTTCTTGGCATAGACAAGTGAGTGCTTGCAGCACTGCATCCGTTTGTTGAAACATCTGAACTGGTATTTCTTCAATTCCTGGAGCCTAGTTTTTCGCCAATGCCTTCAGTGCAGCTTGGATTTCTTCCTTCAGTACCATCAGTTCATAATCATATGCTACCTCCTGAAATGGCTGAATGTCAACCAATTCCTTTTGGTACAGTGACTCTGTGTATTCCGTCCATCTTCTTTGATGCTTCCTGTGTTGTTTAATATTTTCCCCCATCAAATTCTTCAATGTTACAACGCGAGGATTGCATTTTCTCTTTAGTTTTTCCAGCTTGAGAAATGCCAAGCATGTTTTCCCTTTTGGTTTTCTAACTCTAGGTCTTTGCACATTTCATCATAATACTTTACTTTGTCTTCTCCAGCCACCCTTTGAAATCTTGTGTTCAGTTCTTTCACTTCATCATTTCTTCCATTCCCTTTAGCTACAGCAAGTTTCAGAGTCTCTTTTCACGTCCATTTTTATCTTTCCTTTCTTTCCTGTCTTTTTAGTGACTTCTTCCTTTCTTCATGTATGATGTCCTTGATGTCATTCCACAGCTCGTCTGGTCTTCATGATTAGTGTTTAATAATTCAGATCTTCTTGACATGGTCTTTAAATTCAGGTGGAATATATTCAAGGTCATACTTTGGCTCTCTTGGACTTGTAATTTTCTTCAGTTTCAACTTGATCTTGCATATGAGCCTTGTTCTAATTGATGATATTAAGCTTCTCCTTCATCTCTTTCCGCAGATGTAGTCAGTTTGATTCATGTGTGTTCCATCTGGTAAAGCTCAAGTGTATAGTTGCTGTTTGTGTTGTTGAAAAAAAAGTTTTTGCAATAAAAGCATTGGTCTTGCAAAATTCAATCATGCACTCTCCAGTGTCGTTTCAAGTACCGAGCCTATAATTTCCAACTACTGTTCCTTCTTCTTTATTTCCAACTTTGGCATTCCAATCACCAGTAATTGCCAATGCATCCTGACTACATGTTTAATGTATTTCAGATTGCAGAAGTTAGTAAAAATATTCAATTTCCTCATCTTTGGCATTAGTGTTTGGTGCCTAAATTTGAATAATAGTCGTATTAACTGGTCTTTCTTGTAGGCGTATGGATATCATCCTATGACTGAGAACGTTATACTTCAAGATAGATCTTGAAATGAACACGGCACCATTCCTTTTTAATTTGTCATTCTCGGCATAGTATACTGTATGAATGTCTGATTCAAAATGGCCAATACAAGTTCATTTCAGCTCACTAATGCCTAGGGTATTGATGATTATGTGTTCCATTTCATTTTTGACGACTTCCAATTTAATTGGAACAATATGTATAGAAATTGTTAAATAAGAACCTGAGTTGCAGTATAAAATTTCACCAAAACGTATAAAAATATCTATTAAAAAAAGAAAACTCACAGACAGGAACCACTGATGATGTTCCAATTCTGGGATTGTTTAGGGGTCTGCTCCCAAAGAGGAAAGAAACATCTGCCCAGGACTTCTAGACACTATGCTAGGTGCTTGGGACACTTTACCTCATTTAATCCACAAAACAACTCTATGAGGAAGGCATTGATACCATCATTTTACAGAAAAGGGAAGTATGGCTTAATAAATTCAGTTAATTAACCTAAAGGAACCAAATTTGAAATGCCAACACAGTTTTATTTTAATTTTACTGCATCAGGTTGCCTTCCTAGAATCGAGGGCATATATTGGATGGATTTTATAAGAAGCATGGGTTCTGTGGTTTTCTTATTTGTTCTTAATGAAAAACATTCATGATTTCTCTTTCCCAATGCAAGGTTCTGGAGCACATCGTTCTGGAACTTCATACTATTACTATGAGGTGGGTAAAGAAAGTAAAGCTTAGCAAGTTTAAGTAAGTTTAAGTTACACTCTACTAGAACCAGAATTCAATCCCAGATTTGCTTCAGATTCATTGTATGAGGCAGCCTTCTTAGAATTAAGAGGTTATATTGGATGGATTGAATTAAAAAATGGGTTCTGTGGTTCTCTCATTTGTTCTTATGGGAAAACACTCACATTTCCTGTTTCCCAATGTCCTAGGTGTCTGGAGCACTGGGGCCAAGGGTTTTGGAGCACATGTTACTGGAACTAAGGATTCTGGAGCTCATGTTCTTCTGAAGGAGATCTGAGGAGGTTCTGTCTTGTTTCATGTGATCTTGACGCCAGAAGTAGACCCACGAGTAGAAGTGCAGGAGATTTCACGGGCCTTTGGCCCTGAGCCATACTTCAGAGTCATGCTGCATGTCCGTAATGGGGCAGACTCTCCAACATGGGTCAGCCTCCAAGACAAGTACAAGCAGAGATTCCATGTGTCCAATATGATAACCCTGAGGATTGAGACCCAGACCCTTGAGGACAGTGGGCAGTACCTTGCTCGAGTCAGCTTAACTAAAGGAAGAGAATTTATTCAGATGTTTCATCTCATTGTCTATGGTGAGTGACAACTCCCTCAGCCCAGACTCATAGCTTACCTCCTTCTTTTGCCCCTGGGAGTGTCACATAAGCCCCCTTTTGCAGGATTGTGCCCAGATACGAGTCTTCACACTCTATTTTCTCCCATGAACATAGAGTAAGTAGGTTCACAACTTGATGGAGAGCAGAGCTAAGGTTCATACCTGGGAGAAGATCACTTCAGTGTTTTGGGAAAGAGGAAATTTGACAAAAAAAGGAAATTTTTGCAATAATATTAATTGTTCTCTATAAACTAAGGCTAATTGATTTGTGTATCAGTTTTTTATTGCTATTTAAGAAATTACCAAACATAGTGACTTAAAACCACACATTTGTTGTCTTACAGTTCTATAGGTCTGAAGTTCCATACAGGTCTCACTGGGCTCAAATCAAGGTGTCAGCAGAGCCGTTATCCTTTCTGCAGGCTTAAATGGAAAATTTGTTTCCTTGTGGTTGCTTTTTTGTTTTATCTGTTTTCTTTTAAAAAAAAAAAAACTGTAATAGATTTTATTTTAGAGCAATTTACATTTACAGGAAAATCGTGCAGAAAGTACAGAGAGTTCCCATGTATTGCCACCTACACTTTGTTTCTCCTATTAACATCTTGCATCCTGTAATATATTTATTATAATTGATGATCCAACACTGATACGTTTTTATTCATAAAAGTCCATGTTTACATGAGGCTTATCTCCTTATGTTGTACAGTACTGTGAGTATTGGCAAATGCTTAATGTCATGAGTCCACCATTATAGAATCATACAGAATAGTTTCACTGCCCTAAATGTGCCCTGTGCTCCATCTATTCATGCCTCCTTCCTCCTCCTCACCCCCTGGAAACCACTAATCTTTTTATTGTCTCCATAGCTTTGCCTGTTTCAGAATGTCATATTGCTGGAATTATACAGTATGTTGCTTTTTTAGGGACTGATTTTTTTTGCTTAGCAGTACGCATTTAAGGTTCCTCCGTGCTTTTCATGGCTCGATAGCTAATTTTTTTTTATTGGTGAGTAATACTCCTTTGTGTGGATGAACCAGTTTGTTTATCCATTCACCTAGTGAAGGACATCTTTATCACTTCCAATTTTGGGCAGTTATGGATAAAGCTATAAACATTCATGTGCAGGCTTTTATGTGGACATATGTTTTCATTCCATTTGGGGAAATACCTACAAGCACAATTGCTCAATCAATGGTAAGCCTGTGTTTATCTTTGTAAGAAACTACCTGAGTGTCTTCCAGAGTGGCTATATCATTTTGCATTTCCACCAGCAAAGATTGAGAGTTCCTGTTGCTCTACATCGTTGTCAACATTTGGTGCTGTCAGTGTTTTGGATTTTAGCAATTTTAATAGGTGTATAGTAGTATCTATTGTTTTGATTTACAATTCCCAGTGACATATGAAGGAGTTACTGGATGGTGCAAGTTGCTAAGCCTTCTACTACTAGGCAGAAAGTTGGTGGTTAGAACCCACCCAGAGGTGCCTGAGAAGACACACCTGGCAATCTGCTTCCAAAACATCATCACTTTGAAATCTCTATGGAGCAGTTTTACTCTGCATACATGGGGTTGCCATGAGCCAGAGTCAAACTGACAGCAGCTAATAACAACAATGACATAAGATGTTTAGCATTCTTTCGTAAGCTTATTTCTCATCTGGTGAGGTTTCTGTTCAGATCTTTTCTCATTTTGTAAGTGGGTGGTTTAATTTCTTATTGTTGGGTTTTAAAAGTTCTTTGCATGTCTTGGATACAAATCCTTTATCAGATGTGTGTTTTCCACATATTTTCTCCCACTCTGTGACTTGGTGTTTTTTTGTTGTTGTTTTGTTTTGTTTTTTCATTCTTTCAACAGAGTCTTTTACAGAGCAGACATTTTTGACTTTAATGAACCCTAACTTATCACGTTTTTTCTTTTGAGGGATCATTTTGCTGAGTATAGAATTCCTGGTTGATGGGTTTTTCTTTTGGCATTTTAAGTATTTCACTGCACTCTCTTTGCCTGCATGATTTCTGAAGAGAAGCCTGATGTAATTCTTCTGCTTGTTTCTTTGTAGATCAGTAATGTTTTTCCTTTGGCTTCTTTCAAGAGCCCACACATGTTCCCTGAGATGTGGACGTGTGCCAGTGGGTGAGCTCAGTGTTTTTCTCTGCTAGGGCCCTATAGTTGAGTCATTCATGGTTCAGTGGTATAATTCTCACCTTCGGTGTGGGATAGCTGGGTTCTAATCCCAGCCAGTGCAGCTCATGCACATCTCCCAAGTGTCTGTGTGTTGATATGATGCTGAACAGATTTCAGCAGAGCGTCCAAACTAAGACAGGCTTGGAAGAAAGGTTTGGCAATACATCAGTCAATGAAAACCCTGTGGATCACAATGATCTAAGCCTGTTGCATATGGAGACTCTATGACTCAGGGACCAATTCAACAGTGGCTAACAACAGCAGGGCCCTATAGGATTCATCTATTTTTAGGCTAGTTTCTGGGCTGAGAGTTCCAGCACGTAGTAAGAATTCACACCCATGCCCATGCATAGTGCAGGCTGGGATTCTGACTTCTCACAGACTCCACCCTTGGTACAGGGCAGGTGGCAGCCTTCCAAGCTGATTTTCCAGGCCAGAAGACAGAAATATTCTCATCCTATATTCACCCTAGCCCCTTATCTTGGTTTGTGCAACATCCCTACAAGTACAAGGCCACAGCCAAGACCTCATCCCCATTTAGGGGTGTCAGTGACCCCTTTAGCACTGAGTTTCCTCTTGTTTTTGTGGCTTAAGTTCTCCTGAACATCAGTTCCATATTTAAAACATTCTTTGTTATTTTTTTGTTTGTTTTGTTATATTTTTTTCAAGCATTATTGTGGGTAAGAGTATGATAGGCTTCCTAAGTCAGCTCAAGTGCCTTCTTGTATGGAGCTTTTCAAAGTATTGGTTGTGTGTGTGTTTCAACTGTAAAATTCTTTTTCTTCCAAAACTTCCGAGACTTGGGGCTGAGGCAGCTATTGCTTCAGGCAGAGGCTAGAATCCAGCTAAGAATACAGAACTCAGTGTTCATCTTTTGACTTCCAAAATAGGCAAAGTATATTTCATTGATAGAAAAAAAAGAGATAGAGATTTGTGTGTGCCAAAACCAGAGACTGCAGACTCAGAGAATAGAGCTCTCTCAACAAGCCACAAACTACAAAGATATCAGTTATGACATGAGATATGAGAAAATGGCGGGGGGTGGAATTAAGTGATTATTAAAAATATACCTTATGGTTCAGACTCTGATTAAAATTTGGCAGGGACTCGAAACAGTCATTCCCTATCATCTCAACAGAAGGGGCTGGGGAGCAAGCCAAACCCACTAAAAAACCAAACCTACCATATTTGAGTCTAGTCCAACTCATAGCAACCCTATAAGACCGAGCAGAACTGCCCCATATGGTTTCGAAGGCTATAAATCTTTATGGCAGCAGACTGCCACATCTTTCTCCCACGGAGCAGCTGTTTGGTTCCAACAACCAACCTACAGTTAGCAGCTGTGCACTTTAACCACTGTGCCATCAGAAGGTTGAGAGGAAATACAAAAACAGAGGGGCTTAGGTTCTGCTTACTGTTTATCTGGCAAAATACTACCTCCTCCCAAGGACTTCTGCTGAATAAAAATTGGGGCATGGTGTGTTTAGGCAGAAAAGGAGCCTCTAGAAGTACTACAAGTCCCGCAAGTCTGTGCACAACATTGGGGAGATTCAGATAGTCTTATGGGCCCCCACTAAGGAAACAAAGTGCTAAGAGGACCATGGGCCACAAGACAACTCAGGTCAGAAAGAGGAAGTCTCAGAGTGCATGGAGCTCAACATGGAGCCCATAGCAGGGACCATGGGCTCCAGCAGCAGCTGCCAACCCTTGCTGAGATAAGCAAAATCTGTCACGTTAGTGGCAGATACAGCAGATGCAGAAAGTGATACCCAAAGACCAGGACAAAATTCCCTAGCAAAGGCCTACAAGGATTATAGAGAACAGCAAAGACAGGAAGCCCCTCCCCCAACTCCAGGAGGACAGGGAGGAAGAGAGGAGCACAAGGAGGATGGGAGGTTGGAGGGCACAGGTAAGGGTTTCTTTGACTAGTACTGTTGTGCTAACCAAGCAGTTGGGTTCTCTGGGCCTGATATGTTTAATCTGACTCTTTCTTCCATGGGGATTACCAGAGGTTCCCTGGAGACACCCCTCTCCCACACTGGGGATCTCTCACCTGCCTTGTCACAGGTAACACACTCTCAGGATGGTCATTTACATCTTTCCCTTTGGGCCCTGGTCCTTGGCTGGTCCCCTTCCACACAGACACTCTCTGTTGGGGTTCTATTGCCCCTCCAGATTGCTCTCTTCACAAAGTCCTTTCAAAAGTGTCCTACCTCTACCTCATGAAAAGCACATACCACCATTGGCAATGCAAGTTCTTCCCCACCAGCAGCTCCTTATCTGCTACCATATGCCATTTCAGCACCATCTCTCCCTTTATATTTCTCAGGTGTGAGCCAGGCACTAGTCCACCACATCCCCCAGCTGCAGGGACACAGGTCAAGCTCTCTGAATGGTCCCAGTAAAGCTGTTTTCACCACCTTCAGGTGAGGGGCAGGCACCCATCCAAAGACATTCTCTTATCTCCAAATAAGAGCCTTTTTATGCCTTCAGTGTGGGTAAAGCTTTAAGAGTCTCAAAACCAGTTTTCAGAAACTGCTTTGTAAATTCTGTACCTGGAAGGTATTTTCCCAAGAGGTTTGATGATCCCCTCCAAGTGCTGTGGGGGTTGTGAGGGACAGAGGCTTTGTGTGAACCTGGTGTGAATTTAGCTGTGCATGGTACAGGCTGGGGTGTAGGTGGTGGAGAGAACTGAGAGACTCTGGCTGCCTGAACTTCTCTAAACCTGGGATTCTGTATCACTTTCTCATTATATGACTTTGGGCAAATGGTTCCACCTCACCAAGCCTTAGTTTCTTCAGCTGTGAGATGCCCTGCCTTCCTGGCAGGGTGTTATGAAATTAATGAGATAAGGGATGAGTAATGTGCAGATACAATAATAATACTTTCATCCCCTCCTACGCAGAGTCTGTCCCCCTCCCCCAGATCCTGGCCAAGTCATGGTCTATCGCGCCAGGCTGATGCAATGTCACACTGGAGTGCAGGGCCACAGGAGCCACAAAGAACCTGAACATGACCTGGGAGAGCAAGGGCCTCCCCAAGAACCTGAATCAGAGAGAGATACCAGGACCTGACACCAACTCCTGGACCCTGGCTCTGAGTCTGCCCGTGAGCCAGCACCTGAGCAGGCCCAATGCCAACCTCACTTGTGTGGTCAGCAACTCTATGGACCGGAAAATGTCACCTTACACATGAGGGAAGTGTGTTGGGCTGAAGAAAATGACCAGAAAGGTAATTGGTTCAGCTCCATGAAGACTCCTATCTCAGGAGGTTGGGGCATTGTTATAGCTTTCCATTCTCAGTAATGTGATATCAGACACAGTAAAAGTTGGCAAGTGCCCCAGGAAGGGGACGGTGAGGAAAAGCAGGCCTTTGGGGAAGAGAAAAGCTACCCCAGTCCTGATGTGTACCCCTGCTCTGAATCCCACCTGAAGGGCCACTGAGTGGATGAGGAATCACATTTGCAATGAGTGACCTCACGGAAACTAATATCAAGAGGGGAAGCTGGTGACTTATAACGTTAGGGGACTTTTCGTAGCATTGTCCAAAGATGAATAGACGATTTGGGGACATAGCGAGTTCCCTGTCACTGGAGGTGTGTAAGCACAGGTGCACAGTCATTTACTGGGGTTGTTATAAGGCACAGAAAAGAGGTAGAACTCCATAATCTTTGAGTTTCCTTCCAACATGGACACTCTTAGATTCTAGGACACTCTCTTTGGCAATATCATGTAGGATTATTCTAAGCCCAAAGTCCCAATTTACTCAGAACCATCAAGTGACCTGGAGTCCCTGATACAGCATCAGCTCACTGAGGGACTGTGGTCAATGCCAGGATCCAGTCCCCCAGAAGCCTCTCACTGTCTGCTCTGCTTCTGACCCGACAGGGACAAGAGCTCAATTCCTGTTCACGTTGCTGTCGATGATGCTGGCAAAAGGCCTTCTCCTCCTCGCGCTCCTTGGCAAGCTGGGCGTCCAGGTTGCCAAGGTCAAATTTCCAGCAGAAGGAAGGAAGTGAGAGGTGCTCAAGCAGATTCGAGAACTGGATCGGGATTTTATTTTCATTTTGGTGCTTTGTTAAGTTTTCTAACTCATAAATGAATGCCCTTGAATGAGAAAACACTTGTATCGGTTTTTCAATATTTTCTGTGTCGGTTCCATGAGGTTTTATACACCCGTGTAAATCAATGTCAGTAAATTGCACTTTCCTGAAATTGTCCTTTTCATTAAGATTTTTCAATCGAATAGATTTTGATTACAGATTATATTCTTTTAGATGGTGGTTTTGTTTGTTTTATTTACTTCTTCTTTTTTTTTTTTCTGTTTTAAAAACAGGAGAATCTTGCTGAAAGTCTAAGTGATGAATTAGGTGAAGTTTCCAACCTCAATAGGTACAGGATCCCATTAGCCAGTTCACAGGTTTTCTCTTTGGATGTATGGGCAAGTGCATTGGTTCAGCTGGTGGTATGGAGTATATTAAGGGGTTTCCTATCACTCTGCTCCCTCTACTAAGAACTCACAAATGAGGGTTTGTTTGATTTGGGTTTGTTTTTGGGGGGGGATTGACAGCAGTGATATACAAGGTCACTTTACAGAGATTCCAACTTGTGGACCAGCACAAACTTAATTTCAAATATGAACATGACTAAAGAAAGAATATGTCAATCAGAAGGAGGGCTGATAAGAATCAGACCACAGACAGGTGAGTGACATAGACAAACGTAGCGCTGTCAGGCTGGCAGGAGACCTCTAAGCCCCAGGCAGCTAAATCCTACCAAGGAGACAGAGAGCTCAGGCTCTCCAAGGACAGTGGAATCCACACCAGCAGCATCTGCCCACCTGTCCTGACTCCTGCTCACCAAGAGGCACACTGATACCTTGGCTTTCTACGTGGCCTAGGTTTGGAAAGAGGATTCTTGGGTCAGGTCTATGGGACCGTGTAGTCCAGTTGACAAGTATGTTTCTTACTGTAAATTAATAAGTCTGCATGCTGGTTTTGTCTACCAGTGTCTTATGAGATTTGTTGGCAAGATTTTGCATCCAAAAGTCAAACCAACCCTGAGCAATAGATGAGATGGAGCTTCTAGGCTCAGGCTCAGTGTCCAAAGGGCAGATTAAACCGTGGTAAAGTCTACAAAGTAATGCCAACCTGTGGGCCATGTCACTCACTTGTTTCTTCACTCAACACTTTCTGGGCTACATGCTGAGGACATATTGAGGATTATCTTGGAAGACAAACTCTAAGCCCCTCCTTGTCATATATGTTCCCATTTGAATTTTACAAAGATTCCATGTAGGCCAAAGGATTCAGTTCTCAAAACTGACCAGGCACCAGAAACATCTACTGACTTTTAAAAATATAGATGAAGCCCAGTTTGAGGGTGGGGTCCAGGCATCTGTGCTTTTCAAAGGTGCGGCCAGAATTTTCTAAACCCTGAGGAACAGCCAGGATTGTGAGCAATTCATAGGGATTCTCCATCTGAATCAATTACAGCAAAAATTTCACTTTGTCTATACTTTCTAGATAGATCCAGAGATGCTTAGCGTTGATTTCGATAAGGAGTCATTTGAACACAATAGAAAGTGAAAGAGGGAACAGGAGAATAAAGACTTCAACTGGTTTCCAAAATGATAAGCTTCCTATTAGCATAAATGTGGTTTACTCTTTTAAAACACAGTTCTATCATGCCAGTGCCCTATTCAAAAATTTTAATAAATTTCTTATAAGTGTTATAGAAAATCTGATGATACAGGAAAAGAGACAGAACCCTGAAGATAACTGCTGTTGACTGCTTGGCATATCAACTTTTAGACTTTCTTTATGATCACATCAACATATGTGTATTTATTTTTATAAAACCAGGATAATACTACATATACTGTTGCATAACACACTTAATATTCCATGAACATCTTCCTATTTAAATATACAAAAATGCACCTTATTCTTTTTATTATCTAAGTATTATTCTGCCATGTGGATAGACCATAATTTATTTAACCTGCATAATGCAATAGTCAAGAGTGAAACTCCAAAGTCTGAATCACAGTTCAGCCATTTATTAACCCTGCGATCTTGGGCAAGTTCATTGATTTCTGAGGTTTGCAGTTTCCTGGGAATAATAATGGTATATGCATATCAGGATTTGCAGTTTACTCTGAAGTCCTGTTTCCCCTCAGTATTCAACAGCCCAGACTAAATGTACCTTCACATCCCTGTGATAAGTGCTATGGAGAAAAAGAGCCAGGAGGAGTAATGAGGATGCCAGGAGGAAGCTGCAGTTTTAAATAGGGAGCTGGAGTAGAACTCACTAAGAAGATAACAATCGTGCAAATGCCAGAAGAAGGTGAGGAAATGAGACATGAAGATACCCGAAGGAAAAGAATTTCAGGCAGAAGCAAAAAGCTTGAGACAGAAGCATGACTGGTATATTCAAAAAATAGCAACAAGGCCAGTGTGGTCTAAAATCAAGGTTTCAGCAGGTTGTGCTCCTTTCTGGAAGCTCTAGGAGAGAATCCATTTCCCGATCATTCAGGTAGTTGGCAGCACCCAGTTCCATGTGGTTGCAGGAATGGGGTCTTGATCTTCTTGCTGACTGTAAACTGAGGGCTATTCCACCTTCTAGTGGCTGCCTCATTCCTTGGCACATGGCCCACTGTTCCTCCATCTTCAAAGTCAGGAACAGCAGGTTGAGTCCTTCTTACATCAAATCTCTGACCCACTCTTCTGTCTTTTCTTCCTCTGCTTTTAAGGACTTTTGTCGTTAGATTGGGCTCACCTGTGTAATCCAGGATACTGTCCCCACCAAAGGTCCTTAACCTTAATCATGTCTGCAAAGCTCCTTCTGCCATGTAAGGCAACATATTGACAGAATCCAGGAATCAGGATGTGGACATCTTTGGGAACTATTGTTCTGCCCACAACAACATAGGTGATACTGAAGAGAAGAAGTCTGAAAACTGAATCCTGGGGTGTAGAGGTGGGAGACATGAGAAAGAAACCAGTAAAGGAAACTCAGGAGCACCCAGGGACTAGGAGGAAAAGAATGGTGAGTGCTGAATGTGAAGTGAAGACGGTGTTTCATGGGCAGAGTGTTCAATGTGTCAATCGCTGCTGAGAAGTTAAGGAAGATGAGGACTGAGAATTGACTACTGGATTTAGCATCATGGGGTTCTTGGGAGGCCTGGACAAGAGCAATGTCAGTGGATCGCTGGGGGAAGTGCAGGGTTAGAGAGAATTCCAGAGAAAAAGGGTGAAGTTGGAAAGAGGAAATATATGTAAGTCTTTCAGGAATTTTGCTATAAATTGAAGCAGAGAAATGGGACAGTACTAGAAGGGAGTTGAGTTTATAAGATTCTTTTAATGAGAGAAATTACAGTATGCCTGCGTACTGATAAGAATAATCCAGTGTAGATTTTTTAAAACAGCTAATGCAGGGTAGAATTTGGGGAGTGATGATACCGCATAGGCAAACAATGGAATCTGGAGCCCAAGAGGAGCACCAGACTTACAGGAACCAAGATTGTTCAAAGTCACAAGGGCAAAGGCAGAACGTACTCTTTCAGATGCAGGGCGGTGGGTAGGTCTGATGATGGAGTTCGTGGAAGTTCTTCTGATTACTTCTATACTGTCAGTGTAATAAAAGGCAAAGTCATCTGTTGTGAATTAGAATGGGGAAGAGGAATTGGGGTTTAAGGAGAGACAAGACATGGTCATTATTGCAGTTTCCTAGAGCTATTATCACAGAAAGACAACAAGTGAGTGGCATTATAGAAGAGAAATTTATTTTCTCACAGTTCAGGAGGCTAGAAGGCTGGATTCAGGGCATTGGCTATAGGCGATGGCTCTCTCAGTGTGTCAGCTCTGGGGGAAGATCTTTTGTCACTTTCAGCTTGTATTCCTCAGTTTCTTGGCGAACTTCCTGTGGCATCCATCTTTCCCACTTCTGCCTGCTTGTCTCTGTGTCTATGCTGCTGTTTATATCACTCAGAAGTATTTAGGTTTCAGACATACCCTATACTGGCATGGCCTCATTAACATAACGAAGAAACCCTTTCTCAAATGGGATCACATCACAGGTAAAGGGGTTAGTATTCCAACACACATTTTGGGGGACATGATTCAATCCATAACCGATATCTAAGAGATTGGGAGAGTGAATGGACTAAAAATACTTATCAAGTTTGCAGCTCAAGGGCTCCAATGAGATCGTGAATTTATGAGACCAGTCAGCATTTGCACTATTTGTTCCCCCCACCACCCATATATTCCATTGTCATAAGGGAAAGTGGCTGGATTTCAAGTACATCTGGAACTAGGAATTCAAGTGCCTTTCAAATATTCTCCTCTTGTCTAAGAGAGTCCACCTCATTCTTTCCCTCCGCAAATCAGCTGCTCTGCTTCTCAGGTCCATGTGATGGGAAATGTGGCCAACAACTAAGCCTCCATTTTGCCTGTTAATATCCAGGCATTCAAAGAAAGGACCTTCCCTTTCTCTACTTCCAAGTTAATAATGACTCTGATTGGCCTATTGAGTTCAGGTGCCTAAAAGCCTGGACTTAGCAACTGTGGCTCCTTAGATTTGCTCAGTGCCTTTGGAATTCATGAATTTCACCATAATGGCCAGGAGAAAACAAATGAGTAAAGACACAGAAGGCAGTAGAAAGGGTGCTGAAATAGTCCAGGCATGAATGATAATATGAGAGCCAGACCGGAGCTCTGAGATGAGAAAGTGACAAAGATCTCTGAGATGAGAGATAAGAATGAAAGAGTGAGAATGGGATACAGGAAGGTTACCAGAAAACAGAAAAAAGCCTGTTGCTGTCGAGTCAATTTCGACTCATAGTGACCCTATATAAAGGATAACCCAATGGAAAATAATGCTAGTTGAGGTCTGGGATGAGCCAGAAGGAGTGAAACTATGATCCCCTGTGACCCCATCATGCTTTGCAAGAGAGAGCAGACAGGTCTAGGCCCCAATCATGCCTCTGCCACTTTCTACTCAGAACTTGCATGAGGTATGTAACTTCTTTGGATTTTAGTTTCTCTACCTATAAAATGGGTATTTCTGCCTCACAGAATCACTGAGGTTTAAATAAGAAGCTTATATCAGACCTATTGAATGCTGTTATGAATAATAATGCACAGATAGAACTGGTTTGAGGATGAGGATGCTAATATGCAGGACACATTTTGCATGGAAAAAGTAGGAACTTGGTAAAGGACTCAAGACAAGGAGGCCTCTCCCCTCAGATGTCTGTCTAGTCTGCCCCAGAGTAAAGAGTCCTTCAATCCACAAGCCCCAACCCACCAAAGCCCTATTCTTTATTTAAGGTGAAATTTCTTTTTTAGGCACCAGTTCCATCAACAATGTGAGCTCAGCGGGAGTTGGAGCACCTGAGTGAGAAGTCTAGAGCCCTTGGGAGAGAACTCAGTGCTTTATTTGGGAGAAGGGACAGAAACAGGCAGAGGATATTCCTGTCTGAGTATTTCCAGGACTCCAAGGTCTGCAGTGGCCATGTGGTAAAGGGGTAAGATAGGAACTTTAGAATTATCCAGTGTTGGATTTAAAGATTTGCTCTGCCACCAACTAGCCAACAATTTCAGTTGCCTCCCGTAAAAATGGGGATAATAATATCTACCATCAAAAGCTCTTTTAAGAATTAAATGAAATATTTGTAAAATGACTGGGACAAAATCTGGTCTTTACAGACTCAGGAAAGCCTGGTTTCCTTCCTCTGTTTTTTCCTGCCCTAGGTTGGGTGGGAAGGTCACTGGGTAGTCACATCTCACACTGCTCTTGGGCTGATGAACATTGATGCCCAGCCGTGACTGGTCACCAGGGAAGCCAGGTGAGGAGATGGCAACTCTCTGTCTTTCAACTTTGTGCTCAGCCTGAGGGGAAGAGATCAGAGACTGGGCCCTGTTATGGCTCCTCCTTCTTCGCCCATCCCACCATGCAGCAGGCTCCTAGCATTGCTTCATAATGCTCAAGCCCTTACAGAGACCCTGTTCAAACCTTTGCCTTCTGAGGTCAGAAATGGGGCAGCTGAGCTGAGCTGAGGTGGGAAGGGAACCGAGAGGAATCTAGGCCACCATACAGGCCACGGCAGTTCCTGGTAGTAAAGTCAGCCCATCTGTAACACAGGAGCTGGGCCCGAGAAAGGAGGGGGAGGCTCCAAGGAGGTGAGGACCCACAAGCAGAGAAGCACCTACACACCACAGTACATGCTACACCAGATTCTTGGTCAACATGTGGCTGGAGATGGAATGGGAAAGTCCCCACCTCAGACCTCTGAACCACATGAGGTCATGAGTGGTCGTTGTGTCCTCCACTGTTTCCAAAGGGAGCTACCATTGAGACCACTTATAGCCTCTGTGCTCCATGTTACTGTCTGCTAATCCCCTGTAGGAGTAGGAGGAAAGGTGGCCCAGACCCTTCAAAGAGGTGTGTGTCTCCTTGGCACTGCCCCCCCCATCATGCCATCATCCTCCTCAGGGAGCCCCAGATTAGGTCCCACAGGGTAGATACGTGACTTCTATCCAGGGCAGACTGTGGCAGGGTCCAAGGTGTTTGGAAAGATCAGAAGTACGAGAGGTCATTTACAAACATTTGGAATCCAGACAGACCCCATGGAAAAGATAGCTTGGATAGGGTATGTGGGTAGGATAAGGTGGATTACAACAGGCAGGAGTGAGGGCAGAGAACAAGGAAAGAGAACCTCATTCCAGGCAAAGAAGAGGCCTACCAAGGGTTTGGTGGGGGAAGATGGCCAATGTAAAGCATGGCAGGGGGAGCTGGGAGCTCAATAGAAGAGCAGGCTGGAGAGGGTGGATCCCAACTTCCTACAGCCTTAAGGTGTCAGAGCTCGAAGCAGCCTTAGCATGGCAGGGAGGGCTGGGAAGTGGATTGGGAGGACACTGCATATCTGTTCTTTCCATAAAGTGCCCTATCCTGGACCAGGGGAAGAGCTGGGGCTATTTATCTAAGAGGAAAGCCCCCAACTTTGGCCTCCTGGAGTCATGGATAACACAAGTTCCTCTTCCCACTCCACAGGAAGGAAGGTTTGGGGCCCATGGCTGAGTCTAAGACTTAGGTCCAGATTAGTACAGGTGGCAAGGAGGAGGGCTCTGGCCCATCTGTATAATATATGCTATGCAGCCACACACACACACACACACACAGCCCACTACACCCAAGGAGCCCTACAAAAGGTTGGCAAAGGAAGACTTAGGCCAGTCCTTTTGTAGGCTCTCACCCATCCATGCTTTTTCCATCAAGCCCCAACTCAGGATCCAGATCCCAGATCCTAACTCCCTTCTCATGGCATGGTCAACACCTCTACACAGTCCTTATGCCTGGCCTTGTGTTCTCAGAAAGACACACACCTGTGACACAGAAGAGGCTGTGGAAATTTGCCATGTGCACACTAGTTGGGTTCCTCTTTGGGAAAAGAAGAGAATATTTCTCAAGCCAGGTCAATGGCAGAAGAGAGCTTACCCTACAATCCTGAGCATCCTGAGTATGCAGGCAGCCTGGGGAAGGCTGGAGGGGACAGGCGAGCAGAGGAAAGGACAGGGTCACATGTGTGCAGGGAGCTGTGGTCAGGAAGGTCAGGGTAACACAGACCGTGGGCCTCAGGAGCTGGACCACAGCTAGAAAGGCAGGTAACTGCAGGGTGACAGACTCAGAGTGGTGGTGTCCCAGGAGTTCCAGATTCTCCTGCCTCCTCCAGTTTACAGATTTCACTGGCCTGGTTTACAGATTTCACTGTAGACAGTAGTGACAGTCCTCTTTTCTTCCATATGTTGCCCACGGATACCCTAGGAATGCAAAACAGGGTTCCTGGAAGAGCAGGGGATCGGGTGGCAACCAAGGGACCCACGTAGTACCAGCGCCTGCTGATACCCACTGCTTATGAATTCCCCCAAAGCATCAAACACTACGCTGACTCAAATTGCATTGTCTTAGTAAATACCCTTGATTTTCCTAGAAGTGGAAGAGTCAGTGGGCCCAGAAACAACAGATTCTGGGATTTGGTAGGCCCAGGGCTGGGCAGTAAAGGTCTTGGGAGTGCCCAGACTGGCCACCTTTCCCAGCTCTCACCTTCTTGCCCTTCGGAGGATCCTGCTGGCTCAGCATTGCATAGTGGAGGTCACCATCATTGTCCCTGCAGGCCTCTTGCAAACCTGGACCTGAGCCACACACAGAGAGGAGCTTAACTCTGTACCTTGGAAACCTGTATGCCTCCTCCCCTGCCATGAACTCCAAGGCCATGGCCACACCCCCATCCCTTCTGCAGGGCTCACTCCCTGTGCAGCAAGATGTAGGAGGGTCTAGTCGGGGAGAGTGTCTGAGCCTGGAAGGAGAAGTGCAACCTGCCTCTTCCAGTCTCCATCTTCTTCTTCTTTCCACATGTCTTCCAGAGGAACAGTCCAGCTACCAGTGTCACCAGCACAGCCATGAAAGCCCCAAGGATGATTCCCAGGGAGCTTGCCCCGTCCAGTCCTGTTTCCCTCTCTAGAGAGAGTGAAGAAAGGTAAGGCAAGAGAGAATTTGAGATACCCATTGTCAAGAGGACTTAGAAAGAGAACAGGTGGGGAACTCTCATACACCTGGTTCAGAAGCTGAAGGAGGGAGAGGTATGGCAGGCCCACTCATTCACCCAGTTACTGAGCTCCTACTTGGTACTAGGAATGCTGACAGGAACGAGGTGTGCTCTGCACCCTCAAGGAGCCATCACACTGCCCAACAAAGGGATTGCAGCTGTGACAGAGGTTTGTACCTTATACGCAAGTCTTCAGGGAAGGCTTTCCAGAAAAGGTGATATGTAAGCTGAGTCCTGGAGGAGGATTAAGAGTTCCCCAGACATTGAGGATGGGTGAGGCATTCCACAAAGGAGGAGCACGATGTTCAGAAAATGGCTGTGTCAAAATGCCAGCCCCCTGAGCATGGCCAGCAGCCTGGCCGCAGCAGGAGGATGGGGCACAGGTCAGGGAGGAGCGGTAGGCATGGAGGACCAGAAAGAGGCAGGTGTCTGGTCCCAGAGGTATTATGGGCCATGCTAAATGTTGAACTTTATCTGATATTCTAGGAGGAGGGAGGAGGGTTTTAAGTTATGTTGTGACACCATCAGATCCCTCCAGTAACAGTGAAAGGTGGGTTAGAGAGGACGAGGCTACACATTGGATACCAATTCATTCATTCATTCAATGAAACGCTGATCCCAAGCACACTTTGGCCAAATGCTGAGATACAAAGGAGAACAAGATATAGCCCCTGCCCTCAGAACCTTCCAGCCTATGGAGTAGACAAATGCCTAAACAGGTCATTCCTACTCAGCACAGGATGTGCTGTGATAAAAGGAGGCCCAGGGCAGAGCCCTAGTACCACATAGATGCCTCCTTAAAGCAGGTAATGGCCAAGGGCAGAACAAGGTATAGCACTTATGGGGCCCCGTGCGAAATCCAAATGTGGGGCCTCTTGTTCAGAAATTATTAATTTTTGATATTAAATTAAAATTAGTTCAATTAAAAATTTGAAGACATAAATACAGAGCTTTAAACCCAGTGCAGTACCCTTCAGAACACAGGACCTGTGTGACTGCACAGGTCTCACACCTCAGAAGCTGGAAATGGCTGTAGGAAATCCTTCAAAAAGGGTAAGAAGAAAGCGAAGGACTTGGGACATGGAAGGGCTGGTAGCACAAGACTCGTTCACGGAACTCCAAGCAGTTAGGTGTAAAGTGTCTGCGACTGGAAACATGGACACAGAAGAATTTACATCCAAGTCCTATAAGGACTCGCTGAAGGTCAGACAACACAGACAAAGAACACAATCAGGACCACTCTGGAAGCACAATGGATGGTGGATGCAGAAGGGGGAGACTTGAGGTGGGCAGAGCTGTGGGAAAGTACTGTCTGTATCAAAGCAGAGAGGTATGGAGGTGAGAGACATTTACAAGCAGAAACAATTTGGATGTGATTCCCAAACATCTGTAGGGGTAACCAGGTGGAATGTGGTGATAATACACATGACGAGGAGAAAAACCTTGAGCCCCTCACACCCCAGTGCCATCTGAATTCCACGAGTGCCCCTCCTCTCCAATAGGTCCCACTCACCAAGGAAGCAGACTTTCCCCAGGTCTAAGGTGACATTTTTCTGGTCCTCGGAGTTGCTGATCACACAGGTGAGGCTGGCATTGGGCTGGCTCAGGGGCAGCCTTTCAGCCAGGGTCCAGGAGTTAGTGCCAGATCCTGAAGTTTCTCTCTGCTCCTGGTTCTTGGGGAAGATCTCGCTCTCCCAAGTCAGGTTCAGGTTCTTTCTGGCCCCTGGGGCCCTGCACTCTAGGGTAACATTGCACCAGCCTGGTGTGATGGACCGTGACTGGACCAGGATCTGGGGGAGGGGGACAGGCTCTGGGATAAAAAAAAGAAAGAAAGAAACAATGCCTTACATATGTGGAGCATATTACAGGTCACATTTTTACATCACTATCTCACTGAGGTCTCAGCACACTATCTCACTGAGGTCTCAGCAACCTCCTTATAAAGTAGGTGGGATATTTTACAGATGAAGAAACGGAGGCTCAGAGAGGTAACAATTTGCCCAAAGCTAAATAATGAGCTACTGACAAGAGAATCCAAGATTTCTCCTTGGGATGGGAGCCATAGAGTTGAGTCTTTTGTGATTTCACTAGATTGAGCAAGTTTTAAGGATCTCTTACGTGAAAATGAAGGCAGGACATTAGATGTCACACACTTTCCAGAGGCCCAGTGTTTCTAAGAAATTGGGGCCTTTCCTGGAAGGGGAATAAATCTGGGACAGAAGGGCTTGTCCAGGTCCAGGGCCCTTGCTCTGCTTCTCTAGCTTAGAAGAAGCCCAATGACTGCACAGCCATTCTGGGGTAGGACGTCAGGCTAGCTTGGGGAGACCAGAGAAAGTCCCCATCCCCCAAAGGTATAGACATTTGTGGGAGACACAGCAACAGCGACTAAGAACAACCATCCCTCATGTGGTTAGAATATGCCACTGAATTTGTGTGACAGACAGTAAGAGAAGCAACAGATTGACAAATTAGTCTTTGAAATCACATGGGACCTAAAGCTGCAGAAGCCACACTTTCCATAGCAGGATATTTCTCTATGCAGTGAGCAACTGTAGGGAAATAAAAAGTTGGCTAAGTGGGTTTCTTAAAAAGTTCTGGAGTAAGCTTTATCCTGCATCGATCAAGGCTCTTAGAAGTGGATGTGTGGTGTATTTTGTGAGTAAGGCTGCCCTCAGGCAGGTGCTGAGTGAGAGGAGAGGGCACCGGGGAGGACCAGCTACACACGGATTTCCAAATTGTGGTAGGTAGAATTATGGCTCCCCTAAGATCTCCATGTCCTAATCCTTGTAATCTATGACTCTGTTAGGTTACATGGCAAAGGTGAATTAAGGTAACAGAGAAATTAAGGTTGCCAGTCAATTGACCTTAAAATAGGGAGAATATGCTGGATTATCCAGGTGGACACTGTACAAACAAAAGGGTGGAAGAGGGATGCAAGAGAGGAGGTCAGAGTGATATGAGAAAGATTTGAAGCATCATTGCTGGTTTTGAAGATGGCAGAAGGAACCATGAGCCAAGGAATGTGGGTGGCCTCTAGAAGTGGGAATAGGCAAGAAAACTGTGTTGATCTCCTCACAACAAGAAAAAAACTAAATATCTGAAAATCAGCAATTCTTCTTAAATCCATCAGAGAATTGAGGTCACAGAGCAAACCGCTGCCCTGAAAGCTGAAGAGTCAGGCTGAGCAACAACAGAGAATCAATGCTTACCAGGATCAGAGACGACCATTGCCAACACCGTTGCTGCTGGTCACAGTATCAAATAAAAAAACAAAACAAAACCTGTTGCCACTGAGTTGATTCTGAATTATAGCGACCCTACTGGTCTGTGTTTTAAGACGGGTCAGGTGGGTAGCCGACATCACCACCGACCCTGTGTGCTCTCTCTGCTGTGGCTGACACGGCGTGGCACCTGGAGAACCCCCCGGGCCCAACTACTGGTCGCTATGAGTAGAACTGCCCCATAGGGCTTCCAAGGAGCACGTGGTAGATTCAAACTGCCAATCTTTTGGTTAGCAGCTGTAGCTTTTAACCACTACGCCAGTATCAAATAAGGATACCTAAAGAGTAATTGGAAACTCTGGTGGCATAGTGGTTAGTACTACAGCTGCTAACCAAGAGGTTGGTGGTTCAAATCCACCAGGTGCTCCTTGGAAACTCTATGGGAGAGTTCTACTCTGTCCTATAGGGTCACTATGAGTCAGAATCGACTCAATGGCAGTGAGTTTTTTTTTTAAGAGTAATTAATTGCTGTAGACTGAGGTTGGACTAGCTTGGGACATAAATCTCCTAGAAGTGTGGAGGGAGGGCTCCCACACTTCTAAGAATTTTATCTCAAGGAGCCACCCCAGGCTTTTATCTTGAAGCTCAAAGAAAAATCCCCTTGTGTGTTTGGCATGAAAAAGGGGAAAATAATATTTTAAAATAATGGTCTATTTTCCTTGACAGTGGCACACCCTCAAGGGAAACTGTGTTTTATTAGAGCCAAACTGAATTGGAAGAGAATAAATACCCAGCTCCAGCCCCATCTAGCCTTCCCCATGAAAGAGGAGAACTGCCAAATTGTAACTCCTTCTAGCCTTCAACATGGGGTAAAGGAAGTATCCAACTACAGGCCTCTCTAGCCTTCCGATTTCACCTAATGGGTGGGAGAAAAAAGCTGAGAAGCACTTGTGAAACCACAGCCCAGGGGCACAACCTTATCAAAAGATTTAGACCTAGTTATAAGATTATACAATGCCCTTCCAAAACATCACCATACATCAATATCAGGAGAACTTTACAACTGAAAGAACCTGAGTCCTTCTTATCTGATAAATCGTGTCCCATTTTCAACAAAAATTTACAAAACATGTCAAAAAAGAAAAAACAATATGAAGGATAGGGTAAACATCAGAACCAGACTCAGATGTGGCTAAGATATTAGAATTATCAGACCAGATATTTAAAATAACTATTATTAATATATGAGTCCCTGTGTGTCACAAATGGTTAAGCAGTCTGCTAGTAACCAAAAGGTTGGTGTTTTGAACCCATCCAGAGGCTTCTCAGCAGAAGGGTCTGGCAATTTACTTCCAACAATCGTAGCTATTGAAAGCCCTATGTGCAGGTCTACTCTGAAACACACAGGTTGCCAGGAGTCAGAATTGACTTGACAGAAAGCGGTTTGTTTTTGTTTTATTTTATTTTATTTTTATGATTAATATGCTAAGGGCTGTAATGGAAAAAGTGGACAACATGAAAGAATAGATAGGTAATCTAGTTAAAAAATTGAAAATCTAAGTAATATACAGGCCAAAAACATACAGAAGGAAGTGTAAAAAATCAAAAACACCATTACAGATATAAAGAATGCCTTTAATGGACTGAACGAATCAGTGACCTTGAAGACATCTCAGTAGAAACTTCACAAACTAAAAACCAAACAGAGAAAAGACTGAAAAAAAAAAGAACAGAATATCCAAGAACTACTGGGTTGGGATGGGACAATTACCAAGGGTGTAATACATGCATAATGGGAATACCAGAAGGAGAAAAAAGAGGAAAAGGAACAGAAAGAATATTTGAAGTAATAACCACTAAGAATTTTCTAAAACTGGAAATCGCACCACGGATCCAAGAAGCTCGGAGAACACTAATCAAAAAATATACCAAAAACTACACATAGGCATATAATATATTCAAACTGAAAATCAATGACAAAAAGAAAATCTTGAAAATGAAACAATATATATAAATACACATATATATATGTCTTACCTATAAAGAGGAAACCCTGGCGGCGTAGTAGTTAAGCGCTACGGCTGCTAACTAAAAGGTCGGCAGTTTGAATTCACCAGGCGCTCCTTGGAAACTCTATAGGGCAGTTCTAGTTTGTCCAATAGATTCGCTATGAGTCAGAGTCAACTGCATGGCAATGGGTTTGTTTGTTTTTTTTTGTTTATTTGTTAGTTTTGTTTTGTTTTTTGGTTTTACCTATAAAAGAACAAGGATAAGAATTACATCAGACTTCTCTTCAGAAACCATGTAAGGAAAAAGAGAATGCAATGAAACATTTAGTGTTGAAAGAAAAAAAAAACACAAACCTAGAATAGTGTACCCAGAAAAATTATCCCTCGAAAGTGAAGGAGAAATGAAGATTTTTTTCCAGAAAAAAAAAAATCTTTTTTTAGAGAATTTGATGCCACTAGATGTGCCTTGCAAGAAATAATAAAAGAAGTTTTTCAGAGAGAAGGAAAATGACGTAAGTCAGAAACTCAAATTTATGTAAAGAAAAGCATCCAAACAAGAGTAAATGAAGATAAAGTAAAATCTTTTATTTTCTTATTCTTAACTGATCTAGCAGATAAAATTTTTTAAACAATATATTAGATAATTATAGTCCATGCATGAGTGAAATGTATCACAGCAATGTGAACACTAATAAGAGACAGGAGAGAGGAATTGAGAATACTCTGCTATAAGTTATTTGTACTAACCAGGAAGTGGAATAGTGTTATTTGAAAGGGGACTTAGATTAATTGTAAATATATATTGCAAACTCTAGGACAACTATTACAAATACTTTTAAAATAGTATAATTGATATGTTCCCATGAAAATGGAATCATACAAATTGCCTAGTTAAAACAAGACAAAGCCAAAAAAAAAGAAGAAGAAGAAAGGGTTGGGGGGGACAAAGAAAGAAAGTAATGAATTAAAAAAAAATAGAAAGCATAAAAATATTGTGGATATTAATGTAATCATATCAATAATCACTTTAACTGTGAATAGTCTAAATATATCCATTAAAAGGCAGAGCATATTAGAGTAGTTTAAAAAAAAAAAAGACCCAACTATATGTTGTGTACAGAAACTCACTTTAAATATGAAGTGAGATACATACAATGCTGACACTAGTCAAAAGAAAACTAGAATAGCTATATTAATTTCAGATAAAGAAGATTTTAGAGCAAGAAAAATTATCAGGGATAGAGGAGAACTACATAATCATTAAGAGGCCCATTCTCCAAAAAGACATAACGATTGTTAATGTGTATGCACCTAAAGACAGAGTCAAAATACATGTGGCAAAACTAGTATAACTGCAAGGAAAAATAGAAAAATTCACTATTCTACTTGGAGACTTCAAAACTGTTCTAGCAGTGATTGACAGACCCAGCAGGCAGAAGATAAGCAAGGATACAGTTGAATTGAATAGCATCATCAGTCAACTGGATCTAATTGACCTTTAGAGAGTACTTCACCCCAAAACAGCAAAATACACATTCTTCTCAAGCCCACATGGAACATTCACCAAGACAGACCAACCACATCCTGTGCTATACAATACACCTTAACAAATAAAGACTCTAGAAATTATATAAAATATGCTTCACAGATCACAATAGAGTTAAACTTGAAATCAATAACAGAAATATAGCTGACAAATTTCAAAACATTTGGAGATTAAACAGGCTCTTAAGTAACACATGAGTCAAAGAAGCAGTCGTAAGAGAAATTTTAAAAATATTGAGCAAAATGAAAATACAACTTACCAAAATTTGTGGGATGCAGTGAAAGCAGTGCTTAGAGGGAAATTTATAGGATTAAATGCATATATTAAAAAGAAGAGGGATCTAGAATCAATAACCTAAGCTTCCATCTTTGGAAACTCAAAAAGAAAAACAAATTAAATCCAAAGTAAACAGAAGAAAAGAAATAAATAAACAAAAATTAGAGCAGAAATCAGTGAAATTGAGTAGAGGAAATTAATAGAGAAATCCAAAGAAACCAAAAACTGGTTCTTTGAAAAGATTAACAAAATTGATAAACCACTAACCAGAAAAAAAAAAAAAAAGAGAGAGAATGCACAAATTACCATCACAACTGATCCTATGAACATCAAAAAGGTACTAAGAAAAATAAGCAACACTTTGCCCACAAATTTGATAACTTAGATGAAATATATCAATTCCTCGAAAGGCACAACTTACCAAAACTCATACAAGAAGAAAAACGTTATTTAAATAGGCCTATAACTATTAAAGAAATCAAACAAACAATTAATAACCTTTCGAAACAGAAAGCACTAGGCCCAGGTGATTCACTGGTGAATTCAACCAAACATTTAAAGAAGGTTTGGCACCAATCTTTCTCAAGATCTCTCAAATAAAACAAACAAAATAGAAAATGACAGAACATTTCCGAACTCATTGTACAAGGTCAGCATTACCCTAATACTGAAACCAAACAAAGACGTTACTAGGAAGAAAAATAGCAGATCATATCTCTCATGAACATAGTGCAAACTCCTCAATAAAATATTAGATAATTGGATACGACAATGTATAAAAAGAATTACACACAATGGCCAAGAGGGATTTTTCTCAGATATGCAAGCCTGGTTCAACATTCACAAATCAATTAATGTAATTCATCATATCAACAGACTAAAGAAGAAAAATCATATGATCATATCAATAGATTCACAAAAAGCATTTGTAAAATTCAACAGCCACTCGTGATAAAAGAAAAAGGAAACCTTTTAGGGAACTAGGAGTAGAGGATGTTATGGACTGAATTGTGTCACCCCTCAAATATGTGTTTGAGACCTAACCCAAATGCCCTGAATTCGGACTTCTAGCCTCCTGAATTAAGAAGAAATACATTTCTGTTCTTTAAAAACACCCACTTGAGGTATTTCAGTTATAGCAGCACTAAGAAACAAAGACACAACTTGGTACCAGAAAGTTGGGTACTGCTCTAACAAATACCTAAAATGTGGACATGGTTTTGGAATTGGGAAACGGTTAGAGGCTGGAGGAATTTTGATGTTATAAGAGCCTAGATTGCCTTGAGAGAGTACTGGTAAAATTATGAGCATTAAGGGTGATTCTCATGAAAGCTCAGAAAGAATTGAGAGCTGTGGGGAAAGCTTCTATTACCATGAATGGAATGTTGCTAAAAATGTGGATGTTAAATGTGCTTCTGGGGAGGCTTTAAAAGAAAAGATGAACAGGTTAGTAGGCAATGGGAGAAGGGCAATGCTTTTTATAAGTTGGCAAAGAACTTGTCTAAATCATGTTTGAATGATTTCTGGAAGGCAGAACATGTAACTAATGAACTTGGATATTTGGCTGAGGAAATTTCTAAGAAAAATCTTGAAGGGGCAGCATGGTTTCTCCTTGCCACTTACAGTAAAATGCGGAGGAAAGTCATAGACTTAAAAGTGAACTGTGCAAAGTGAAACCAGAAATGAAAGATTTGGAAAATGCCATTGTACAGATTAAGGACAAGTGTCCTGGAACTACACAATCTTTTGTGAAAGATTTGGCCTATGACTGATGGATCTAATCAACCACCCTAGCAGAAATTCCTTGAGCTTAGATTGAAAGGGACAGAGACAGGATGAAACGAAGAAAAGTTGTCACCTTCTGGAATTCTACAGGCAAGAAGTGGGCCAATGGAGCTACTTGGTTGTGGACATCTGTAGTCTGGCAAGAAAAGGAAGGTACCATCCTGGAACCAGTTTGGGGATCAGCAGAAATGTTGGAGGGAGCACTGGGGGGCAGGTAAGGGTGGACAGACCACCTCTTTGGTCTCAAAGAGTCAGGTCTCCACCACCATGGTTCCTAAGGATGGAGCTGCTGTTTAGGTGTACCAAGAGAATGGGGCCACTACCCAAAGTTGAGGGGACCAGGCTGCCATGTCAGTGGGCCAGGAGAACAGAGCAGCCAGGGCCAAGGGGGTACAGTCACCACTCACTTGGACCAGGAGAACGGGGCTGCCCAGAGCCAAGGGGAGCTGGGTTGCCATCCCAGTGGGCCTAGAAGGCAGAGCTGATGCCCACAGCCAAAGTGCCTCCACCCAGAATCCAGAGAGAATGACCAGTGTTCAGAATCTGAAAGGCAGAGCCATTGCTCACATGGTCCCAGGGAACGGATTATTTTCAAGCCTTGAGAGCTAAAGGAATTTGTTTTACTGGACTGTGGCCGTACTTGGTATTCACCACCCCTTCTTTCTCTCCAATTTCTCCCATTTGAAATGGAAATGCCTGTCTTGCACCTGTCTCACATTGTACTTTGGGAACAGATAACTTGTATTCTAGGTTTCACAGATCCACTGATGGAAAGATGTTTTGCCCTAGAATGGAACACACCCAGAGTCATACCCGATTTAGATGACTCAGAAGATGAGATTAGGATCTAGAATTGATGCTTTAATGGGATAAGACTTTTAGGATGATATCATAGGGTGACTATGTTTTATAAGATATGAACTTTGGAGGGCCAAGCGGTGTAATGTTATGGATTGATGTCCCCCCAAAAAATGTGTTGGAATCCTAACCCTTTTAACTGTGGATGTAATCTCGTTTGGGAATTGTGGGTTCTTCGTTCTGTGAATGAGGCCATGTTAATGTAGGCTGTGTCTTACATCTAATCACTTCTGAGTTATATAAGAGAACAACACTGACACAAAAGCAAACAAATGAGGGAAGACTGACACTGTCTGATGAAGACCAAGGCAGATGAATCTACAAGCCCAGAAACTTCTAGGATTGCCAGCTGTCTTAGTTATTGACTGCTGCTATCACTGAAATATCACAAATGGGTGGCTTTAACAAAAAACAATTTATTTTCCCACAGTTTAGAAGGCTAGAAGTCCAAATTCCAGGTGCCAGCCCAAGGGGAAGGCTTTCTCTGTCTACTCTGGAGGAAGGTCCATGTCTCTTCTGAGCTTCTGCTACTGGGCAATTTTCATGTGGCTTAGTATCTCTCTTCCCCAGTCTCTGCTTCTCTCACTTGCTTGTTTAATCCTTTTTATATCTCAAAAAAGATTGACTAGAGACACATCCTACACTAATCCTGCCTTATTAACATAACACAGACAACCCATTCCCAAATGATATGATAACCATAGGCATTGAGTCTAGGATTTGCAACATGTATTTTCAATCCATAACTAGAAGCTGAAATAGACAAGGGCATCTCCCTATACCCGATTCCCTAAATTTGGACTTCCAGCTTCCTGAACTGTGAGAAAATTAATTTCTGTTCTTTAAAAACACTACTTAGTGCAGTCACAGCAGCACTAAGAAACTAAGACAGAGAGGAACTTTCTCAACTTGATAAAGAACATCTACAAAAAACTACAGTTAATATCATACCTAATATCTAGTGGTGAGAAATCAGATACTATCCCCCTAAGATCAGAAACAAAACAAGAATGTCCCCTCTCACCACTCCTATTGGGCATCATAGTGGAAGTCATAGCTGATACAATTAGACAAGAAAAAGAAAGAGTATACAGATTGGGAAGGAAGAAATAAAGTTGTCTTTATTCACAGATGATATGATTATTTGTGCCAAAAATCTCAAAGAATTGACAAAATTGAAATAATAAGCAATAATAGTAAGGTAGCAGGATACATGATTAATACACAAAAGTAAATTATTTTTCTATATGCCATCAATGAACAATTGGAATTTGAAATTAAAAACACAACATTTACATGACCACCAAAAACAAGAAAGAAAAGAAATACTTAGTGTCATGGATTGAATTGTGTCCCGCAAAAATATCTGTCATCTTGGCTAGGTCAGGATTCCCCGTATTGTATGACTGTCTACCATTTTGTCATCTGATGTGATTTCCCTAAGTGTTGTAAATCCTATCACTATGATATAATGAGATGGATTAATGGCTGTTATATTGATGAGATCTACAAGATTAGATAGTGTCTTAAGGCAATCTCTTCTGAGATATGAAAGAGGGAAGCCAGCAGAGAGACATGGGGACCTCATACCACCAAGGAAGCAGTGCCAAGAGCAGAGCACGTCCTTTGGACCTGAGGTTCCTGTGCTGAGACATTCTTGGACCAAAGGAAGACTGATGACAAGGACATTCCTCCAGAGCTGACAGAGACAGAAAGCCTTCTGCTGGACCGGACACCCTGGATTTGGACTTCTAGCCTACTGGACTGTCAAAGAATAAACTTCTCTTTGTTAAAGTCATTCACTTGTGGTATTTCTGTTATAGCAGCGCTAGATGACCAACACACTTAGGTAAAAAGCTAACAACATACGTACAAGATCTATATGAGGAAAATTATAAAACCCTGATAAAAGAAATCAAAGACTAAATAAATGGAGAGGTGTTCCATGTTTCCATTAGAGATAGATAGATGATAGAGAGAGAGAGAGAAATAGATAGATAGATAGATGATAGATAGATAGACGATAGATTGATAGATAGATAGATGATGATAGACAGATAGACAGATAGATGATGATGATAGATTGATTGATAGATAAACAGATAGAGAGATAGGTAGACAGACAGACAGATAGATAGTTGCCATGTTAACTCTGACTCATGGCGACCTTATGTATAATATGTATAACACAACAAAATGTTGCCTGGTTCTACATCGTCCTCATGATCTCCAGCATATTCAAGTCCATCATTGTGGATTCTGTATCCATTTATTTCACTGAGGGTCTCCCTCACCCTTGCTGGCCCTCTACTTCATCAAACATGATGTCCCTCTTCAGCAGTTGATCCCTCCTGATGATGTGTCAAAAGAAAGTGAGTCAAAAAATATTCTGTTGTAATTCATAAGGTTTTCACTGCCTAAATTTTGGAAGTAGATCACCAGGCCTTTCTTCTTAGTCTGTCTTAATCTAGAAGCTCTGCTGAAACTTATCAACCATGGATGGCCCTGCTATTATTTGAAATACACGGGCATATTCCAGCATCACAGCAACATGCAAACCACCTCAGTATAACAAACTGACAGACAGTGGTGGTCCCAATGGATAGAAAGACATAATACTGTTAAGATGTCAATTATTCCCAATTTGATCTATAAATTCAATGCAATCCCAATCAAAATCCCAGCAAGTTATTTTGTGTATATTGACAAACCGATTCTAAGGTTTATATGGAAAAGGAAAAGACCCAGAATAGCCAATTCAATACTGAAGAAGAACAAACTTGAATGACAGACATGAACTGATTTTAAAAGTCAATATAAAGCTATGGTGATCACGACACTGTGGTGTTGGTGAAGGATAAGACAAATATATCAGTAGAACAGAATAGGTAGTCCAGAAATAGACACACACAAATATTGTCAACCAATATTTGACAAAGGAACAAAAGTAATTCAATGGAGAAAAGGAAGTCTTTTCAAAGAATGATGCTGGAACAACTGAACATTCATATACAAAAAAAAAAATTAATCTACACACAGAACTCACATCTTTCACAAAAATTAACTCAAAATGGATCATAAACCTAAATATAAGATACAAAACTATACAATTTCTAGAAGATAATATAGGAGAAAATCTAGGTGACCTTGGGTTTGAAAGTGACTTTTTAGATGCAACACCAAAGGCACAATCCACAAAAGAAAAAAATTGATGAGTTGGACATCACTAAAATTAAACTGCTTTCAGGAAAATACTGTTAAAGAGAATGAAAAAACAAGCAATGAATTGGTAGAAAATATTTATAAAACATGTATTTGATAAAAGACATATTCAAAATATACAAAGAGAACTTAAAACTCAAGAGTAACAAAACAAACCAGTTACAAAATGGGCTAAAGATCTGAACAGAAACTTCACCAAAAAAGATATACCCATTGCAGTTGAGTCGATTCCAACTCATAGCAACCCTATAGGACAGAGTAGAACTGCCCCATAGAGTTTCCAAGGAGCAGATGGTGAATTTGAACTGCCAAACTTTTGGTTAGTAGCTGTAGCTCTTCACCAAAGAAGATATACAGAAGACAAATGAACATATGAAAAAATGTTAAATATCTTTTGTCATTAGGAAACTGCAAGTCAAAACTACAATGAGATACCATTACACACTGTCTTAGGCTGGGTTCTCTAGAGAAGCAAAATCAGTAATGTGTATAAATATATAGAGAGAGATTTATATCAAGGAAACAGCTCACACGATTGTAGGGTCTGGGATGTCCCAAGCCCTTGGCAGGATAGAGTTTTTTCCGAATTCACAGAGCTGCAGAACCTGGCGAACCCAAGATTAGCAGGTCGGAGAGCAGGGCTCCTGCTCACAGACTGTGATGGCCGAGGAACCCCCAAGGTCGGCAAGCAAGACCGCAAGGTTTCTCCTGAGTCACTTAGCTGCAGGGGCTAGCGAACCCAAGACAGGCAGGTCGGAAAGGAGGACTCTTGCTCACAGGCCGTGAAGATAGGAGAATCCCAAGATGGACAGGTAAGCTGCTAGCTCAAGTCCCAAGAACCAGAAGTCAGACAAGAGACAGCTGCCGGATCCAGAACAAGCCAACAACCTTTGCCAGGTGAGCAGGAAGGGAGTAGGAGGGAGAAGGCAGAGAGATGAAGGCTGAGGGGGCAGTAAGGTGCCACAGGCCCCACCCCTGCCCGTATTACTAAGCAGATTCCATCATGGGGGTGATCACATATCAAATTTCTACAGGAAAGTGATCACAACATTAGACAACTCCCGAAACACTGGGAATCATGGCCCAGCCAAATTGACACACAATCTTAACCATCACACACACCTATTAAAAAAAAAAATTTAGAATGACTGAAATCCTAAACACCAACACCATCAAATGCTGATGAGGATGTGGAGCAACAGGAATTCTCATTCATTGCTAGTAGGAGTACAAAATGGCACAGACACGTTGGAAGGCAGTCTGGCCATTTCAAACAAAGCTAAACAAAGGCTAACCATTCGATCCAGCATCCGCACATGTAGGTATTTACCCAAATAAGATGAAAACAAATGTCTGCATAAAAACCAACACACAAATGTTTATGATGACTTTATTCATAAATGCCAAGCATTGGAAGCCACCAAGATGTATTTCAATAGATGAATGGATAAACAAACTGGTACATCCACACAATGGAATATTATTCAGCAATAAAAAGAAATTAGCTATCAAGCCATGAAAGGACATAGAGGAATCATAAATACATGCTGCTAAGTGAAAGATGACAGTCCCAACAACCTAAATATTGTATGATGTCAATTATATGACATTCTGGAAAAGGCAAAACTATAAAGACAATAAAAAAATTAGTGGTTTCCAAGGGTTCAAGAGGAGGAGGGAGGGATGAATACGTGGAGCACAGGGCACTTTTAGGGGAGTGAAACTATTCTGTAAGACACTGTAATGGTGGACATATAACATTAAGCATTTTTCAAAACCATGGGACTCTACAACACCAAGAGTGAACCCCTAATGTAACGTAAATACGGGCTTTAGTTAATAATGTGTCAATATTGGTTCAACAATTATAAAATTGTACCATCAGAAAGCAAGATGTTAATAGGGAAAATACTCTGCAGCGGCTGAGGGGATATATGAGAGTTCTGTGTAATATTTCTGTAAACCTAAAACTGCTCTAGATAATATTTTTAATTTTATTTTAAAAGAAGCTTCTGCTAAAAAAAGGGAGAGCAAGGAAAGAAATTTTCCCCTGGAGTCTCCAGAAAGAAACACAGCCCTGATTTTAGCCTGGCAAGAGCTATGTCAAACTTTTGACCTACAGAGCTGTAAAATAACAAATCTGTGTTGTCTTAAGCCACTAAGTTTGTGGTAATTCGTTACAGCAGCAAGAGAAAATTAACACGTAAATTAAGTATCCTTAGTCTTGTAGAGAACAATTACATGTTAGTGCAAAAATTTCCATTTCTGTCAGATTTCCCCTCTTTTTTCCCAAAACACTGAAGTGATTTTCTCCCAGGTATGAATCTCATTTTTTTTTTTTATAAATCTCAGCTCTGCTCTCCGCTTGTGGGGAACTCACCTATGTTCAGGGGAGAAAATAGGGTGTGAAGACTGGTATCTGGATGCAATCCTGCAAAAGGGGGCTTATGTGATACTCCCAGGGACAAAAGAAGGAGGTAAGCTATGAGACTGGTGTGAGGGGGTTGTCACTCACCATAGACTATCAGGTGGAACACCTGGATAAATTCTCTTCCTTCATTTAAGCTGACTCGTGCCCGGTACTGCCCACTGTCCTCAAGGGTCAGGTTCTCAATCCTCAGCGTTGTCATATTGGGCACATGGACCCTCTGCTTGTACTTGTCTTGGAGACTGACCCATGTTGGAGAGTCTGCCCCATTATGGACATGCAGCATGACTCTGTAGGATGGCTCAGAGCCAAAGCTCCACGCAATCTCCTGCATTTCCTCTCCGGGATTTACTTCTGGCTTCACGATCACGTGAAACAAGACAGAACCTCCTCGGATCTCCTTCAGAAGAACATGAGCTCCAGAATCCTTAGTTCCAGAATCATGTGCTCCAGAAATCTTGGCCCCAGTGCTCCAGACACCTAGGACATTGGGAAACAGGAAATGTGAGTGTTTTCCCATAAGAACAAATGAGAGAACCACAGAACTCTTTTTTTTTTTTATGAAATCCATCCAACGTACCCCCTTGATTCTAAGAAGGCTGCCTCATACAATGAATTTGAAGCAAATCTGGGATCAAATTCTGATTCTAGTAGAGTGTAACTCTGAACAGGTTACTTAAACTTGCTAACCTTTGCTTTCTTTACCTGCCTCGTAATAATAGTATAAATTAAAACTGAGAATGGATCAAAAAACACCTAGCATAGTTTCTAGCACATACTAAATGCAAAACAGGTATAGGCAGCTTCTAAAATGGATCCCAAAGATCCCTGCTGCCTCATATTCACACACTTGTGTAGTCCCTCCCCTTGAGTGTATGCTGCACCTAGGGACTTGCCTGTAATAAACAGAAACAACAAAAGTGTTGGAATGTCACTTCCAGTATTAGGTTATAGAATACTGTGACTTCCATCTTGCTCAAACACTCTCTTTTTTTCACTATGATGAAGCCAGCTGCCATATTGTTACTGCCCTATGGAGGGGCCTACATGGTAAGCAACTGAGGGCAGCTTCTGGCCAAGACTGAGTCCCTCAGTCCAACAGCCCACAAGTAAATGGATCTTACCAAAAGTCATGTAAGTAAGATTGGAAGCAGCTTCTTCACCAGTTGAGCCCTGAAATCACTGCAGTCCCAATCAAAAGCTTGATTGCAGCCTGTGTGAGACTCTGAGCCAAAGGAGCCAGCTGTACCGTGCCTGGATCCCTGACCCACAGAAACTGTGAGATGATAAATGCTGCTGTTTTGAGCTTAAACTAAGTTTGAGGTAATTTGTTACATAGCAATAGGTAATGAAGGTTACTTTCCCTTTTCTCCTAGACAGTGTATTAGTCAGGATAGGCTAGGGTATGCTGTAGTAACAATGACAAATAGTTGATTAAAACGAGGCTAGTTTATATCTTGCATACACTACACATCCCATGAGAGATAGTACAGGACAGGGGTCCTATCACACATGGATGGAGGTTCCACCATCTCGTAGCTGCACCATATGGAGCCCACAGTGTCCTCACAGCCTCCTTAGCTCCCACAGCAGGGAAAGGGAGATGGGAGAATCACACGTAGGGCTTTCACTGCATTAGTCCAGAAGTAACATAATCTCTGCTCCTATTTTTTGGCCAGAACTAGTCACAAGGCCCTGCTTATCTGCCAAGGACTACAAAACATGTGTGTGGGGGGGGGAGTAAGGGGGGGTAAAGGTGGAGAATGGACTAGTATTTGATGAGCACTACTGTCCCTGCAATCAAGAAAGCACTTCCCTAAATATTCCCAGAGAGGTTGTCGTCAGTCTTCCTCAGTGGCTCTCCTGCAGAGCACTGGCCAGTGGGCACAGATGTCCCAGCGCCTCCTCCTTCTGAGCCCTTCTTTGCCCATCAGGCACAGGCCCCAGGGAAAGTGAGGACCGTCTGTCCTTCCTGTGGACCAGGCTTCTCTGGATTCATGTAGCCACAGGGGCTGGTGAACCCAACATCGGCAGGTCAGAGAGCAGGCTGTTGTTCACAGGCTAGGAAGATGGACGAATTCCAACATCAGCAGGCAAGACCTCAGATAAGCTGTTGCTCAAGTCCCAAGAACCAGAAGTCAGATGAACGGGAGCCAGCTGCAGGAGCCAGCGAGAGCAAAAGCCCAAGAGTGTTGCCAGAATGTCCACATATATTCAGTGCAGGCCACATGCCCAGGGAAACTCCCTTTCAACTGACTGGATACTGACAGCATATCCCATCATGGAGGTGATCACAGTATATTAAATGTTATCATGAAAGTGATCACAACATCATATGACTGCCAAACCACAGAGAATCATGGTCCAGCCAAATTGACACATAGTATCCATAGTACATCCAGGTAAATACGTAACATTTTTAAAACATTCCGGTTTCATCTTCTCTTCTCCACACCTTGACTATCTTCTCATTCATATGCATATGGCCTTGGGCCTCTGGCTGGGTTGAACAAGAAGACCCTGGCCCCCTATCGATCATCTTGCTTAACTTGCTAGGCTTTGGCACCGAGCCACTCCAGGTGTGGCTTTTCTCCCCTCAGCTACAGCATAGCATTTCTTACTTTCCTTTCAGCCATTACAGATAACAACAACCAAAGTAACTATCTAAGAATCAAAACTTTCATTTCCACACACCTTTGTTCTTTCTCTTCCTAAATACCGTGCTTCCATGAGTCTGGAGCCATTGCAACAAATTCCACTTCTGACTCCAGCTGTAAAATGGCCTAGTGGCGTCATCATCCGACCTTCTCCTCTAACTTCATAAGCCGGCACGAGAATCACCATCAGCATCAACAGCCTGAGGCTGATTCCTATGAGGCAGAGGTCAGACATACCTCCTCTCTCCAACCTTTTTACGAATTCTGACACCAGCCATCCCTTACGTAGCACTCTACTTCTCTGGCGGGTTTGATAATTCATTGCAACGACCACACGGAATTCACAGACCATACTCAGAGTTATAGGGTTTATTAGAGAAGTATCAGGTTACAGTTCAGGATCAGGAATGACTCAGTATACAGTTCTTCGGTCAGAACAGCTTCTCACTTGTGCCCACAAGCAGGGCTCTCCCTGACCTTCCTAATCTGAGCCCTTGGCCCCTCATGCCTCTTGGGCTTTCTGGCCCATCCCAGCCTTTGCCCTGCTCAGGCAAATGTTGCAAAGCTCTTTAGCTCTGCCAGCAAGTGCCCAGAGGCACGCCACTCCACTAGCAAGCCTCCTGCCCAAAGGCACTCAGCTTTCTCACTCCGTGGGCCAGGAAGCGCATCACACCATCTCCTGCTGGTCTCCTGGTTCTGCTGCCCTTGCTGCCTCTGTTACTGTGCCTCTGCTTCTCATCTCTGGTGTTACAGTGCTCTCTCTGTGTCTCCTGGGTCTCGAAAGTTCTCAGTGCAGGAATCCTGGGGCAAAGAACAAGCTTCGCCACTAGCTCTTCTTTCTCGGTGGTAGTGAAGTATCTCCTTTCCACCTCTGGGATGGCTCATTTTAAGCCTAGAGGGATGGAAAAACTGCTAAATTCCCCTATTAAGGCACCATACACCTTATTTTCATGGCCCTGACCCCACAAGAGTGCCATGCATCTTATTTGCACTATTAGCAAGCTGTCCAATCTCCTTGGTGGACCATAAGCATTTTATTTGCGTAATCATTTAGTAGCAGTTACAAGACCACGGTGAGAAAGGCCATATAAAAGCAATCCATTACAGTGCAAACATTCTGCTGGCTCCATAATTAATTAATGAAATTAACACCTTGACACATGTTCATTTTAAATTCACATGTGCTTCAAGATTTTACCTCTTTTTCAAAAATCTTTTTTTATTATTTTGATATGTGGGAAAGTTAGTTTCCTTTGTGTTTACCTTAATATTTACCCCTGTTTTTCTAAGTTTAAACCAATCTTTTATTTCTTTATGTTGCTTTGACTTCCTCTCCATATGAAAGATCTATGACTACATTTTTTAGTCCCTCTTTTTTGTTTTAATGTTGTCATCTTTTATATATTGACATCTCTGTTTCCCTTTTTTCAGCATTTTAGTTTAGTTTATTTTTGTGACTTCCCTATCTGTGTTTATATCTGGTTGTTCTGTCCTGTGTTCTAGTCTTGGGTTGTTATCCGTTATTGATTTTCTAACTGGAGGACTCCCTTTAGTATTTCTTGTAATTTTGGTTTGTTTTTGCAAATTCCCTAAACTTATGTTTATCTGCAAATGCCCTAATTTCACTATCACATTTGAGAGACAGTTTTGTTGGATATATAATTTTGGCTGGCAATTTTTTTTCTTCCAGGCTTTATATACATCATCTCATTGCCTTCTTGCCTGCATGGTTTCTGCTGAGTAGTCTGAGCTTAGTCTTATTAATTCTCCTTTGTAGATAACTTTTCATTTCTCCCTAGCCACTCTTAAAATTCTCTCTTTATCTTTGGTTTTTTGGCAAGTTTGATTGTAATATGTCTTGGTGACTTTCTTTTGGGATCTACCTCTTGGATAGATACCTTCTCAACTTTCATGATATCAGGGAAGTTTTCTGCCAACAAATCTTCAACAATTCTCTCTGTATTTTCTGTTATCCCCGCTGTTCTGATACTCCAATCACCTATAGGTTATTCCTCTTGATAGAAAAAAAACCCACATAATTATTAGGGTTTCTTCATTTTTTTTTAATTCTTTTATCTGATTTTTCCTCAAATAAGTTGGTGTGTCAAGTGCTTTATCTTCAATCTCACTAATTCTGACTTCCATTACCTCAATTCTGCTCCTATGACTTTCTGTTGAGTTGTCGAATTCTGAAATTTTATTATTAATCTTCTGGGTTTCTGGTTGCTGTCTCTCTATGGATTCTTGCAGCCTGTTTAATTTGTCATTGTGCTCTTCTATAATCTTCTTAAGTTCCTCTGTTGCTTTATCTGTGTGTTCCTTGGCTTGTTCTAGGTTTTGCCCGATCTCCTTCCTGATCTCTTGAAGAGTTCTGTATGTTAATCTTTTATATTCTACCTCTGGTAATTCCAGGAAATTCTCTTCTTCTGGAAAATTTCTTGAGTCTTTGTTTTGGTGGCTTGCTGAAGCCATCATGGTCTGCCTCTTTATGTGATTTGATATTGACTGTTGTCTCAGAGCCATCAATAAGTTATTGTATTTATTTATTTTATGTTTGTTTATTGTGTCCTAGCTTCTTGTTTTGTTTTGTTTTGATATGCCCAAATAGTCTGCTCATGTGAGCTAGTTTGATTATTGGTGCCTTTGAAGCTCTCACTTCCTGTCACCAGGTGGTTAGATTTGTTACTAGGTATGTGAGCCCAGTTCATTTAGTTTTTTTGTATGGATTCAGCTCAGGTGTCCAGATAGTCAGTTACCAAGTGCATGGTGCAGGCTCTTACCTACAGTCCTAGAGGGGTAGGGGTGATTGGAGCAGACACAAGTATCTGGCTGCTGTAGAGGGTCACATGCTGAGCAAGGCAGGGGGCTGACAGCTGCCCCTGAGTGTCTGGGAGGAAAGCACCTCCCTGTTCCCTAGAGTGCATAGGTGGGTGGGATTTGCAGCCGGACTATGGGCACCCAATGCTGTAAGGGCTGGGAGGCACCACTTATTCTTAGACCCCTGTTGGAGGTGGGTAGGTAGCATGGGTGGAGCCACCAGTCCTCAGGCCCGTGTTGTGGTAGGTAAGGACCCTGCTTAACGGGGAGAGGGGTGTCAAATATCACAAACCTGCCACTCCATCATATAGCTGATACAGTGAAGTTAGGCTTCAGGTGTATACCCTGTTGTACTATACTAACAAGGTCCTACGCTGTTGAAATGGGCCCACACAGGTCTATGCAGGGGTGAAAGGTATTCAAAGTCCATGGACCCCTTGTGCCCGTGCCTAGGCAAAGGAGCTGTACCTGCCATGAGTTCCCAGTTTAGGGGACCTGGCAGATTATTTTTTCCTGTTTCTTAATTTGTTTCCTCTCCCAGGCCAGAAGAACGGCCTAGGGTGTGTGAGGGGCCCTGCTTCTGGCCCAGGGAAAGTGTCAACAGCAATCACTGAAGCCTGCCCAGGACCCGGTGCAGAACAGGGAGGGAGCTGGGAGAGATATTCTTCCCAAATGGGGTGTTTTTTGAACCATGCAGTAGGTTAGACACACGTACTCATCTTTTGCCAATTGAGGGCCACTTCTTGCTGGTTCTGTAGGGTTGAGCAGACTCTCCACTGCTCAGCCTCTCCCAATCTGGAAAACACATCCTGAATGCCACTGCTGGCCTCACAGCACTTGTCAGCCAATCTGGCCTGCAGGGTCTCTCCCTCCCTCTACCACTCAGTCTGATTCTCAACTTTGCCTTTGACGTTCAGGGCTCCTAGATTGTCTAATATAATTGATTCACTTGTTTTTTCAGGTCTTTGTTGTAAGAGGGACCACCAGAAGTGTCTCACTACTCCACCATCTTGGCCCCCACTCCAAAAAAGTATCTTTTAATACCTTAGTCAGTTATCACATCCAGTGTTAATCTAATGTTTAAATATACATTTTTGTTTTTGGCACAACATGGACATTAACCATAAATTATATAATCTGTGGCTCAGAGAAACAGCCATTTGTCCAAACGGAAAATGTGGCAATAGGACTTACCAAGATAAACAATATTTCAGTCTCTAACATGGTACTTTCCTAAAGGATTTTCACAGGTAATTCAAGCCAAAACAATGTTTGTCTTACTCTCCACCATTTTGGTAAGAAGGAATCATCACCTGGGGGTCAACAAGAAAGAAACTAATATTTTCCCAGCTGGGGACTGGCTAAAAAACAGACCAAAACTGAAAAGGCTCCCTCCTTTCCCTGTGGTATTGGTTTAGCTGCTGCTGAAGCTGAAGCATATGATGGGCCCTGCTTCCAGCCCAGGGGAAGTGGCAATCAGCAGTCGCTGAAACCTGCCAGGACCCGGTGCAGAGCAGGAAGGGAGGTGGGAGAGAGGTTCTTCCCCTAGTGTACTTTCCTGAGTGTGGTTTGCACACCAAGTTTCCACACACAGTGAGGAAGGAGATGATGTCCTCCAGCAGGTGGCCTGAGGGTACTGGCATCTGAGAGACTCAATGCAGAGCAGAGGCAGAGAAAACAGAGGACCAGGAGTGATTCCAGGAGTCCTTGAGTGGTGCAAATGGTTAAGTATTCAGCTACTAACTGAAAGATTGGAGGTTCAAACCCACCCAAAGGTGCCTCAGAAGAAAGGACTGGAAATCTACTTCTGAAAAATCAACCTTTGGAAAACCCTACTCTATCACACATAGGTCTCCATGAACCAGAATCTGCTTGATGGCAACTGTCTTTTGTTTTGTTTTTTGATAGGGCTTGATTCCAAAGAAGAGATGTCAGGGGTTGAATTGTGTCCCCCCAAAATATGTGTCAACTTGGTTAGGCCATGATACCCAGTATTGTGTGGTTGTCCACCATTTTGTGATTGCTGTAATTTTCCTGATCTCTGTCTATGGTTAATGAGGCAAGATTAGATTATGTTAAAGAAGATTTGGGTGGCATATAACACCCTTAGGTCACATCCCTGATCCAATGTAAAGTTTCTGTGGGATGTGGTCTGCACCACCTTTTATCTTACAAGAGATAAAAGGAAAGGGAAGCGAGCAGAGAGTGGGAGACCTCACACCACCAAGAAAGCAGCACCGGGAGTAGAGCACATCCTTTGGACCTGAGGTTCCTTCATGGAGAAGCTCCTAGACCAAGCGAAGATTGATGACAAGGACCTTCCTCCAGAGCTGACAGAGAAGAAAGCCCCTGGAGCTGACACCTTGAATTCAGACTTCTAGCCTACTAGACCGCGAAAGAATAAAATTCTGTTTGCTGAAGCCATCCACTTGTGGTATTTCTGTTATAGCAGCACTAGATAACCAAGCCAGAATTTGGTATTGGGAGTGGGGTGCTTCTCTAACAGATACCTAAAATGTGGAAGCAGCTTTGAAACTGTGAATGGATAGAGGACTCAGAAGGAAGTGAGGATAGCTGTTACACTGGAGACAGTACAGATCATGAGAAGGAGCGGCAGAGAACTGGCAGTGGCAACAAAGAACTGGCAGTGGCAGAGCCAGGAGACCAGGAAGGGATGGCGCTGGAGCCAACCCATGGAGAGAGAAAGCTGAGTGCCTTTGCACAGGAGGGTTCCTGGTGGAGTGGAGTGCCTCCAGGCACTTATTGGTGGAGCTACATTGCCTTGGAACACTTGCCCCAGCAGGGCAGACACGGCAGGTAAGGCCTGAAGGGCCAAGAAGCTAAGGAACCGAGAAGCAGAAGCTGAAGAGACAAGGAACACAGGAAGCAGAGCTGCCTAAGTCTCAAAGGGTATGGCCTCAACCTCTGGGGTCTCAAAGGGTAGAGCCATGGCCTCTGGAGTTTCTAAGGGTGGAGTTACCACTCACATGGACTAGGAGAATGGGGCTGCCTAAATCCAAGGGAGCAGCGTAGGCCTGGAAGGTGAAGCTGAAGCCCAGGGTTGAGAGGCCTCCACTCAAAATCAGGAGAGTGTGGCCAACACCCAGAGTATGGAGGGCAAGGCTGTTGTCTAAATAGCCTCAGAGAACAGAAAATTATTTTCAAGCCTTTAGGGCTAATGTATTGTGTTCTGCTAACTTGTTTGGTGCCTATTATGCCTTCTTTCCCTCCAATTTCTACCGTTTGTAATGGAAATGCTGAGCTTGGGCCTTTCCACCATTGTACTTTGGAAGCAGATAACTTGTATTCTAGACTTCATAGATGAAGAGGAATTTTTGGATTTTGGACTTGGAGTTGACTTAAGACTTTTGAGGTTTCAAGAGGATTACCTGCTTCCCTTAAAAATCAAGCCACTCCTCTGTTTTTGGTTTAGGAGGGCTGAAGAAAGCAGGCTACAGGAATGATCGAGGGTTTTCTTTCTGAACGTGTCCTAAACAGGCTCATCAGCTAACTCCTGTCAGGCCACAGAAATAGGATAGGACAGGATAGAAGAGACAGCAAAGGCCTGGAAGTAGCTACAGGAGAATTGTGTGCAAGTGGGGGACATGGAATCACAGAATGTCATAGCTGAAAGTGCCTGAGAAGTGATCTATCCAAGCCCCTCATTTTACAGAGGAGAAATCTGAGGCTTGGTGGGGGAGTGAACTTGCCCTGGACCACCCAGGCACAGAGCCAGACCCTAGTTTCCTCTCTCCCAGCCCATTGCTTTGTCTGCTGCATGAAGGGGCCCATATGCTCGTCCAGTCTTTCTCTGCTCTCCCTACCAGTTCAGCTTCTGTCTGCATTGTTGTCTTCTCTCACCACAATAAGAGCAGTTCCTGGAGTCCCATCCCTCCAACTTCCCTCAGCTGGGAAAGGGGTTCAACAGGCAGAGATTTCTGGATAATGAAGGGTTATTAAACAGTCAGCCTAGGCAGACTCTCCACCCCCTGGAAGACAGGAACCTCAGAACAGAGGAAGTCTCAGCCCTCAGGGAGCCCAGAGGATTTGCCCCAGAAGCTGGAAGAAAGTAGAAAGGAGGCTTAAAAAGAGAAGGAGGGCAACAAGGGCTTTGATCTACAAAGATTCAGGGTCAGCTGTGTGGTCCTGAAGACGGAAAAAAAAAGAGTCAGGGTATGGTGTGGTAACTCACAAGTTGACTTAAAATCATATAAAATTAAAAATTCTACAGTGAACATAAAATTATGTCCATTTTGCTGAAACTTTCCCCTATCATTACCTCTAAATCCAACAGAAGTCCACTCGTAACTGTCCACTCTTTCTCTTCCCACTCCCCACCAGTTACAGGGCAGGCATTCAGTGAAGGGCTGTTAATGTTACCGCAGGAGGCCCCTCAGGACAAGGACCAGCTCTCTAAGTACTAATTGTTTCTCTGCGAAATTGTGGTGTGAACCCAGCCCACGCAGAGGCTTCCCTTCTGCGCTTCCTTCTTCCAAACACTTGCCAAGGAAAGAATTTTAAATTTTAAGAAAGATGAAACCAAATATTTCAGCACCACCCACCTCTCCCCAAGGTAAGGGTGAGCTTCAACAGGGGATCCAGAAACCAAAGAAAAAACTGCTTACAACTGTGGAACTTCAGACTTCCTGAAAGGGTGTAGAACAGTTAAGGGGTGATGTTCCTTCCAGTTTTATCCAGGTTGCCCAAACTCAACTGTAAAATGCCTCCCCCTCCCTTTCAATACAAGGAGGTCTAGTCTAATGGGGCAAGCATTCCACTCCTTCCCAGTTCCTATGTTAACTTGAAAAGATCATGTTGTTTCTTAATTATGAAACTTACAACCCCTGGGCCTGTGAAAAAACTCTGTAGTATGTGACATACTTTTTCAGTTAAATGGAGTTGGAGAAGTGGAGAAAGCCTACAATTCACCATGGAAAGAATGTTACCTCTTTAAAAGGGGTGTAATTTCTTGTTACTTCAAGGCTCAATGTTATGTCACAAAGACATCCTGTTTTACAAGTGCTCTGCAATCCATCAAGTTCATACGATTCCCTGCAAATTCAGTCAATAGCTGGGATGTATAAAAAATGTGTATGACAATAAAACCTTTACAGCTTTCACCAGAATTCATAATTGACTAGGTCTTATTTTCTTTATTAGTTTTTATTCAATTTCTTTACACATGTAAACGTATAATCTTCCACACATTCATAAATGTGATATGATGTGGTCTTCTTTGCAACAATCTTCTTTCAGTTCCTTTTTTGGTTAACTCCCCACCTTCCCTCCCATCTCCCCCCTTCAGTTTCTCTACTTCCTCCTTTCCTCTTCTTCCCCCTCCTGCAGCCCTGTTATCTAGTATGTATCCTTCTTCATTTCTCTCCTTTCCCTTATAAATATTGGCAGCTGCTGTTTCTTTTACAAAATTGGGACCCCACTGTATTCTGCATCTTGTTATTCTCATCGCATATTACTTCATGAAAAATCCCTGCTGGTCAATTGTTCCACTGATTTTCTTACTATTCCATGATATTCCATGGTACAGATATGCCCTAATTTATTCAATCATTCCCACATTGATGGGAATCCCCTTTGTTTCCAGGGTTTGCCCAGATCGACAGTATGCTCTCTGTCTCCTTTTGCAATGGAGAAGCTCCAGAAGCCCAGACCATAGGGTCTTCCTCAGAGCTGTAGGGCAGCTCCATTCCCAGAAGCTCCCAGTCCCCATGGCCCTCTGCCCAATGTCAGCTTCTTTGTCTCCATTCCTTTCCCCAAGCAGCTCTAGGTTCCCCTGACTTCTCTGCCAGTTCGGTGGGAAGGAACTGACCTTCCTGGTAACTGGAAGTACAGCCCAGGCCGCCCAGACTCAGAGGTTACAGCCTTGCCATCATTCAAAAGGCCCTTCTGTTCTCTCTGATCTCCCCAGAGCTTAACAAACACACTGCATTTATTAAGTGACAACAGCGTCATTTTCTCTTTTTGTTCCCCAAGAACAACAGAAATCTGAACACCCCTCCTGGTAGTCAGCCCTGCTATCCTACTCCACCCGGTTGCCTTCTTCCCAGGGAGCCAAGGCCACTCACCAAGGAGGCTGAAGAATCCCAGGAGCCAGGAGACCCAACAGAAGTGGGGATCTTCTGAGCAGGGCCGCATCACAGGCTGCCAGCCAGCCTGCTGAACTGAAGGCCACACATCAGAGGGGGCAGCGACCAGAGAAGAGGAAAAGCCTGCACTGCAGGAGCTGCTGTTGACACAGCTCTTCCCTCACCACGCCTAGACAGGGCGGAGCCAGGCCTGGAACTGCAGATATGACCACTGGCTAGCACTTAGTTCTGGGGAGATAACCCCACCTGTCTAGAGAAAGCAATTCAGCTCTTTCATCGTATCACCAGCTCCCAGCTCTTTCATCCTATATAAAATTGTAGAATAAATGTACAAACAAACTCACTCTCTGGTATGCTTGACCCTGCGTTGGAGCTGACTCCACTCCAGCAGTCACAGCCAGTTTGGTGCGCTCACGCGCGTACACACACACACACTCACCCGTAGCTGCTCAGAGTTAACAGTTCAGCACCAGACAACCCTGCTCACAACACCAGCCTACAGGCATACACAAATATAAGCTTCTACAGCAATGTTGAGCTAGATTCCCAAGGGTTCAGTGACTGTCCCCTGTCCTTACCCCATCTAATGAGTCAAATTTTCTTTCTGATTCTCCCCAAACTTTAACTGTAGGTTGCCTAAGTAAAAAGCTGTGGGAAAAAGAACAAATTTCTTTGTGAGAAAGACTAACTCTCTACCTCACCAATGCAAATATTGATCTTTTAACAAACTGATGACACTGAAGAATCAAAGAAGATGGAAAGAATATACAGAGTTACTCTACCAGAAAGAATTGGTCAATGTTCAACCATTTCTGGGGGTAACATATGATCGAAAACCAATGGCATTGAAGGAAGAAGTCCATGCTGCACTGAAGGCATTGGAGAAAAACAAGGCTTCAGGAACTGATGGGATACCAAATAAGATGTTTCAACAAATGGCTGGAAGCACTAACTCGTCAATGCCAAGAAATCTGGAAGACAGCTACCTAGCCAACCAACTGGAAGAGATCAATATTCGTGCCCATTCCAAAGAAAGGTGGCCCAACAGAATGCAGAAATTATCAAACAATATCATTAATATCACACACAAGTAAAATGATGCTGAAGATAATTTAAAAATACTTGCAGCAGTAAATCGACAGAGAACTTCCAGAATTGCAAGCCAGATTCAGAAGGGGACATGAAGTGAGGGATATGACTGCTGATATCAAATGGATGTTGGCTAGAAGCAGAGAATACTGAGAAGATGTTTACCTGTGTGTTATTGACTATGCAAAGCCATTTGACTGTATGGATAACATTGCAAAGAATGGGAATTCCAGAACACTTACTTGTACTATGTGGAACCTGTACATAGGTCTAGAGGCAGCTGTTTGAATGGAACAAGGGGATACTGCGCGATTTAAAATCAGGAAAGGTGTGTGTAGGGGCTGCATCCTTTCACCGTACTTATTGAATCTGTATGCGCCACAAATAATCCAAGAAGCTGGACTATATGAAGAAGAATGGGACATCAAGATTGGAGAAAGACTCATGAACAACCTGTGATATGCAGATGACACAACTTTGCTTGCTGAAAGTGAAGAGGACTTGAAGTACTTACTGATGAAGGTCAACGACTACAACCTTCTGTATGGTTTACTCCTCAACATAAAGAAATAAAAAATCCTCACAACTGGACCGATAAGCAACATCATGACAAATGGAGGAAAGTTTGAAGTTGCCAAGGATTTCATTTTACTTGGACCAACAATCAACACCCACGGAAGCAGCAGTCAAGAAATCAAACAACAAATTGCGTTCGGCAAATCTGCTTCAAAAGAACTCTTTAAAGTGTTAAAAAGTAAAGATGTCACTTTGAGGACTAAGGTGAGCCTGACCCAAGCCACGGTATTTTTAAACACATCACACGTATGCAAAAGCTGGACAAAGAAGAGGAGGATCGAAGAAGAAGTGATACCTTTCAATCATGGTGTTATTGAAGAATATTGAATATACCACAGGCTGACAGAAGAACAAACAAATTTGTCTTGGGAGACAAACAGTTAGAACGCTTCTTAGAAACAAGGATGCCGAGACTTTGTCTCACGTACTTTGGACATATTATCAGGAGGGACCAGTCCTTGGAAAAAAACACAATGCTTAGTAGAGGGTCAGCGAAAAAAAGAAAGACCTTCAATGAGATGGATTGACACAGTGGATACAACAATGGGCTCAAAAATAGCAAAGATTGTGAGGATGGCACAGGACCAGGCAGTGTTTCATTCTGTTGTTCAAAGGGTCGCTATGTTGGAATCAACTCAACAGCACCTAACAACAACAACACATTTTGCTGCCGGTCATTGGTTTTCTCAGTGCCAGGTTTAGGTACTGCTTCAAGAAAACAAACAAGCAAACAAACAAACCAGTTGCCATCTATTCAATTCCAACTCATGGCAACCTAATGTGTTTCAGAACAGAGCTGCAGACCATGGGATTTTTAATGGCTGTGACCTTTTGGAACTATATGGCCAGGTCTTTCTTCTAAGGCACTTCTGGGTGGATCTGAACCTCCAATCTTTATGGTTAATTGCTCAGCACTTAACTGTTTGAGCAACCCAAGGACTCCTTATACCTCAATGCAAATCTAAACCCCCACAGAAGTTGATAGGCTCTTGGCTTTATTACAGTCATGAGCCCTGCTCCTGTTTTCTCATAGGAGCTTGGATAAAGAACCATAACACGCATTCCTGGCCACTTCAAAGTCTCCCCAGTTCCCTCAGACTCCACTGTTGCCTACTGATCCTTAGGCCTTGGCCTTTTCTCTCCAGACCTGAATGCCCTCACAACATCCCAGGACTCCCACCTCCCATTACCCTGGTAGAGCAGCACCGTCTTCCTAACCCCTGAGCAGTGCCTCCTTCTCCTATCCAGAAGCTTAGCCCTTAATTGCCCAGGTGGAACTCCCAAAAGGATGGACCAGCAGTACTGGCCCCACAACCACACACTCAAAGTAGTCAGGGCACTACTTATAAAACCTATTTAACAGATGGGAAATCCGAGTAGTTTTTGTTAGGTGCCGTTGAGTCAGTTCCAACTCAGCGAAACAGAAACGAAACACTGCCTGGTCCTGTACTGTCCTTACAATCGTTGTTATGCTTGAGCTGGTTGTTGCAGCCACTGTGGCAATCCACCTTGTTGAGGGTCTTCCTTTTTTCGGCTGACCCTGTACTTTGCCAAGCATGATGTCCTTCTCCAGGGACTGATCCCTCCTGATAACACATCCAAAGTATGTAAGAAGCAGTCTCGTCATCCTTGCTTCTAAGGAGCATTCTGGTTGCACTTCTTCCAAGACAGACTTGTTCTTTCTTTTGGCAATCCATGGTATATTCAATGTTCTTCGCCAACACCACAATTCAAAAGCATCAACTCTTCTTCTGTCTTCCTTATTCGTTGTCCAGCTTTCACATGCATGTGATGCTGTTGAAAATACCGCGGCTTGGGTCAGGCGCACATTGGTCTTCAAGGTAACATCTTTGCTCTTCAACACTTTAAACAGGTCCTTTAAGCAGATTTGCCCAATGCATGTGTTTTTTGATTTCTTGCTTCCTGCTTCCATGGCTGTTGATTGTGGATCCAACTAGAATGAAATCCTTGGCAACTTCAACCTTTTCTGCATTTATCATGATGTTGCTTTTTGGTCCAGTTGTGAGGATTTTTGTTTTCTTTATGTCGAGGTGCAATCCATACTGAAGGCTGTGGTCTTTGATCTTCATTAGTAAGTGGTTCAAGTCCTCTTCACTTTCAGCAAGCAAGGTTGTGTCATTTGCGTAATGAAGGTTGTTAGTGAGTCTTTCTCCAAACCTGATGCCCTGTTTTTCTTCATATAGTCCAGCTTCTCAGATTATTTGCTCAGCATACAGATTGAATAGGTATGGTGAAAAGATACAACCCTGATGCATACCTTTCCTGACTTTAAACCAATCAGTATCCCCTTGTTCCATCCAAATAACTGCCTCTCGCTCTATGTAAAGTTTCCTCAAGTGTACAATTAAGGGTTCTGGAATTCCCATTCTTCTCAATGTTATCCATAATTTGTTATGATCCACACAGTGAAATGCCTTTGCATAGTAAATAAAACACAGGTAAACATCCTTCTAGGTATTCTCTGCGTTCAGCCAGGATCCATCTGACATCAGCAATGGTATCCCTGGTTGTACGTCCTCTTCTGAAACCAGACTGAATTTCTGGCAGTTCCCTGTCGATATACTGCTGCAGCTGTTTTTGAATGATCTTCAGCAAAATTTTGCTTACGTGTGATATTAATGATATTGTTCTATAATTTCCACATTCAGTTGGATCATCTTTCTTGGGAATAGGCATAAATATGGATCTCTTCCAATCAGTTGGCCAGGAAGCTGTCTTCCATATTTCTCTAGACGAGTGAGCACCTCTAGCACTGCATCTGTTTGTTGAAACATCTCAATTAGTATTCCGTCAATTCCTGGAGCCTTGTTTTTCACCAATAACTTCAGTGCATTTTGGACTTCTTCCGTCCTTCCTTCCTTCAGCACCATGGGTTCTTGATCATATGTTACCTCCTGAAATGGTTGAATTGTTGACCAATTCTTTTCGGCAGAGTGAGTATGTGTATTCCTCCCAACTTCTTTTGATGCTCCCTGGTTCTTTTAATATTTTCCCTGTAGAATCCTTCAATATTGCAAGTGGAAGCTTGAAATTTTCCTTCAGTTTTTTCAGCTTGAGTAATACCAAAAGTGTTCTTCTATTTGGTTTTCTAACTCCAGGTCTTTGCACTATATATACCCCAGAGATAAAACTACTGACACAGACAGATATATGCACACCTATGTTCATTGCAGCATTATTCACAATAGCCAAAAGATGGAAATAACCTAACTGCCCACCAAAATGAATAGGTAAGCAAACTGTGGTACATACACACATTGGTATATTATGTAGCCATAAAGAACAATGATGAGTTCTCAAAATATACCATAACACGAATGAGTCTGGAGACCATCAGCCTGAGTGAAAGAGATCAATCACAAAAGGACAAATACTGTATGATCTTACTATTACAAAAAGACAAGAATAGGTAGACATACAGAAAGCAACATTCTTTGGTGGTTACCAGTGATGGGAATGTGGGAGAGATCACTTTCTAGGTAGCAGACACTTGTTAGTTTTGGTGATGGGTAAGGCAATACCAAAAAAGGGTGAAGTCAGCACAACTTGACCAAAGTAAAAGATGATGTGAAAAAGTACACAAGAATAAGGGACAATTTTGGTAAAAACCGCAACACATACAATTTTGCAAAAACAGCAATAATAACCAAAAAATATGTGTGTGGTTATATAGATAGATATGTATGCTTATATATATTTATATACATATATATGTTGTTATTGTTAGGTGTTGTCAAGTTGGTTCTGATTCATAGTGACCCCATGTACAAAAGAATGAAACACTGCTCGGTCCTGCACCATCCTCACAATCGTTGCTATGTTTGAGCCCATCTTTGCAGCCACTGTGTCAGTCCATCTTATTGAGGATCTTCCTCTCTTTTGATGACCCTCTACTTTACCAAGCATGATCTACTTTCCAGGGGCTGGTCCATCCTGATAACACGTCTGAAGTACTTGAAACAAAGTCTTGTCATCCTCACTTCTAAGAAGCATTCTGGCTGTACTTCTTCAAAGACAGATTTGTTCATTCTTCTAGTAATCCATGGTATATTCAATATTCTTGGCCAACACCGTAATTCAAAGGCATCCATTCTTCTTCGATCTTCTTTATTCATTGTCCAGCTTTCACGTGCATATGAAAATACCACAACTTCGGTCAGGTGCACCTTAGTCCTCAAAGTGACATCTTTGCCTTTTAACACTTTAGAGGGGTCTTTTGCAGGAGATTTGCCCAGTGCAATGTGTCCTTTGATTTCTTGATTACTGCTTCCATGTGTGTTGCTTGTGAATCCAAGTAAAATGAAACCCTTGACAACACCAATCTTTTCTCTGTTTATCATGATGTTGCTTATTGGTCCAGTTGTGAAGATTTTTGCAAGGTTGTGTCATCTGCATATCGAAGGTTGTTAATGAGCCTCCCTCCAACTCTGTTGCCCCATTCTTCTTATAGTCCCACTTCTCAGATTATTTGTTCAGCATACAGATTGAATAAGTATGATGAAAGGATACAACCCTGATCCACACCTTTCCTGACTTAAACCATGCAATGTCCCCTTGTTCTGTTCGAACGACTGCCTCTTGGTCTATGTACAGATTCCACATTAGCACAATTAAGTGTTCTGGAATTCCCATTCTTTGCAATATTATCCATAATTCGTTATGATCTACACAGCTGAATGACTTTGCATAGTCAATATAACACAGGTAAACATCTTTCTGGTATTCTTTGCATTCAGCCAAGATCTATCAGACATCAGCAATGATATCCCTCGTTTCACATCCTCTTCTGAATCTGGCTTGTATTTCTGACAGTTCCCTATCAATCTTCTTCTGCAACTGTTTTTGGATTATCTTCAGCAAAATTTTATTTGTGTGCGATATTAATGATATTGTTGGATAATTTCCACATTCTTTTGGATCATCTTTTTTTGGAATGGGCACAAATATGTATCTTTTCAAGTCAGTTGGCCAGGTAGCTATCTTCCAAATTTCTTGGCATAGACGAGTGAGCACCTCCAGCACTGCATCCATTTGTTGAAACATCTCAGATGGTGCTCCATCAGTTCCTGGATCCTTGTTTTGCACCTATGCCTTCAGCGTAGCTTAGACTCCTTCCTTCAATACCATTGGTTTTTGGTCATATACCACCTCCTGAATTGGTGAAACATCAACCAGATCTTTTTGAAACAATGACTCTGTATATTCCTTCCATTTTCTTTTGATGCCTCCTGCATCATTCCATATTTTCTCTGTAGAATCCTTGAATATTGCAACTGGAGGCTTGTAATTTCTCTTCAGTTCTTTCAGCTTGAGAAATCCCAAGCATGTTCTTCCCTTTTGGTTTTCTAACCCCAGGTCTTTGCACATTATAATATTTTACTTTGTCTTCTCAAGCTGCCTTTTGAAACATTCTGTTTGGCTCTTTTACTTCACGATTTCTTTCATTTGCTTTAGCTATTCTGAGTTCAAAAGTAAGCTTCAGAGTCTCTTCTAACATCCATTTTCGTCATTCCTTTCTTTACTCTTTTTTTAACGACCTTTTGCTTTCTTCACATATGATGTCCTGGATGCTGTCCCACAACTCATCTGGTCTTTGGTAATTAGTGCTCAGTGCATCAAATCAATTCTTGAGATGGTCTCCAAATTAAATTGAGATATACTCAAGGCCATATTTTGGTTCTCATGGGCTTGTTTTAATTTTCTTCAGATTCAGCTGGAACTTGCATATGAGCAATTGACGGCCTGTTCCCAGTCAGCCCCTGGCCTTGTTCTAACTGATGATATTGAGATTTTCCCATCTTCTCTTTCCACAGATGTAGTCAGTTTGGTTCCTTATTTCCATCCGGTGAGGCCCACGTGTATAGTAGCCATTGATGTTGTTGAAAAAATGTATCTGCAATGAGTAAGTCATTGATCTTACAAAATTCTGTCATGCAATCTCTGGTGTCATTTCTATCACCAAGGCCATATTTTCCAGCTACAGATTCTTCTTCTTTGTTTCCAGCTTTTGCATTTTAATCACCAGTAATTATCAACATATCAGTATGTTTGATCAATTTCAAACAGCAGAAATTGGTAAAGATCTTCGATTTCCTCATCTTTGTTATTAGTTTATTAGTGATTGGTGCATAAATTTAAATAATAGTCTTATTAATTGGTCTTCCTTGTAGTCACGTGGATACTATCCTATCACTGACAACATTGTAATTCAGGATATTTCTTGAAATGTTCTTTCTGACTACGAATGGAATATCATTCCTCTTCAATTTGTCATTCCCGGCAAAGTAGACCATATGACCAGCTGATTTAAAATGGCCAATACCTGTCCATTTCATTTCACTAACGCCTAGGATGGCAATGTTTATGTGTTCCATTGCAGTTTTGACGACTTCCAATTTTCCCAAATTCGTACTTTGTACATTCCATTTGTGATTATTAATGGATGTTTGTAGCTGTTTCTTCTCATTTTGAGTCATGACATATCAGCAGATGAAGGTCCCAAAATCTCCATCTAAATCATTAAGGTTGACCTTACTTTGAGAAGGCAGCTCTTCCCCAGTTGTATTTTGATTACCTTTCAACCTGAGGGGCTCATCTTCGGGCACTATATCAGACTATGTTCCACTGCTGTTCCTAAGGTTTTCACTAGCCGATTTTTTCAGGAGACTACCAGGTCCTTCTTCCCAATCTGCCTTAGCCTGGAAGCTCCACTGAAACCTGTCCACCACGGGTGGCCCTGCTGGTGTTTGAAATACTGGTAGCATGGCTTCCAGTATCACAGCACCGCCCAAGCCACCACAGTACCACAAACTGACAAACACATGGGGAGGTACTTATAAAAGACAGTGTAAAATGGTAAGAGTAGTAGCATCAGAACCTGTCTTACTTCAGGGGGATAAAGACCAGGATTACCCGAAACTGATTCCCATAAGGTGGAGGTCAGACATACCTCCACTCTTCTACATTTTTACCAATTCTAACAACAGCCTTCCCTCTCACGCGCTCTCCACTTCTCTTCTGGGTTCAATAATGCATTGGAATGGCCACACAGAGATCACAGACCATACTTACAGTTAATTGATTTATTAAAGAAGTAACAGGGTACAACTTGGGATCAGGATCAGGAAGCATGTAGGCAAAGTCTCCCTTCTTTAGTGCAGAACAGTTCTCTCAGCTCCTCTTGGCAGTGCAGGCAAGCAGGCCTTTATCTCTGCCATGTATACCTCCCCTGGGCTGTGCAGGCCTCCTCTCAGCACACTCAGGAAAAGCCTCCTCTTGGCCCTCTAAGGACAGGCCCCCCTAGGATCCTCAGGACAGGCTCTTCTTGGTCCTGTTATACATCACCACTGACTCTGTCTCAGGACCCATTCTGGTCCTGTGGCTGTCTTAAGTGTTACAGCCCCTAACCTATGTTATCACTCTTTCGGAAGGTCCCCTTGCCTTCTCTCTCTCTGCTTGTTCTGTCTTCCCTCTTCTTTCTTCCTTCTGCTTCTTCCTGCTGCTTCTCCTCCAGTTTCTTTCTGTATGAAACCTATATATGATTGGCTACTTAGTTATAAATGCTCCTGGTCATTTTTAAGGCATCATCCATTCCAGCAGGGGGCCACAAACTGAACAATCCCCTCACAGTAGGCCACAGACGCTTCATTTGCATAGTAAGCTACACACATTTCATTTGCATTGTCTATTGACCAATCCCTGCAAGATGCATACCAATCACAGTGCAGTCTACAGCCCAGGACCAGACAAAAAGTATCAAACCACCAGTTGTTTACAGCTTAACCAGAAAATAGCAATCAACTTGGACAAAATCAACAAACCCTCTAGTTCTAGGGTAGGATTTGGGCATATTAACTCCTCAGGGCTTAGGGGACAAATCTCTCAAGCTGTTTTTCCAAAGAACCAAGGATGAAGGTCACATAAAGGAACTCATTTCACCACAGACAGTATGAATGCAGATTTTATTTATAAATCTTTTTCTCTCCTATCTGTTTTAGAAGACAACTGACATAAGCAATAATTATAAATCTGTATTAATACGCATGCAATGTAAAAAGGAGATTTGTACGACAATAAGAGCAAAAAGGAGCCCAGAGAACAGGTATATATATAGGAAGGCTGAGGAGCGAGTGTCTTAGAGCAAATGTAAAAGTGTGGTTATGATATGTAAAAAGAAGGAATAGGGCAAAAGTTAGGAGCATGAGGTTGATGAGCTGTTATGAATTAAATTGTGTCCACCTATCTGTCATTGGTGGCTTGCATGTTGCTATGATGCTTAAGAGGCTTCAACAGAGCTTCCAGACTAAGACAGACCAGGAAGAAAGCCTAGTGATTTACTTCTGCAAATCAGCTAATTAAAACCCAATGGATCTCACAAGGGTCCTCTCTTAGGCTGGAAACGAAACCAGCAAAGCGTATAAATATAGAGAGAGAAGTTTAAATCAAGGAAATGGCTCAAGCAGCTGTAGAGGCTGCAACACCCCAAGGCTGTTGGTCAGGACAGACAGTTTTCCTGATTGACATAGCCGCAGGGGTTGGCGAACCCAAGATCGGCAGGTCAGAGAGCAGGGCTGTTGCTCACAGGCTTCGAATATCGATAAATCCCAAGATCGGCAGGCAAGACCGCAGGTAAGCTGCTAGCTCAAGTCCCAAGAACTGGAGGTCAGACAAACAGGAGCCAGCATAAGCAAAAAGCCCCGGAGCCTTGCCAGAATGTCCGCTTGTATATTCGATGCAGGCCACATGCCCAAGGAAACCCCTTTCAACTGGTTGGCTACTCAAAGCAGATCCCATCATGGGGGTGATCACATATCAAATCTCAACAAGGAAGTGATCACAACATTATACAATTGCCAAAACACTGACAATCATGCCCCAGCCAAGGTGACAAACAATCTTAACCATCACAGGTCCAATCCTGCAATCGATCATGAGGATGGTGCAGAACCAGGCAGTATTTCATTCTATGGTATATGAGGTCACCATGAGTTGGGGCCAACTGGACAGCAGCTAACGACAATGAACTACTCAAAAAATGTTTGCTGCCCATCCCCATGACTTTGGACTCTGCAGGTTTAAGAGATATTGGCACCCAAGGAGCAAAAGTTCTACCAGAGCTCACTAAAATGATTACATTCAGTTGGAAGGTGAGACTTCCACTGGTCCTTTCAGGCTCCTCAGTTAACCAAGCCTACAGTTATAAAAAGAGTATAGCTATGTTTTCTACGATTCTGTTATCAAAGGGGAATAATGTTCAGTGCGAACAGAGTAGAAATTGCCTGGAGCCCTATATATACTCAACACAGGGTGGATGATCAAGGTTTCAAACCTCAGGATTAAAGGTTTGGGTCACAACACCAGGTGAAGAATTCTTATCAACTGTGGTGCTGACTGAGGATGATGAAAATACGGAATGGAGTGAGAGAAGTTTTCAATACTAACTATATTGATGTGACCAGTTGTAGAGACAAAGACTATAAAGCTATCAAATTCTTTAAGTGGATACACATATTTTAAACAATTTTCCTTTTCTTTCCCTTATCCATTTCTCTTACTATTTTGTATGGGAAGTGTTTGTGGAAGCTACCTTTATAATATACCCATAAGTTTCAGGATATCAAGATAAGATGGTGAACAAAGTAGAGAAAGAACGAACATTGTCCAGAATAGTGTACAATGCCTGATAAGAGTTTAGAGCTCCCTTTTTTGAGGATAGGGTAAGAATGAGTTTGTATGTTGATATTGTATGTGGTTAGAAATTTAAATGTACAAAGAAGGGTGTGTATGGATACTGAGTAGTTCTAAAGGAGTAGACAGTGGCTAGTACCATTCTCATTCAGCTTCTAATCTTCCTCCCTATGCTGAAGCCAAAAATTGTATTCCACAGACCCCACTAAAGCTAAGGATCCAGGTGTCATTCAGAGTTCATCAATCAGAGGCACTCACAAAAGACTATATTTCAGAGCTGAGTTAAATAAAGGGAAAGATGAATATGCCACCTTTCTAATTCAGCAGCTTCCTGATCGTGGAGAGGGCCATGTAACTCACAGGCAGCTTCTTAATCTTGACAGAGGTAGGTAGTAGCTCTCTTGAGGTCCTAGTTCTTTGGTGCGGTTTTGGGACTCATTCATGAAAAGTCAAGGCAGAATCTGTTTACTAAAAAAGTTGAGCTATTTATACCAAAAAACAAAACAAAATGAAAAAATTGTAGCTGTCTTGTCAATTGCAGCTCATGGCGACCCATGTTGCAGAGTAGAACTGGTCCACAGGGTTTTCTTAGCTGTAAACTTTACAGAAGCAAATCGCCAGATTTTCTTCTGCAGTGCCACTGGGTGGGTTCAAACAGTCAACCTTTAGGTTAGTAGCCAAGTGCAAACTGTCCGTACCACCTGGGTATCTGAGTGACCTACACCTCTTAGTAAATCCTTTCCTGTCTAAATGCATTAGAATGGATTTTGTTGTCTAGAACTAAGGCTACTGGTTACTTGACACCTGAGTTACATTTTAAGTGTCTTCAGAGTATATCACTAAGCATTTTAGATTAAATTTCACCCTTAAATTAAGATAAATTTGCATGTCTACCATGACAATCAAATCACTAGATGAACAGTGCCAAGGTGTAGAGATTGATTGGCTTAGTGCAAGCTGTGATGGTCCAAAGAAATCACCTCTAAATTATGGATGAGGTACAGAAATTTACCTTAGATATGCATTGCAGCCTTTGAGGAAATGAACTATCATTGGAAAATAGATGTTTCCAGTGGAGAATCGTTGGAAACATCTAATTTCCAATAATAGTCCAAAGAAGAGTCAGAGCCTTAACGGCACAGTAGTTACGAGCTCGGCTGCCAAGCAAAAGGTTGATAGTTTGAATCTACCAGCCGCTCCTTGGAAATCCTATGGGGATTTTTTTTCTTCTCCTCCTTCTCCTTCTCCTCCTCCTCCTCCTTCTTCCTCCTCCTCCTTCTTCCTCCTCCTCCTTCTTCCTCCTCCTCCTTCTTCCTCCTCCTCCTTCTTCCTCCTCCTCCTTCTTCCTCCTCCTCCTTCTCCTCCTCCTCCTCCTTCTCCTTCTCCTCCTCCTCCTTCTTCCTTCTTCTCCTCCTCCTCCTTCTCCTTCTCCTCCTCCTGCTCCTTCGTCCTTCTTCTCCTCCTCCTCCTTCCTTCTCCTCCTCCTCCTCCTTCTTCCTCCTCCTCCTTCTCCTTCTCCTCCTCCTCCTTCTCCTTCTCCTCCTCCTCCTCCTTCTCCTCCTCCTCCTCCTCCTTCGTCCTTCTTCTCCTCGTCCTCCATCCTTCTTCTCCTCCTCCTCCTCCTTCTTCCTCCTCCTTCCTTCTCCTCCTCCTCCTTCTCCTTCTTCCTCCTCCTCCTCCTTCTTCTTCTTTCTTAACGGAGAATCAGGTATACATATTTTTCTGTGGGCATACCTGAATGAGTTGGTGCTGTTGTTGTTGCTGTTAGCCGCCATTGAGCCAGTCCTGACTCACGGCAATCCCATGCACTAAAGGATACCCAGTCCTGAGCCAGTCCCATGATTGGTCGCGGATCAGACAGTGTTCCATTGTGATCCATAGGGTTTTCATTGGCTGATTTTCAGAACTAGATCACCAGGCCTTTCTTCCTAGTCTGTGTCAGTCTGGAAGCTCTGCTGAAACCAGTATGGCATCACAGGCAACACACAAGCTTCCACTGACAGATGAATGGTGGCTGCAAATAATGTTTATCGGCAGGAAGATGAACCAAGGCCTCCCCCTTGGGCGAAAAGGTGAATCGAATTCAACCAAATTACTCATGGCGCTGCGAGCTGACAATTGGTGCTAACCCAATAGAACCGAACTTTCTTAAGAAATTGGAAACTTTCCTAGAAGAGGAAAGGAGGTCTGTAACAGACACTGGACTTCACCTGAGACAGAGATTCCTGCAGACCGGACTGTTGCTGCTGTGGGGGCCAACTACCAAGCAGACCCTCAAACTGCTGCTGAAGGGAACATGTTACCAGAAATAAGAGGCGTTTGCAAGAAGCAGATTGTCCACAACTGAAGGCCTATCATGGTGTGAGGTGGAGGCAGAGAAGTGACAGAGATTAAGAAAAAGTGTACAATGTTCTGTATTCAAAACCATGTCTGGCTTTAAATCTGTAAATGCCTCCTTCTCTACGAACTTGTGTGTCTCATGATTCTCACAGGCATCAAGTAATGTTGACAATCAGACAGGCTTGCATTTTAGGTTTCTGACCACACAGAAACCAAAAGGAAGGAAAGATCTCTACACCTGTGTTAAGATTAGATTTAAAAAGATTAGATTAGAGAGATTAATTCAGTGAGAAACCAAAAGTGACAAGCAGGTTGCAGGTTACACAGAGCACGGCATTGCAGAAGAATTTTTAATGAAGTCTTACTGAAGACGTTTGGACTTCACCATGTTGTTGTTGGGTACCGTCGAGTCGGTTCCTACTCATAGCGACCCTGTAGGACAGAGTAGAACTGACCCATAGAATTTCCAAGGGGAGGCTGGTGGATTTGAACTGCTGACCTTTTGGTTAGCAGCCAAGCTCTTAAACACTACGACACCAGGGCTCTAGGACTTCATCACAGAGGTCTCCAAATTATTGTCCTTGGTGAATCTATTTGAGGAGGATGATGCATTATTTGTCAGGTAGACCAAACAACTGGGTCGGACTGGGATACATCAGCTCAGGTTTAGGTATGTGGAGGTGATACAGGTATGTTGAGCCCCTAAAGTCAGACTTCCACAAAGTAAGGTTCTGGGCTAGGGTATAAACAGGTCCTACTTCTAGTCACAGAGGTATCCTCAGACCAAATCTGTAAGAGGGATTTTCATATACAGTGCTCACTAATTAATCTTCATGGGTGAGGGAGGACGGAAAATTGTCACATACAGAACACATATGACCATCCAGCCCTTAGAACCTAGCTGTTGTTGTTGTTGGGTGCCATCAAGTCAATTTCAACTCGTAGAAAACCCATGTGACAAAGTAGAACTTCCCCACAGGTTTTCTTGACTGCAGTCTTTATCAAAGCAGATGGTCAGGTCTTTCTCCTGCAGAGCCACTGGGTAGATTCAGACCACCAACCTTTCGGTTAGTGGCCAAATGCTTAGCTGTTTGTGCCACTAGGGCTCCTTTAGCAGCTAGCAAGTCCTAGTAAGTACGGTATAGATTCAGATAAACCAAAGAATTCACCTGGATCCTGGGATGCAGAAAAATTCTACCTAATTTTTTTCAGTTAAGGCAAGAAAGCTCATCTTGTGGGAAACTGTGACCAGAGGTAAACTCCATCCTGGGAATCCAAAATTAACATCAGGAAATGAGAGGGAAGTGAGAGTAATGCGCAGTTCTAGACTTACAGGCAAAAGGACTTAGTAGATAAACTATTCTGCTCCTCTTATTAAAAGAAAAATTAAAAGGAAAAGACCCTGGGAAGAGGGACTGATGCAGGCAGGACACTCACCAAATGATGCTCTCCTTCAATCAGTGGCAGTGTGAGATACCTGGGTGGCCCCTGGCTTTGAAGAGGAAGGACATGACAAGAGATCACCTCTATACATTATGCTGCAAGATGTGATCAAACAATAGTTGCACATTTCCCAGCTCAGACCCCCTAGCACTCTTGCTGACAGAGGGTGGCCCTTCCTTGCTTGGCTGGGTCTGTTTGATGAGAGCCAGAGACGTAAAGTACTGTAAAGTTACAGGGCCATAAATATTGACCTAGGGAAGGGTTCTTCCCCACCCATTAAAAAAAGGGGAGGGGGGGAGAGTGATGCCACAAATAAATATGTGATTCGACCTCTTTTCCCTACACTTTAGGAAGAGAATTTTCAAGAATCTACAAATACTGTTCTGAGAAAGTGTAATGAGGTGGATAAAACTTTATTCCCTAAAATTCCAAAGAGGCTGAGAAAGACAGACTAGCCTGATTTTGCTGCTTTTCCTGAGACAAGCAATTGAAGTGAAGAGACTGGACTCCACTCCGAAGGGGCTGAACACAGTGAGGAGTCAGCTTTTGACAGGAGACCTACAGTGAGGGAGTGCCAGCTAGGTGGTAGATGTTATGCGGTGCAATTCCTCCTGTGACAACCCACAGATGTTCAGTGCCAATAACCAAATATTACTAAGTAAACACAACTGCAGTTCCTTACCTTCGGACTCTAACTACCCGCAGCTAGGTTAGATTTCACAGGTTAAGGGCACAGTCTTCCACAAGACTGCTCCCACTTCAAACACCAGCCTTGAGCTCAGAAGTCCCCGGTACACCCACATTTCTGACCAACTGGCTACAAATTTGGGGGTTCCCACTTTCCACTCAGGTTTGATGCTTCACTATAACAACTCATAGAACTCAGGAAAGCACTATATTTTTTATTACAGTTCTATTGTAGCAAAAAGGATACCAAAGAAAAGACACATAGGGTGAGGTCTGAAAAGTTTCAAAAGCAAAGCTTCATATCCTCTCCCAGTAGAACCAGGAAGCAACACCGTCTCAGCACAGCAATGTATTATCAGTCAGGGAAGTTCACTTGAGTTTCAATGCCTGAAGTTTTTATTGGGGTTTCATTACATAAAATAGGTATGATTTAGCCACCGGCCAGGTGACTGAACTCAATCTTCAAACTCCCTCTCCTCCCTACAGGGTGGGCTGATATCATGTGGCGGGTCTTTCTGGTGTGGCCAGTTGTCATCCTGAGTTATTTTGTAGCCTCAACTTTCAGGTGTGGTCCTGAGACCTCCATGAATAACAGACATTCCAATCACTCTGGAAATTCCAAGGGTTTAGAAGTCACCTCTCAGGAATCAGGGACAAAGATCAAATTTTTTGGTTAAAGTCAATTGTTTACCCCACTAACCTAAAGAGATGACTAGCTCAAGTGGATCATTTCAATGGAACCAAACAGGGCAGACCTGAAATATCAGGAGGGATTTAGAATAGAGAAGGCACAGGGAGGGGACTTTAGGATTCAGAAATTATTGAAAGCAAAGTATGACTTTTGATCATGCTAGCCTACAAAAGTGAGGTTCAGACCAAGTCTGACTAATTTAATACCTGAGTTGCAGAAAGAATAAATTCCAACCGATGATCACTTCATTGAGAATATTTAGTGACAAGGGCTCTATTAGTCATTGGTGCTTGGGGGTAGCATTCATTGTTGAGTAGAAGCTCAAAGGAGCCCTCCCTTCTCAGACCCTGTGAGTCTGCAATACCACGATTTAAGCCAGCCTTCAGAAGAGGCTAAGCTGATGTTCCTCCTCTTCTCAGTCATTGATACTTCTTCCCCCAAAGGAACAAGTCCACACAGGGCCCCTCACTGAGTCAAGTATGGGAATGGAATCAACTTCCCGGAACACCGTAAGCAACCACTTCTGTCTCTCTCTTCACTCAGCCCTCATGACTCTGATTAGCAAACATCTTCCTTGACCTTTTCTAACTGCTTTGAATTTTATTCTGCCCAGAAAAAAAAAAAAAACTCTCCCTTAGATTGTGTGTCACAAAACCTATCTATATCTGCTCAATCAACTTTTCACACACTCTCCAATTCTGACCTCTTTCTCTAAGTCCAGTCTTTTTCTGGGGACAGTTGGGGTGAGGGGTAGAGGAGAGAGTGGATGGGAAAGAAGGGAAGAATCATCTCACTTGACAAATCTTTCTTTGACCTTAAAGTCAAAGCCAAGAAGTTAATTTATAAAAGGATGCTCAAAGTCACTATTCATTATGAAATAAAAAATGAAACAATGAGATATTATTTTTCCTATATCAAATTAATAACCAGGTTAATAATAGCTAGTGTTGACAAGACTGTGGAAAATGGGAACTCTCACACACTGTGGGTGGGAATGTAAACAAGAAGTCTTTTATAGAACAATTTGACAGTATATCAATGCTGTAAATCTACAATGCATTTTGATCTTGAAATTCCACTTCTAGGTATATTAACAGAAACAAATCCATATACTTGCTCAAAGAAACATGTTTAATGGTGTTATGGCTAAGACTGCTAGTTTCCTCCCCACTATCTATCTCGCCCTTCCTAACTATATATTTGGCAATAATGACATATCTAACTAAAAACTGACATTTCCCAGACTCCAATATAAGGAGAACCAACAAAATGTAAGCAGAAGTCATTGGGAGGAACTTCAGGGAAAGCCCTCTTGCCCTTCCTCTCTTTACTTCTTCCTGCTGTCTGGAACTTGTTCTTGATGGCTAGGGCCCCAGCAACTATTCTGTGACTTTGAGGAGAGAAGACATATACTAAGGAACAGAAAAATATAAGGAGCCTAGAACCCTGATGACATCAAAAAGTCACCATTCCTGCTCTGCACTGTTTTCCTTCAGATTTTTTTCTTTTCTTTCTTTCTTTTTTTATTTATTTGTACACAAGAGAAAAACAAATCCATAGTTTGTTTCGGTCACTGTATTTAGGTCTCTCTCAATAGCAGCCAAATGCAATTTCCACTGACGGAGACATTTTGTTACCAATTGCCAATCTGACGCAATGGGTCCTTGTCTTTTCCCAAGTAAGAATACACACGAAAGACAAACTTTATCTCTCAGCAAGCTTTATTTTGCTTGAGTCAAGCAAATGGAGTCAGGGGGGATCTAAGCCTCTCCAAAAGACTGACTCGAAAAGGGAAGCAAAGCTAGGGCTTTATGGGTTTGGTGGAGATAATAATGAATATTTAGTGGGCTTCTTTCAAGGACCAGGTACTTCTCAGAATGGTGCTGTATGTTAATTAGGTTGTGTGCACATCTTGAATCTAAGATGGAAGCGGCTGATATTCAAGATGGAGTCCTCTCCGCAGCCCTTGGCATCACTTATTATGGGATATACCACAAGTGCACTTGATCTTCAGCACTACATCACCATCTTCAGAGGGCTAAGGAAGGTCAAACAGCAGTCACACTCTGCTCCTCTGTGCATATGGAGCCTGCAAAGGAGGAGGTGACTAGAAAGACACTAAGAAGGAGATAGTAATTCACGGGCTGCCCCAATCCTATCTCATGTTTACAGGATGGGTTCCTGTGTACCCAACTTCTAGACAGTAATCTTTTAAAAAGCTCTTTTGTTCCACCAGCACAGTTAACCCTGTCTCACGATAGGGTGTGGTGCCTGTTTACCCAGCTTCTAGATGATAATCTTTTAAAAGCTCTTTTGTTCAGCCAGGCACAGTTAACCTTATCTGTCTCAGTTTGTTGCCACATTCCTTCAAAACAGAGAGAGAATATAAATGGTCTAAATATTCCTAGCTTCCAACTTCCTAAAGTTTTCCAGATCCAATTCCAGTCCCAGTACATGGGAATTCTTACATTGACCCATTTTTTTCCTTCAAGAAACTTGACCTTGGCCCCACTTCAGCACATTCCCCACTCCTCTTAAGCTGCTGGAGAACCTCACTTATAATGCAAATATTTTTAAACATCTGAAAAAGTTTAGATGCATGAAGTAAACAAGAGTCAGCAGTCATAATCTATATATAAAACCCCAATTATATCAACAGAAACTAGAAGTAGTAGAGAGAGGATAAAACACGTTCAATTCCCATCTAACAAGAGAAGTAAATAGACTTCATTCTACTCATGACTTTAAAAATTAGAAGAAAAAGAAGTTCAAGATATTTCTTTTTCAAAGGACATCGTTAATAAAATTGAAAACAGGGTATTTACCCTCTGTCTTAGGCTGGGTTCTCTAGAAAAGCAAAACCAAGGAAGGGTATATATATAGATGAAGTAGAGAAAACATATTTTCTTTAGTGTTTTAGTATTGAAGTAGAGAGAACATATTTTCTAATGTTTTAGTATAACTAAGCTAGTCTTTGAAGCTTAATTACTTGCTCTGGAATCTGTCCCACGATTGTTCCTTTAAAGAAAAATAAGGTAATCAATTTTTAGTTGCTGATTAAACTATGTTCCTCTCCCAAGGAAAAAATACACAAAACTGAGGTGGCTGAACAAAACTTAGATCCATCTTGTGACAGAAACCAGGACGGCATGAAGAGACTTGCAGAACTTCAATAATAGATCACTTTATCATTGTGTCTACTACCTCAAAGAAAAATCAACATTCCTGAAAATCTCTAAACCCTGACCTTCCCCCTGTAAAAACTCTCCAATTAGCCCTCTAGGTTTAGACAGGATTTGAGAGCAATTTAACCCTCTCTGTCTCTTGAATACCGGTGTTCAATAAACCCCTCTTACTGCTTACCTCCTTCTGTCTCAGTATTGGCTTTGTGGCAAAAAAAAAAAAAAAAAGTAACAGAGAGAGAGAGATTTATCTCAAGGAAATGGTTATACAGGCTGGCAAATTCCAGGTCCATGAGTCGGGCATCAGGCTGGATGCTTCTCCTGACTCATGTAGCTTCAGGGGCTGACAAATTCCAGAATGACAGGTAAGACAGCAGGCTGCTGGCTAACAGGCTTCGTAGGATAATGAATCCCAAGATCAGCAGGTAGGCAGGCTTCTGGCTCAAGTCCCAAGAACCAGAAGTCAGATGATGACAAGCTGGATGCAGGATCCTGAGCGAGCAAAAGCCAGCAAGCTTTGCCAGAACATCCATATATATTGGAGGCAGGCCATAGCCCCAAGGAAACTCTCCTTACATCTGATTATCTGGTCACATCACATCACATCATGGAGGTCATCACAGTATATCACTACACAATTGCCAAACTACATCATTACATAACTTCCGGACTACATCATTATATAACTGCCAAACCACTGAGAATCATGATCCAACCAAGCTGACACACAATCTTAACCATCACACCCTCAAAATCATTAGGAGATAGAAAAAGCAAAGAAAACAGAGTCCACACTAGTGGTCTACAGAGTTTTGTGACAGGGTTGTAAAAAATAAGTTAAAGGTTTTAAGGAGGCATTCCGACCATGTGTATATTTATTACTTTATAAATTGTACATTTTAAGGCTCAAGTATACACAAGAAGTAAAATCTTTGAAGGAATGAGATAAAGGTGAAATAAACAATACTTTAATATCTTTAATGTTTTAATATCTTGGTGGCCTTATACAGCATTTGCTGATACCTTCAGGCTCAATATGCATTTAGACCCAGGGATCTCATTAACAAAGTTGGAGCATCTCTGTATTACATACAATCTTCTTGAAAATTTTGAATTTTGGTGCATTTCTTGCCTGATTTAATTGTATTGCCTCTTTTACTTCATAGTGTGCTGATGAGAGATTGTTCCAGGTATTGGAGAAGGTCCTTTTTCTTCTTCTTTGTTAGCAAAATGTGTGCTATCTTCAATCTATGAATGTTGGGAGGAAATTGTATTAAACAACTCATCCACTTTGTGAGAGTTAATTCAGTGGTATCTGTGTCCACTAGACAGCAGGTAGCTGAAATTGTCCAGCGGAAGTGTGACTCTCGGCCTTCAGCTGGAGCACCTCAGTCTTCTCTTGGGGCCATGCACATAAAATTCTTTTTGTCAATAAAAATATAAATAGACATTCTTGTATTTTCCTCTTGTACCACAATGGATCATCTCACATAATGCACTCTGGAATCTACTACTTTATATAGAAAGATAACTTTTTTTTTTTAAGTACAGAAAAACATACCCACAGGAACTATACAAGAGTATTTATGGTGGTTACCTTTGTGAGACATGGTCACAAGTTATTTTTATTCTCCTGTATAACTTTCTGTTTTTTCAAAATTTTGTATAATCAACGTGAGTCTTAGTTTCCTACAGATGTCATAAAAAAATATCAAAAACGGGCACCTTTAAATAACAGAAATGTATTATTTCACAGTTCTGGAGGCTAGAAGTCCAAATTTAGGATATCAGCAGGGCCATGCTCTCTACATCTGCTCTGGGGGAAGATTTTTTTCTTATCTCTTCTAGATCCTGGTAGCCCCAGGCATTTCTCAACATTCCTTGACTTTTGATGTATCTTTACATGATACCTGTGGTCCCCTATGTGACTCTATCTCCATGTCTGTTCTTCCCTTTTATAAGACATCACTCGAAAGGGATTAGGACCCACCCTAGTATAGCATGATCTCTTTAGCTTAACTGATAACATCATCAAAGAAAATCCCTATTTCCAAACAAGGTCATATTCACAGGTACAGGAGTTAAGACTTCAAATTTCTTTTGGGGAGATACAACTCAATCCATAATACATGGATTATTTATACCATCAGAAAAATAATTCATCTTTTTTTATTTGTATTTCCTTTAGGTCCATCAGGCTCACCTGGCTGCAAGGGGAGCAAGTAGGGATCTTTTGAACCTTAGTGCAGTGGGGGATTTGAGGAGAGGCGAGTGGGTTGGGTGGGGTTGGGAGGTGAGGCCAAGGAGAAGCTACAGTCTTATTGCTATTACAAGCAGTATGGACTCCTTATTCATCAGCTGGTTCCCCACCCAGATCCTGATGCTCAACATCAGTCTCATATTGTGTAAGTAGTGGAACAAGTGAGGTCACTGTAGGCAGGTCTGGTAGGTGGTAGAGGGGTAGAGGGAGATGGGCAGGCAGCTGTGACTTTCTTGGTGTCAGTACAGTATCCTGGTTCTTCAAGCATCTTTGAAGGTTGATGGCTGGGGGAAGGGGGAAAGGGGATCAGGGCCTTTCTGGGATGGCTCCAAGTCACCAACCCCAAACATAGGACAATCATCATGAAACCCCTATTTCAAAAAACTATTTGCCCTGCTCTGCGCAGCTGCTGCAGCTGCTAGAAACATGAGAGCCTTGTCTTTGCCTCCAGTTTCCTGTGTCTCTTGCAAACACTCTCTGGCAGGCTGCCCATTCCCCAGCCTTCTTCCTCCCTCTATTCCCAGGCTTAGGAGGGACATGTGTGATGAGAGAGAGGCCAGCGCAGCCGCCCAGTTCCCACCACCTCTACACAAGTGAACTAGGCACCATCCACAGTGGCAGGAGAGATGAGAGAAGAAGAGCAAGTGGGACCATCTGGTGGTGTCTTTCATGTGTGGTTACAATCTGCTTCCAAGGATGCCATAATAGTGGTAGTGTTTAGGAGGATGTATACAGTGGACACTGCCTGGTGTGAACAGGTTTGGGCTCTGTGTCCTGACCTCTTGCTCTGGCCACAAAACCCTGATGTGGTCAAAAAAGACTGAGCTCTGCCCTTAGACCCACTGGGTCTCAGATTCTGGTTCTGCCACCTCATATTGGCCATTGGCCAAATTGTATATACACTGGGATATAGACCTCTCTGAGCCTCAGTTTCCTTTCCTGTAAAATTGTTATAATAACACCTAACTTGAGGTGTTATTTGGGAGATTAAATGAAATAGAGGATATTCCTACCAGTGTCTGACAGAGACACTGATTACTTTTATATGGATATAACATATTCCTTTTGTATCTTGATGAAAAAATTGCAAAATAGACACTGCTAAAAAAAAATGGTGTTGTTCCTTGTTTCATGTCAGTCTTATTGTGATTCAGCAATTGGAAACAAAAAGGATCTTTGTCTGGTAACACAGGGGCATGTACCTTCCCATGCACTCCCACCCCACTTCTTACACGATAGGGAACGTTGTAGACACTTGGAAAAAAGTTAGCTCCCTCTCATAAATCAGTAAGAGAAATACTAGCACCATTGTGCATAAACGGGCAAAGGATATGAGCAAATAAAGCATAAAGAAAATGATAGATAAGGAAAATAAGCAGGAAAGATGGTCACCCTCACAGATAACCAAACTGATGCAAATTAAGAAAACTGGATCTCATACTTTGCCTACCAAATTAATGTGTTTTTTTTTTTTTTAGTGAGAACACTCAGTATCGACCATAGGGCAGTGTAAAAGGCATTCTGATATAGGTAGTTTTTAAAATGAGTAAAAAGCTTCTTGGTAGCCCATTTGATGTATCTACCATCAAATTTAAGATATTTATACCCTTGTCCTTGGTAATTTCACTTCTGGGGTTCAACGCTAAGGAAAGAATCCATCAAGCAGTAGAAGCTTATCCACAAAGATGTTCACATGTCGGTCCAGTTGTAGCAATAAAAAACTGGAACCCAATAAAAAGCTAAATTAAGTATGGGCAAGTTACAGCCTTATGGTAGTGACAGTGCCATTGGTAAGCTGGTTGGCTGGGAACTGAGGAAGTTTTCTTGAGCTGAATGGTAAAAGGACTTGCTTAGGAGACAGGAATAATCATGCATTGAGCATCTATCATATGCAAGATCTATACTAGGAGTGTTACACACATTGCCTCGTTTCAGCCTCACACTTTATGTCACCTGTGGGGTTGGGAAGGGTAGTGGGGTAGGAGGTACCAGGGTGACGAAAGACAGCGCCCCACTCCCAGCACCCAGGGACCACTGTCACATATGTTTCTAATCTCACTTTACACATAAGGTCTAAGTAGATGACACCACTCTCGTTTTGCATTTGAGGAAATCAAGGCTCAGAGAGGCCAATTAATGTGCCTGAGGTGGGAGAGCTAATAAGTGTCACTACCAGAACCCCAACGGGCTTTAATCACGTTCTGCCACAGACTGCAGAGGTGGAGACTCAGGCTATGGAGCCAGATCTTTCTGCTTTAGCCCCTGGCCAACTTAGAGTAGCCATACCTGGACTGTGGCCTGTGTGGAGTCCCACACGATGGGGAGGCCCAAGTGGCCCTACCACAATGTCCTTCCCATCCCTTAAACGCTCACAAAGCAAGAAACCCTTTCCTGTAAACACATCTTGGATTAAAGCAAATTCGGGCAGTGGTGGGTTCATGTTTAACTCATTTCTACTAAAAATTGATGTTGGCTGAACAGGTGAACTCTTTTTTTTTTTTTTAATTTAAAGCATATCACCATATTTAATCTTAATTCCTTAAAATTTTGCAGGGAACGTTTTACAGACATATATTTGCATGTGTCCATACACGATGTACTGATGTATGAAGTACCACAAAAGGAAGCACAGCCGTGATCACACTGTTCTTGTCCGGCATTTCAGTCATTACTGGGCTTGGTCCTTTTTCTCTACATCATACGAGCTGCAGACGTAACGTTGGAACAGAATCGAAAACCAAAACTCTAGGTCTTTCGAGGGTTATGTGCCATAGTCTAGGTTCACTAAAGGAGCAAAACCAGTGAAATATATATATAAATTGAGAGAGAGAGAGATTTACTTCTAGGCAATGGCTCACATAATTGTGAGGAAGTGGTTCATGAAATTGTGGGAGCTGGCAAGTCCTGAATCTGTAGGTCAGGTGGCAGGCTAGAGACCTCTGCTGGCTCATGGGATTTCGGGGACTGGCGAACCCAAAATCTGCAGGTCAGGTGGTAGGCTGGAAACTTCTGCAAGTTTACATCCCAAGAACTGGAGGTCAGGCAGCAAGAAGAGTGCAGGGTTGAGAGAGAGCAAGCTTTGCCAGAACATTCATTTACATTTTAGAGGTAGGCCATACCCCCCAAGAAATCTCCCCGTTTGACTGATAGGTTGCTCACATCAGATCACTAAATGGAAGGTGATTACATTATGTGGGAGTACATGCCAAACTACTGAGAATCACAGCCCAGCCAAGTTGGCACATAACATTGACCATCACACTGTGGCACCAAATTTTTTGTAGTGCTTTTTCTCGGTTTTGTTGTAAACTGGGGACTCCATCTCTCTGTTCATACTAAAGAATCTTTCTGTAGCCTGTGAGAAATATCTTAATAAACATCTTTAAACATAAAGAGAGAGGGAGGTAAGGAAGGAAAGTAAGAGATAAGAGAAAGAATGGGACAGAAAACAGAAGTCAGCCACTTTCAGATATATTCCAGGCCATACAGATCCCGGTTTCACTTCTTTGTGAAGCTCTTGGCACAGTTGTTGGTCTCTGGAAAGGCCCTCATTCCTATCTTTTCCTGAACCCAGGCCTTTCATAATTTAGTTCCTGTTCAAATAAAAAAAAAAAAAGAAAAAAAATTTTTTTTTCAAATGCTAAGCATTGCTTTAGGGGGAACGAACTGTCCCCTTCTCTGTTTTGTCAGAAAAAGATTAAACTCTTGAAATTATTCCCACTAGCACTCAGGCAAAACCCTCCTTTTAAAGCATAGTATCCAAAGGAAGTTCAAAAGAGGGAAATAATCACAGATGCAAAGAAACTTGAATGAAAAGACTATTGTACTCAACTTTATACAAACATTTTTGAAAACTTGAATGAAAAGTATAATTTTCTAGGAAAATATAATTTACCAATAGTAGCTGTAGAAGAGGAAGAGAATCTAAACGGATAAATCATCTTCTTGAAAAAAAACAAAAACAGATTATATTGTCAAAGAGCTATTTCTTTAAAAAGTAGCTGGCCCAGACACTTTCGCAGATTAATTTTAACCAATATTTACATAACAGGTAATTCCACCTTCGCTATTATAATTTAACATTGTTAGAGATACTAGTTAACACAGACCAGAGAAAGAAATGAGGCATAAAAATCACAAAGGACTTTTCATTTTGTGAAATAAAAGTTTAAACACTGGTGTAAAAAGAAAAGTTGCAAAGGAGAAGGTTTATTACTTTACTTACAGTGGTTTAATATTTTACTCGGAAAACCCAAAAGAATCAATGGGAACATTACTATAAAACCAAAACCAAACCCAGTGCCATCAAGTCGATTCCAACTCATAGCTGCCCTATAGGTGATGATAAGAAATTTCAGGAAAGGAACTGGATATAAAATTAATATAGAGAAATGAATGGGCTTGTTACATGAAAAAAAAAATCAGAAATGTTTTATGCTATTATAAAAATAAAATGCCTAAAAATGAATATAACCTGAAGAGTATAAAAGACATGTGAAGAAAAATACAAAATACTATCGAAGAAAGTAAAATAATTTCTGAGTGAATAGAAAAACATAGCATACTTTCCATAAGGAAAACTAAATCATAAAGAAGTTAATTCTCCTGAAGCCAATCTATAAATTTAATGTGATCCCAATTAAAAAAAAAAAAAACAGGATTTTTTATGATCCATACAAGCAGATTTTTAGAAAAACAAGAAGAAAAAAAAGCTAAAAAATGAAAATAATCAGGGGACTAGCCACACCAGATATCAAAACATAACATGAAGCTACAGTTATTAAAGAAGCATGGTGTTGGCACATGAATAGAAATAGAAAGTCCAAACCGACACAATAAACTGTTTTGAGACAACTGGCTAGCCATCAGGAAAAAACATAAAACTGAATTCACACCACACACCTCATACCAAATAAATTCCACGTGGACCACAGGTGTAAATGTAAAAAAAAAGATGAGATAATTTTTTAATAACCAAGAGTAGAAAAGACATAAGTATGACAAGCAAACAATCAAAAACCTCAGAAACCAGAAAAGATTGAAAGAGTGGAGGATGTAAAAACTAAAATTTTCTGCACATCAAAAATGATCATCCACAACCAAAAGACAAATCACAAATTAGAGAAAATTGTTTGCAACTGATACAATAAAAGGGAAAAGTAGATTGGAAAGTACTGAAGTGTCCATAGTTAGAAACAATGAAGCGTCAATAACATAAATTATGGTGAATCCATACAGTGGAATTCTATGCAACCAGGGAAAAGATTGTGGCATACAGGCTTTACATCAGACAAACCAGCCAAATGACTGTTGTCTGGGCCATAAGGGAGTTGGAGGACCAGTGACTCCTCAGTTTCAGGCAGAGAGCTTAACCCTCAGAGACCCTTGAATTCCCATGGGTTGGAATACTTATCTGCTTGAGGTTGGACTTAAAAGAGCCTACTGGACCTCCTGAACCAGAGGAACTATAAAAACTACACAAATGAGCCAGACGTTAAACTTGGAGGTTCACCACTGCAGAGACAGGAGAGTGAATCCTTCCACTGCATACAGTTGGTACCATGCAGGCTCCAGGAAGGGAGATTTCTGGGGCTCAAGAGACCCTGACAGTAGACTTGACCACTGAGGGAAATGGAACAATGAATAGGCAATTGAAAAGAAAACTCTAAGGGTCTCAGTAACCAGAAGAAAAGGAGACCCAATACAACACTTAGAACACATAGCCCCTAGAGCCATGCTTCTCAAACTTTCTATGCATAGGGTCATCGAGGGGTCTGGTTAAAAGGCAAGTTCTGATCCAGTAGGTCTGAGTGAGGCCTTAGATTCTATGTTTCTAAACAAGCTCCTAAATGATGTGAATGCTACTGGTCCTTGGACAACACTTTGAGTAGCATGGACCTACTGAAATCCAACTGCAGCATAATTCTCAACTAAGGCTACACTTTACAATCATCAGAAGAGCTTTATAAGAAGTCCAATGTCTAATCCCCAACACATATACAATTAAATCAGAATTTCTGAGGTAGGATGGGCACTTATCTTTTTAAAGCTTCTCAGGGATATAACCAGAGTTGAGAAATGCTCAATGTTATCATAAAAAAATAATTAAATAAGACTTTCTGGAACCAAAAAGCATGATTTCCAAATATTAAAAATTCAACAGGTAAATATAAAGGAATAATTGTCATTCTCAAATGTCATAGTAGTGGCCTGGAAGAAAGGAGAATTAAAGACAGCAAGACACAGACCCAAAACACAAAGAGATGGAAAAATAAGGGACAATACAAGAGACTTAGATGACAGATGCAGATCTGACATGTGCATAGTAGAAATTCCAAAAGTATAACAAGGAACAGAGGGAGGAGAAATGTCACAGACATAGCAGAGGGAGATTTCTCTGACTTGAAAAACTTTGACCAAGAAGACTAAAAGAACTCACCAAGTTCCAGATAGAGTTTTTATTGTTATTATTAAAATGTTTTGCACTTAAGCATATCCCAGTACGATTACTGAAATACAACAAAGAGGGGGAAAAAATAACTTAGAAAGCTTCCAAATGAAAAATACTTTGAAATGAAAAATAATCAGATCAGCATCAGACTTCTAATCTCTAATACCGGAAGCTTGAAAACAGTGAAATGATATCTATACTCCGGCAGGAGAAAAGGACATAAAATCACAAAGTCTTGAAAATCAACCTAGATGTCACTTACTGTCAGGGTAAGAGCAGATGAGTAAGATAGCACCCACAGAGCCCATTTAAGGAAAGTCCTCACAAAAATGTTCCATCAAACAACAAACGAACCATAACAGAGATCTCAAGGTTAGGGCAAGACAAAGAGTAAAGGGTGGAAAGCAACGAATGATACAACAAACATAATTAAACCACAGTGGATGATGATAACTTGTAATGGGACTGGGAACTTGTAATCTAAGTGGTAAGTAAAGATCCGGAATAAAGGAGTCAGATTTTCAGAGAAAATCTAATAGTCCAGAAACAGAAGACTATTGTAGCAAAACCTCCAAGTTGGAAGGACTTTGCTGAGAGAAGAATAAGAGTACCACAGACAACTCTGGGGTGGCAGAGAACGTGAGTTAGTAAATGTTCTCAGGTATCATCCTACTTGTGGTGGTGAGCAGTGGGGAATAGAGTGCAGGGATGAGGGGCTGAGGGGTATCATTCGAATCTATTAATAAAATAGTAGGGAAATGTATGTTAGGAAGATAAGTACTAATGGAATGGAGAAGCACAAAAGAACTTCCAAACTACCAATGAGGAATACAAGAGAATGGAAGGTAGCCTGACATCGCCCCTCAGCAGCACTGCCAGAGTTGACCACTTTTCCTTCTTGAAACATTTCCTCCTTTTGTTTCAGAGGTACCTCTCTCACCTGGTTTTCCTCCTGCCTCAATGGCTGCTCCTTCTCAGTCTCTTTGTGGACCCTAATTCTCTGGTGGTCGGTGCTAGGCCCCCTTCTCTTCTCTAGCTATAATATCCTCCTAAGTGATTTTACTTCATCCTGAGGGTTTAAATAACATGCCTGTGCTGATGGTCACATATAGAGCTAGACTCCTACCCTATTGCATATTTGGCATCTGCTCTTAAAAATCAAAGTTTAACATGTCTAAAATTAGGTTCTAGATTTACATCTACCCTCAGCTCTGGTGGCACAGTGGTTAAGAGCTACAACTGCTAACCAAAAATTGGTGGTTCAAATCCACCAGCCAGTCCTTGGAAACCCTATGGGGCATATTTACTCTGTCCTAAGGGGCACTGTGAGTCAGAATCGACTCGATGGCAATGGGTTCACCCCTCAGCAGAAGAGCTTTTTCCTCTGCCCAACTCTATTCCTACCCCAGACTTTAGCAATTCAGTAAATGATGCTAAAATCCACCCAATTTTTTAAACCAAAAACTTAGAAATCATTCCAACTCTTCTTTTGTTTTTTCCTTCACTCTGACATCCAATCTGTCAGCAATCCCTGTCAACTCTACCTTCAATATATATTCTGAATCCCTCCACTTCGTGCCATCCCCAACCACTATCCTTCTCTCACTTACCCAACTGCAAGAGAGGCAAGAGCCTCCTGACTGAAATCTCTTTCTCCACTCTTCCCATCCTATAAATGATTCTCCACACAGTATCTATATGAAAAAAGTGAGCATTAAACAAACAAAAAAAAACAAACCCATTGCCATCAAGTTGATTCCAACTCATAACTACCCCATAGGACACAGTTGAACTGCCCCCATGGGATTTCCAAGGCTGTAATCTTTACTGAAGCAAACTGCCACATCTCTTCCCCTTGGAGATGCTGTTGGGTTTGAACCACAGACTTTCTGGTTAGCAGCTGAGGACTTAAACAGTGTGCCACCAGGACTCCTTAAAGTGATCATTAAAAGGTAAGATATAATTACTGTGCTTGATCCATCTGGTAGCCTCATAGTGCATTCACAATAAACCCTTACTCCCTAGCTACCCTACAAAGCCTTCCCTCCCTCTAACTCTCCTCTGTGCAAGTACCTTCTTCACTCATTTTACTCCAGCCACGATCATTCCTTCTGTCCCTCAAGCAGGCCAAGCTCGTTTCTGCAGTACAATCCTTACACATGCTGTTTTCTCTTCACAGAGCACTCTTTGTCATCATTCAGGACTCTGTTTAATTGTCACCCCTTCCTAGGGGCTTTTCTTGTCAACCAACACCCACCACACACCTCCATTAAACCACCATTAGTCTATCATGGTACTCTAAGTGTCAGTCAGGATTTTTCGTTACTGCTAACAGAAGTCAACTGACTAACTTAAGCAGAAAATTAAAAATTTGTGAATTTGTGACTACAAACTCAGAAGCCACCCCCAAAGTCAACCATCAGAGCTGGTCCAGTAGAAGCTGGTCTATCACTCCTGACACAGGCAACTTTGTAGATCATGCCACAACACCACTGACTATGGACACTTGTCCTGTCCCAGAAATGTTACCACCACTGTGTCTGGTAACTGATGTGGCTGCCGTGACTTCTATTGTCAATGGGAGAACCTATGGTCCTTCTTTCTTTATGTCACTAGACTGTTTTTGAGTCTGGGGTAGCTGCACCTGATTGGAGGAGCCTAGGCCGTGTGATATCTCAGCAAAGGAAGCTGGCATTTCCAGTCTTTATAAAGGGAGGTGAGCTGTGCTTCATAAAGTAGAAAATTACACAAATATGAGAAGAAAGTTCAGATGCCAGAATGATCTGTGCCACATCCTTTTTAATTTTCCCAGAATACTTATAATTATCTGATCTGTTTTTATTTGTTTTTAACAGTTAAATTCACTGCAATAAAACCTCGACGAGAGCAGAGACTTTGCTTGTTCACCACTGTATCCTCGGCAGCCTCGACACTGCCTAGCTCATTAAATATTTATTGAATGAGGCAGGCTGAGTGCCCAGAGGAGCAGAAATTTGTATCAAAGGAGTGTCATAAAAGAGAAATTAGTTACAAGTCAAACAACACAAGATAGTCCCGTAAGACTAGGACTGAGCAGTGACAATGAGATTTGAAAATTAGGACATTATTAGATACATACCCAAAACCAAACACGTTGACATCGGGTTGATTCCAACTAAGTAAGAGCAAATTCAGTGGAGTGACATTGCAATGGTTTAAGGAGAAAATGGTGGCAGCAGTGAAAGCTGAAATGAATGTCTTCCTGGATATACAATCAAGTGGAAAAATCAGAGAATTATTTAAGAACTTACATATTTTCAGTTTCTTTTTTCTGAAATTGTATCAAAGGCCAAGTTGGTGCAATTTCCAAGAGTCTGGGAGGGTGACAGACATGAACCTGAGTCAAGACTTCCATGGTCAAGATCAATGCATCTTGATTGGCAAGATCAATACATCAAGTTACCTCTGCAACTTGGTTTCCTTGTCTATAAAAATAGAGATAATTCCCTTTTGTATCAAAAAAATCTCTTCATTTCCCCCACACACCCTGCACAGTGAACAGGACTGTGTGGGAATCTATCCAGCTACAACTGAATACCGCCCCCCTTGGGCCCTAATATCCAAGAGATTGAGTGGAGCTGGGATCCTGAGAATGAGAAAAATCAATTGCTGTTGCCTCACACTATTATTCCTGGTTGGTAGGACTTTGAAGACAAATACAAGCACAGATTGAACCTGAAGGAGTCAGCTTTCTTGAGCATCAGGTATCTCACTGTGGAAAAAAGCAGACTATATACAGTGAAAATCAAATTCCACTCAGCGAAATCTCAGGAGGATGTCTGTAGACTCTGTGTATACAGTAAGGTCTGGGGCAATGCAGGCATTCGGACTTCCATTTTAAGTCAGTTGGCTTAAACCTAGTATGGGCTTAACAATTAAATTTACCCAAAGAATTTGGTCTTTGTCCTAGATTCCTGAGAGTTTACCTCTAAAAGCTTGGAATTTCCCCAGTGATTGAAGTGTCTTTGATGAGGGATCCAGACCACACCTAACCTAACACATTATGCTAAGGAAGTGACCCTTCAGTGTGAGCTGGCTGAGGCCAGAAAGACTTCATGTGATATCAGCCCAGCCTCAAGGGAGGTGACTGAAGGTTGAGATCAACCAATCATGCATCTCTAATGAGGCCCCAATAAAGGCTCTGGACACAGAAGTTCCAAGGGCTTCTTGGCAGGCCATAGACATCAATGCATGTAGGAGGGCATCACATCCTTTTTCGGGATATGGAAGCTTCATGTTCAGAGCCCTCCCCAACCACATCCTATGCATCTCTTCATTTGCATATTTTTTGTTATAATAAAACTATAATCATAAGTATAACACTTTTCTGAGCTATGTGAGTTGTCCTATTGAATTGGCAAACCCGAAAGAGTAGTGGGAGCTAACAGGTCACAAGTGAGGTAGGCCTGGTGAGCTCCGAGATTATGGCTGATGTCCTGAGGGAGTTGAAGGAACCCCTGAAATTGTAACCAGCAGCTCAGAAGCAAGGGTGTCATGGGAACCCCAAGCTTGTAAGTAGCATCTGAAGTCTTGGGCAGACTTGGTAGTATGGGGGACTATGCCCTTTAACTTGTGAGGTCTGACTTAGCTCCAGGTGGTTAGAGTCACAGGGAGAAGTGCTACATGTGAAGCTGGTATCAGAAAAGAGGTAGAACAGAATTGAAATTGCACTGATTTGATTTCTATACACACAGTCAAAAGCACAGCCCTCTTTTAGGAATTTTTGTATCTCTTCCAATGTCCTAAATATAAAATCTAAATTTTAAAGATTAAATCTCAAGAAAAGTAGTTAAAATGTCTAAAAGATATAAAATACACACGAAATAGTGAAGAAAAAAACACTCAAAAGGATACAAAACTTTCTTCAGTTATAAAATTTTGAAAAAATTGATTATTAGAAAAGCAAAATTATATCAGAAGTATTCTTAATTGTTTGATTCAAATACTGATTTAAAAATCTTCAAATGACTCAAAAACAGTGAAAAATTAAAAAAGATGTAGGTAAGGTGGTAGAAGACAGTATGAAGGAAACTGAATGTTAGAACTGGTAATTAATAAAGTGTTTTTAGACAAATTGACCTAAAGCCCAGATAGAAAGTTCTCAGGACAAGGCTCTGTTCTAGATACAAGTTGAAGTTGCAGAAGGAGACCCAGCCCTGCCCTCTTCAGCTCCCAGTGCAATGCGGATGCCAACACCCTCCACCTGGGCAAGGAAAGCTCTAGGCAGACAGGGCCACTGAGAGCTGGAGAAAAGAAGGAGAGAAGGCAGAGCCTGGGGGTACCCAACCTGCCAGAGCTCTCTCCCATGGGTCCTTCAGCCTCCTTCTATTTGTCTCCATTATTGCAGTAGCCTCCTAACAGGGCTCCTTGCCTCTACTCTCTTCCCCTCTGACTTAGGAGTTAAATTTTGGAGCCATATGCCCTGTCCTCACAACTGGACCAATGAGCAACATCATGATAAATGGAGAAAAGATTGAAGTTGTCAAGGACTTCATTTTACTTGGATCCACAATCAACAGCCATGGAAGCAGCAGCGAAGAAATCAAAAGACACCTCGCATTGGGTAAATCTGCTGCAAAGAACCTCTTTAAAGTGTTGAAAAGCAAAGATGTCACCTTGAAGACTAAGGTGCACCTGACCCAAGTCATGGTATTTTCAATAGGTCATATGCATGTGAGAGGTGGACAATGAAAAAGGAAGACCAAAGAATTGATGCCTTTGAATTGTGGTGTTGGCAAAGAACATTGAATATACCGTGGACTGCCAAAAGAACAAACAAATCTGCCTTGAAAGATGTACAACCAGAACGCTCCTTAAAAGCAAGAATGACAAGACTGTATCTTACATATTTTGGGCATGTTGTCAGGAGGGATCAGTCCCTGGAGAAGGACGTCATGCTTGGCAAAGTACAGGGTCAGTGGAAAAGAGGAAGACCCTCAATGAGGTGGACAGACACAGTGGCTGCAACAATGAGCTCAAGCATAACAACAATTGTAAGGATGGCGCAGGACCGGGCAGTGTTTCGTTCTGTTGTGCATAGGGTCGCTCTGAGTCAGAAACGACTCCACGGCACCTAACAACAACAACAACCCTGTCCTAGATTATAAAGAATGTGTCCCAGCTGGAATAACAAGGACTCACAAGGACACATCACCTGGACCCTAGATATAAGAACAATAGCTAGGACAATCTTGGAAAACATCTAGGAAAATTTTCACATAAACAAATACAGCACAAAAGAATCACATATTTTCCACTCTCATCTTTTTCTATCAGTATTTAGTAAACAGTAACATTTGTTGGATCAGTGAAGACCCTCCTGACTATCCTTACTGAGTGAGACTTACACCAATGATTATTAAGAAAGCCAATTCAAAATGTAGAATCACAGTAATTCAGCAGTTTTTAGCCAATCTGTGAAAAGGTAAAGCTTTTAATGATTTTAGCTATCTGTAATGTCTAAATGGAACCCTAGTGGCACAGTGGCTAAGCGCTCAACTGCTAACCAAAATGTCGGCAGTTCAAAACCACCAGTCACTCCTTGGAAACCTCGTGGGGCAGTTCTCTGTCCTATAGGATTGCAATGAGTTGGAATCAACTTGACAGCAATATGTTTGGTTTTTGGTTTCATGTCTATACGTACTGATGATTCTATAACATTCCTCAGACTCAGACAGGCATAGCTCTGACAGCATGCTTGTCCATTTCCCACTTTTGCCTCTTGGAACATATGTGAACTAGAATCTTTCTTCTAGCTTTACTGTAACTTTGTGGTGATTGTACCCGAGAAAAATTAAATGGTGTAGTTGGCAGGATTTTCTGAAGCTACCAATTCACTCGACTTCAAGGAGACCTGGACTGTGGAGCAGAAGCCATCAAGGAGAGGTCCTGTCTTCGGAACCTCATGTGTTTGCACTCCACATCCCTTCAGCAACAACAGGATAAATGCTCTTGGAAAGCAAGCCTTTGTTTATTCTTTTTTGTTCTCTTTCTCATGACTTCTTAAGCTTTTCTCTGGCTTATTTTGAAAACTGATCGTCTTGATTAAGAAGAACATTTCTTATATTTTTACTTGATTGCTTGGTCAAGAGAGAAATCTAGTGATGATTCTTTTGGTGAAATGCAGTCTGATGTCTGGATTCGAGCGTTTGAAACATTAAAGAGGTAATTCTATTTTCAAAGATCTCGGAGTCACTATAAGCCACAAAATTTGGGCACAAATTGACCAGTTAAAGACATCAGGATGGTTGCTGGTGCTCACCAAGAGCATTAAAGACTCTTGTGACAGGATAAGTTGGTCATGAGACAAGCTAGAGCATTAGGCTCCATGCAACTCTCAAGCAAAGGCAAAGCAAAACACTGCCCAAACCTCACGGTGTTCTTGTTAGGTTTCTTTTTGTGACTCATAGAAAATCTAGAAACTAGTGCTCTGCTTTAAAACCCCTTTCCAAATTTAAAATGGGAAATAAGAGAAAAGTGACATTAATGACCCACCATCCAGCACATCTGCTGCCTATATGGTAAAGAATTTTGGGCCCAACTAGCCTCGGTACTTAGAAAAATGGCATGATTTAACAAAAGAAAAGGATTCATTACAATGGCCTAAATGGGGGACTTTCAAATTAGGCAGATTAATCTTTTCAAGGTGTAAGGTAGATGCAAAGGGGTCTAAAATAAATCAAAATCAGTGGGAATTATTTTTTAATTGGTATTTTGAATCCTCAAGAATACAGCAAATGAATACTTTTGCTTGAGTTCAGGAAAACATTGCCAAGCAATCAAAACAGATCTTGGCATTGCAGAAAGGTCAGGCAGCAAGGGTTATTTTATTCTTTAATGAATAGAACTCCTATGGGTATTGAAGAGGATAGGAAAAACTCAGGAAGAAAATAGGAAAAAGGAAATATCTGCTTCTTTCTATCCTGATTTGACTTCTAGTTCTCTTTTAGCCAAATTACCTTCTCATTCCAGTGATTCACTGGAATCTGGATCTCCATCTCCATTAACACCTTTGGTAGTTAGCCAGCCTAAATTACCAGGTTGACCAGTGGAAATAACAGTAAACCCCTGGTTTAAATCCAAACTTAGGGCAATTGTAAAAGATTTTCCTGACACTCGTCAAAACACTAAGAAATTTTTACATAAATTTACTATCTCCACTAGTACCTATGAGCCAGGTTTTTCAGATTTATATAGTTTGTTACATAAGCTACTAAGATCAGGAGAAGCAGCTAGATAAATGGCTGAAGCCAAGTGGAAGGGCTCAGAAGCAGTTTAGTTACAAAAACTGGAGTTACAGGAAAAGAATTAAAAGATGAAGTTCAGCATTTCCAAGGATATTTCCGAAAAAAGTTGATTGAACAAGAATTCAGGCTTGAAGACCAAAAAAGGGAGAAAATGTATATACTTTCACAGATTGTTTCTCCAAACTGTTTGAAGAGCATTCAGGTTTAAGTGTAGTTACAAAAGAACATCGATCTGTATTTAATTCTAAGTTTTTGGGGGGACTGTCACCTGAACTAGCAGCTCTAGTGAAAAGATGTAATTTGAATGAGGAAAATGTGAATCCTTCAGAATTGCAGCAGAGGCTTACCAAGTAACTCACAACCAGGAAGAAAAGAATAGGGAAAACGAGTTGAAGGCTAGAGAGCAAAAAAAGAAATTGGTGGCTTTGCAGTTGCAGTAGCTGTAAAGTAAGGACAGTAATGACAGTTCTCACCAAGGGACAACATCAACTGAACACACTCAAAAACTAGCCAGTTTGCAACTACTATAAAAGGCCTAGTCACTTTAAGAAGGATTGTTTAAAACTTGAGAATAAACAAAGTGTTACTCCCTCAGTATCTCTATTACCACCACAATGATGGTGCTATGAGGATTTAGGGATTTTTCACCATGCTTCCTCTTAACAGTCAAGGACAGACAATCTCCAGGTAAATGGGGAGCCTTGTACCTTCATGTCTGACACATGGATTACTATGTCAGCAATAAATCCCACATGTTTACGAAAACCCCTCCTTAGAGTAACAAAACTTTTAAAGTCGTGGGAATTTCAAATGAAGAGCAAATTTTGCCTCATTTAGACCTAGTACCAATATATTTAGAACCCATTGACAATTTACATCCATTGATTCTCAGCAATAACACCCCCGTTAATCTATTAGGTCGAGATTTATTACCCAAATGGGAATGCCTTATACACTTTACTGATAGTGGAGAAATTTCATTAAACCTTCCCCCATTAGATAACTCAATTACGAAAAAAGAGTGGAAGACACTTTATGCTTTATTCAAGGGTTAATGGAAGTAGAAGAAACTATAGAACAGGTTCAGGGAGGAGAGAAGGATTTAGAGAGAGTACCCACTGAAGTCTGGACAAAGACAACCACAGATGTAGGAAAATCTTGTCAGCCAAGTCTATTCAGCTGCAAATAGATACTTCTAAATCATTGCCTAGAACAGCTCGATATCCATTAAAGCCTGAAGCTATAGCAGAGTTACAACCTATTATCCAAGATTTCCTTCAGCAGGGTCTAATTATACCATGCACTAGCCTGCGTTTGCTAGTCCTTGTAAAACCCTTAATTTCCAGTAACAAACAAACAATAGAGGGTGGAGATTTGTACAAGATTTAAGAGCCATAAGTAAGATTACAATATCTACATTCCCTGTAGTTCCCAATTCTCAATTAGTCTTAACTCAGTGGGATCGTTAAGGGTGTGTGTCAGTTTGGCTGGGCCATGATTCTCAGTGGTTTGGTAGTTACGATGTAGTTTGGTAGTCGTATAATGATGTGGTCATCATGATGAGATTTGATATAACGTGATCACCTCCATGATAGGATTGACTGTGAGTAGCCAATCAGTTGAAAGTGATTTTCCTTGGGGGTGTGGTCTGCATTCAATATAGGTGGACTTTCTGGCAAGGCTGGCTGGCTGGCTTTTGCTCACTCTGGATCCTGCAGCTTGCTCATGTTCATCTTACTTGTGGTTTTCGGGACTTGAGCTAGCAGTTTACCTGCCATCGTGCCTGTCAATCCTGGGATTCATCAGTCTCCTCAGTCTGTGAGCAAGAGCCCTACTGTCTGACCTGCCAGTATTGGGTTTGCCAGCCCCTGTGGCTATGTTAATCAAGAGAAGCCTCCAACCTGACCCATGGACTTAGGACATTCCAATCTCTACAGCCAAGTGAGTTATTTCCTTACTGTAAATCTCTCTATATTTATACAATTTGCTGGTTTTGCTTCTCTAGAGAAACCAGCCTAAGACATTTGGTACCAAGACTGGTTCTAGAGAAACAAAATTGTAAGGATCCGTTTTCTAAATTTGTTCTCAAGTCTGGTTAATCATAGAGATGTCAATGACTCTGCTTCCAGTAGTAAAGAGGGCACTGCTAGTCTATGGCATGAGGTAGGATTAAAAATACACAAAATATCACCACCAATAGATCAGGTATTGGTAAAATGCAAGGTTCTGGGTGATCACACGTTTGATACCTTTTCACAATTTTGTCATAATGAAAAGTATAAGAATGCTGGTTGGTTGGCCCTACTTTCGCTAGACAAAGTGGTAAGAGAAAGAGAGGAGCTCAGGGCTTCAGAGTCAAAGCTAAAGTGCCACATAAACAACCTCAAGATTTGCACTTTTACCTTGAAAGAAAGCCTTATTTTTGTAGTAAGAGAGGTGATATTGACAAAAACGAAACCCAGAGTCTTATCGTAAAAAAAAAAAGAGTGGCTGAATTGTAAAGCCAACTCAACCCCCAATTTCAAGTGGTGTCTGACATTAAAGCGAAGGCATTGATTGGGAAGAAATTGGATCCTGAAACTTGGCATGGGGACATATGGGCAGATAATCAGGAAGCTAGGGACAAGAACCCCCTAAATTCCATTGAATCACTCCTGCCAACAAAACAAGCCCTCTCACTCCCATCTGAAGAGATTAGTCCATCTTTTCTACTATAAGCCACCCTCCCCAGTAAAACCATTAGCCCCTCCATCCCCATCTGATGAGATTAATCCAGCTATATCTGAAGAGCCTCTATATGTGTCATTGCCTGGGGCATCACCTGAGGCAGATGCCGTACAAGACAATGCTGAATGTTCTCAAAACACATCCCCACCACCTATTTAGGTTTCTAGACCCATAACTAAACTTAAGTCCCAATGAGCTCAGCAACAGGACACCCAGGACCTTCCCACAAAGGACTGTGCTGACTTACAGACCAGTGGAATCAACAGCCACTATCCTCCCTATGCCAAGATCAGTCTCCTGACACTTCCTAAGGTGGGTGTAAAGGAATTAAATCCTGTGCTCAGCGGTCAGGTGTCCTGAGGAATCCAGGCTGTTCTGCCCATTGTCAAGTCCTGGGTCCTGTCCTTGTTTGGACAATACAGTGGCTATGCTGAGTCCCCACAGCAGCCTGGGAGCTGCAGACAAGGATGGAAACCACCAATGGTGAAGACACGTATGTAAGTCTCCCCATTCACAATCTCATCAGATCTTCACTGATACCCAGTGAGGAGGGGGAGCAGGGAGGCTAAGCAATGCAAGTGAAGCCAAGGCTCCAGGGAAAACCTCAAAGTACTGTCATAGGGGGAGTGTGGCAAGGAGCAAAGTTCCTGGGCAGAGGCCAGAGCAAGTGCAAAGCCCCTGTGGAGTTCAGAAAGAGGTCTGGACTGAAGCTGCTAATGCAGACCAGAAATGCCTTGAAGACAAAAGAGATGGAAGAGGATTGTGTGGTGAGGCAAAGCCAGAGCCCAGACCAATCACACCAGAATCCCTGGGGTCAAGCCCAGAGAACAGTATTTTCTTAGTTACCCAGGTGAAGCCAAGTTTGAGAACCACTGACCTGAAATACACACCTAGGGCCCATCAGAGGATGGAGCTGCCTGCCCAGAGGAGCCCAAAGGACTCTGAACTCAGATAGGACAGAGAGGAAAGAAGAGGGCTGAGAAGTAGGGCTGAAGCAGGAGACTTATGGAAGGTCTAGTTATGAAATCCTCAGTCCCACAATCCAGGCACTGACCCCCGCCCCCCGCCCCCCAGAGCCAGGCACTTCCTCTCAGACTCAACAAGGGAGAACCTTCTAAAAACAAAACAAAACTCCTGAAGGGAACTCAGGGAGCCAGTGTGGGTGAGGAGGCCTCAGAGGAAAGCCTCCTCTGTCTGACATCTAGGGGCTCCCAGTATAGAAGCAGCTCCCTGCCTCCACCCCAAAATGGAGCCTCACGCCCTCAGAGCCCCCAGCTGTTTTTTTAAATATACTAGGACAAGATGACAACCAAGGATCGCCAGACACGTGAGGAAAGCCAGAGGAATGAAGTACAATCCCAGCCCTGGGAGAGGGAGAAGAGGGGAGGCAGGCATGGGAACTGTGAACTGAGTCCCCACCTGGAGTAGCAGGAAGCCATTAGGTGATATTTCGGTTTGAAAAATCCAGAAATAGGCTTTCAAGCATTACCTAGAGACAGGAAGTAACCACAGAAGAAGTAAAACCAGAAATAATAATAAAAGTGGTTGCCTCTGGGGAGAGGAAATGGGGCCAGCAAGGAACTGAAACTCCTCAGTACATTTTTAAAACCACATGCACAAAAAAGAAAAAGAAAACACACACGTGTATGACTTTGATTACATATATAATAAAAAAAGTAAAGAGCTTCTTACACTAGGATGTCATACAATTCACCTAACAATCCTGTTAAGACACAAACTTTGATTCAACAGGTCCAGGAATTGAGACTATACATTTCTTACAGCCCCAGGTGATGTGCTGCTGCCAGCCCATGGTCACACTACAAGTAGCAAGGTTGTAGATCAGGCTGAGGCACCAGGAATAAATTCTGTGGTTGATCAGAAATCACAAAACTCTTTCAGCAGGGGAGATAAGGACCAGAGGTGCTTTAGGAAGATGAATCAGGATGGCATAGCCTGTCAGGGGACACTCGTGGTTACAAGGGCTGTCAGGAGACCTTGTAATAATCCAACAAGAGATGGGAGACTGAGTCAGGGCAGTGATGGAGGGAAAGATGACCAGATAGAGAGAGACACTGATGCAGTAGAACCACTTGCCAGATAGGACCTGAGGGATGTAGGCAAGAAGGATACCCTACTACCCAGCCTGGGGGGTGCTGGGCCTTTAGCAGACCCTGGGAAGAAAGGGGGCCCCACTTGAGGGACTGAGTGTGAAGCGCCTTTAAGAGCTCAGGAGAAGTGCAAAGTGGTGAGAAGTGACCCACAGGCAGGACTCGTCCATCACTCACAAGTACCAAAGACGTCCTGTGTTAGGGCTGCACCCGTGGCCTGCATCCAACCTGGGTTCAGCTGTCAGGTCACACCAAGACCATGTGGTCAGCCTCTTCCCTACACCACCCTCTCTACTCTCTGGCTCCTTCCTCCTCCCTAACGTTAGATTTGCAACCACATGGCCTGAGGCTGACCGGGAGAGCCAGGATTAATGTGCCTACAAAGGAAAGGCCCCATGGCCCTAGAGCAACCTCATACTCAGGAGATGCTGACCTCCCTCTGTGGCAGGGTTCAACCCCTCCTCGCACGCCCGTGGGAGACAGGGGGTGGGGAAGGCAGAACAGTAGGGAGGTGGGGACAGTCCCATGCATTGAAAGTGACCCACCAATAATATGAGTCAACTTGGCTAAGCCATGATTCCCAATAATGTGTGGTTGTCCCCCATTCTGTGATCTGATGTAATTGTCCCATGTGTTATAAATACTAATCTCTGCCCGTGGTTAATGAGGCAAGATTAGGTTATGCTAAAGAGGATTAGGGTGGGATGCAACACCCTTTCTCAGGTCACAGACCTGACCCAATGTAAGGGGAGTTTCCCTAGGATATGGCCTGCATCACCTTTTATCTTACAAGAGGTAAAAGTAGAGAGAACCAAGCAGAGAGGGGGAGGACCTACTATCACCAAGAAAGAAAAGCCAGGAGTGGAGCGCGTCCTATGTACCTGGGGTCCTAGCACTGAGAACCTCCAAGACCCAGGGAAACATTGATAAGGACCTTCCCCCACGCACACAAAAAAAGAAAGCTTTCCCTTAGAACCAGCACCATGATTTCAGATTTCTAGCCTCTTAAACAATCATTCAAATTTATGCAACAACATTAAGGCCAAAGATGAAGAATTTGAAGATTTTTGCCAACCTTTGCAGTCTGAAATTGATCAAACATGCAATCAAGATGCATTGGTAATTATTGGTGATTGGAATGTGAAAGTTGGAAACAAAGAAGGATCAGTAGCTGGAAAATATGGCCTTGGTGATAGAAATGACACCAGAGATTGCGTGATAGAATTTTGTAACACTAATGACTTCATTGCAAATACCTTTTTTCAACAACATAAATGGTGACTATACGCATGGACCTTACCAGGTGGAATACACTACAATCAAATCAACTACAAAAAAAAAAAAAAAAATTGCTGTCGAGTCAATTCTGACTCATAATGACCCTATAGACTATAAAAAAAAAAAAAAAAAACTGTTGCCTTCAAGTTGATGCCAACCCATAGCAACCCTATAGGACAGAGTAAAACTGCCCCCACAGGGTTTACAAGGAGCACCTGGTGGATTCGAACTGCCAACTTTTTGATTACTAGCTATAGCTCTTAACCACTATGCCACCAGGGATGGTGAAGCTCAATATCATCAGTCAGAACAAGCCCAGGAGCCAACTGCAGAACAGACCATCAATTGTTTACATTCAAGTTGAAGCTGAAGAAAATTAGAGCAAGTTCACAAGAACCAAATACTGTCTTGAGATAATGCCACCCAAATTTTGAGACCATCTCAAGAACAGATTTGACACATGGAACACTAATGACAGAAGACCGGACGAGTTGTGGAATCACATCAAGGACATCATATGTGAAGAAAGCAAGAGGTCATTAAAAAGACAGGTAAGAAAGAAAAGACCGAAATAGATGTCAGAAGAGACTCTGAAACTTGTTCTTGAACATTCAGTAGCTAAAGGTAAAGGAAGAAATGATGAAGTAAAAGAGCTGAACAGAAGATTTCAAAGGGCAGCTTGAGAAGACAAAGAAAAGTATTATAATGAAATGTGCAAAGACTGGGAGTTAGAAAACCAAAAGAGAAGAACACACTCTGCATTTCTCAAGCTGAAATAACGGAAGTAAAAATTCAAGCCTTGAATTACAATATTGAAGAATTCTACGGGCAAAATATTGAAATGCAGGAAGCATCAGAAGAAGATGGAAGGAATACACAGAGTCACTGTACCAAAAAGAATTGGTCAACATTCAACCATTTCAGGAGGCAGCATATGACAAAGAAATGATGGTACTGAAGAAAGAAATCCAAGCAGCACTGAAGGCATTGGTGAAAAACAAGGTTCCAGAATCGACAGAGTACTAATTGAGATACTCCAACAAACAGATGCTGAGCTGGAGGTGCTCACTCCTCTATGCCAAGAAATTTGGAAGACAGCTTTCTGGCCAACGGACCAGAAGAGATCCATATTTGTGCCCATTCCAAAAATAAGTGATCCAACAGAATTCAGAAATTATCAAATGAAATCATTACATCATACACAAGTAAAATTTTGCTGAAGATCATTCAAAAATGATTCCATCAGTACATCGACAGGGGAATTCCAGAAATTCAAGCTGGATTCAGAAAGGGACATGGAAGAAGAGATATCATCGCTGATGTCACATGGATCATAGCTGAAAGCACAGATGTTTAGCTGTGCTTTATTAACTATGCGAAGGTGTTCGACTCTTGGATCATAACAAATTGTGGCTGGCATTTCGAAGAATGGGAATTCCAGAGCACTTAATTGTGCTCATGTGGAACCTGTACATAGACCAAGAGGCAGTCGTCCAAACAGAACAAGAGGATACTGCATGGTTTAAAGTCAGGAAAGGTGTGCATCAAGGTTTTATCCTTTCACCATACATATTCAGTCTGTATGCTGAGCAAATAATCCAGGAAGCTGGAGTATATTAAGAAGAATGGGGAATCAGGATTGGAGGAAGACTCATGAACAACCTGTAATATGCAGATGACACAGCCTTGCTTGCTAAAAGTGAAGAGGACTTGAAGCACTTACTGATGAAGATCAAAGACTACAGCCTTCAGTATGGATTGCACCTCTACATAAAGAAAACAAAAATCCTCACAACTGGACCAATAAACAATATCATGAAAAATGGAGAAAAGGTTGAAGTTGCCAAGGATTTCATTTTAGTTAGATCCACAATCAACCCCCACTCAAGCAGCAGTCAAGAAATCAAACAACATACAGCATTGGGAAAATCTGCTGCGAGAAAGACCTCTTTAAAGTGTTCAAAACCAAAGATGTCACTCAGAGAACTAAGGTGCACCTGACCCAAGCTATTGTATTTTCAATTGCTTCATATGGACGTGAAAGCTGGACAATGAATAAGGAAGACCGAAGAATTGACGACTTTGAATTACGGTGTTAACAAAGAATATTGAATATATCATGGACTGTGTCTTAGTCATCTTAGGACTGCCATAACAGAAATATCGTAAGTGGATGGCTTCAACAAACAGAATTTTATTCTCTCACAGTCTAGGAGGCTAAAAGTCCAAATTGAGGGTGCCAGCTCCAGGGGAAGGCTTCTCTGTCTGTCAGCTCAAGGGAAGGTCCTTGTCAACCATCTTCCCCAGTCAAGGAGTTTCCCAGTGCAGGGACCCCAGGTCCAAAGGACACGCTATTCTCCTGGCTCTTGTTTCTTGGTGGTATGAGATCCCCCTGTCTCTCTGATCCTTTCTCTCTTTCATACCTCAAAAGAGATTGACTTAAAACACAATCTGGTAGACTGAGTCCTGCCTCATTAGCATAACTGCCAATAATCCCACTTCATTGACGTCATAGAGATAGTATTTACAACACATAGGAAAATCACATCAGATGACAAAATGGTGGACAACCACACAATACTGGGAATCATGGATTAGCCAAGGTGACACACATTATTTTAGGTGGCACAATTCAATTCATAACAGACTGCCAGAACGAACCAATCTGTCTTGGAGAAGTACAGCCAGAATGCTTCTTAGAGGCAAGGATGGTTAGACTCCATCTCATGTACTTTGGACATGTTATCAGGAGGGATCAGTCCCTGAAGAAGGACATCATGCTTGGTAAGCTAGAGGGTCAGAAAAAAAGAGGATGACCTTCAACGAGATGAACTGACGCAGTGGCTCCAACAATGGACTCAAGCATAACGATTGTGAGAATGACACAGGACTGAGCATTGCTTTGTTCTGTTGGACAGAGGGTTGCTATGAGTCAGAACCCACTCAATGGCACCTAACAACAACAAGAAACAGCCATAGAATAAATTTCTGTTTGTTAAAGCCACCCATTATAGTATTCTGTTAGAGCAGCACTAGGTAACTAAGACACTCAGGGTGATGTTCACCTCTTCAACTGAGCTTGTATAAAGCCCTATACATGTGCAAGGTCACAGGATCACCACTGAGAAATCCCAAGATGGATCACGCTTAGGTTAACTTTTAGTGTATTTTGCTTGTAGGGTAGAATTTTTGTCCATAATATGATTTGTCCTCATACCAGAACATCAAGGAAATAGAAACAGCTGCTCCAACCTGTGCGAGACAACAGTTGGAAACGTGCCTCCACTCTGTGCGGCTGGGCAGTCTGAGGGAAACCATCCTGGGGGCGACGAGGGCCCGTGCTCTGCCACTGAAGAGGCCCCGAGCCCCATGGCGATGAGGCAGAGCCTGCCTTGGACTCAGATCTAACGGGGTAAAGATGGGAGAATTGGATTCACGGATAAACCAGTGGTGTGGTGGCCTGCTTAATTTGTTCTTGCTGAGCCTACATGACGCATATTTCCTGTATGTCTCCAGTCCATCAGAGGCTGCCAGAGCACTAAACCATCACCAATGCCACCCACCTGCCTAGCACTTTCCAGTTTACAAAGCACTTTTCATATTAGGGTGGGATGGGTAGCATTATGACGATCTTCCCATTTTACAGATGAGGACGCTGAGGTTCCAGAGAGGTTAACTGAAAATCTCAGATCTGGGAAGTCAGTGGCAGAGCCAGGACTGGGCCAGGTCTCTGTCCTCTCAGCCCAGTGGTCTTTCAGAAACCCAGGCCAAGCCACCCTCGGGACGGAGTTCATTTCCCCCACCAAGGTGAGAAGCCACACTGAGTGGGAGGAGCAGGCCGACCCCACGGCTGCATCTCGCCTCCCTCACGCCACCCCGGGCAGAGGAGCCTCTGGCCACCTCTCAGCAGCCTCGGGGCCCCAGGCAGCCCTCAGCCAACCACAGCCACCTCCGTTTGCAGTCCCTGGGACATGAACGCCCTGAGCCTCCAGCCCCAGCCAGACTAACAAAGGCTGCTGACCTGAGAAGCTCAGCTGGTCTCCCAACCTGGCCATGGGCTCCTCACCTCAAGAGGCTGGGCGGGCAAACCCATCCTCCTTCCTGGGAAGTGAACAGTCTCCCTGGGGTCTCACATGCAGCTTCACAGTGTCTTTGAATCTGAACAGCCCTCCCAACAGTCATGCCAACTATATTATTTTTGAAAGACTGGAGAGAATGTTCCCGCCCCATGTGTATACCCGGCCCCCACCCCAGGGCTCCTCAACCACAGTTTGTCAGCAACACTCACACCCTGACCACTTCAGGCTGCCCTTTCTGTCTGGGCTGGCTTTATGATGAGGTTTCCCTAGCAGCGCTTAGCTTAATAAGTTCTCACATTTCTGTGCAGCGTCCTACAGTGGAGGACAGACAGGAACTCCCAGCACAAACTTTCATCTTCCCCAAAGGCTCAGGCCACAGTTACTCCCCACCCACAGGGCAGAGTGTGAGCTCTGCAGGGCCCATCTGAGACAAGGCCCACAGAACGAACACTACAGACCTTTGAGCCCCTCCCCGTGAGGCCCAGAGGGGAGGGAGAGCCCCAGCAGGAGCTGTTCACTGGGAAAATGACTCCCCATAAGGACGCCTTGCCAGCCTCCGGCCTGCTTACCGTCTCCCACTCACTGGAGCAAGACCTGCCCCCCAAGACTCCAGTCAAGTGTCTGCCAGTCCTCAAACATAGCTCAGATGGCCCCCCATGGAAGTCTGCCTGCCCCACCCCCTAGGCAGAACCTGATGCTCTCTGGTCTCTGCTCTCCCACCTCTATGAGAAAATAGTGGGATCATTTTTGATACAACCAGGTGTCACTGGCTCTTCCCCTCCCCCTTGATGGAATGAGACTCTCCCCCACCCCCCACCCCTGTGAACAGGCTGGGACTGAGGTGAGGCAGGGGGCACTCACGCTTGTACCCTGGTACCAGCCCTGCATATGGTCACGACCAACACGAGGCAGCTTTTGGCTAAACTACCCAGCGCATCCTGTTGATTTTGTTCAGCAAATATTTACTGACCCCATCTGTGTGCAGCCCTGACACAGGCTTCCCTTCCGTCCTGGTCATCACCTGCTTCAGTCACCATCTGTTCATAGACGTCACAGTGTCTGTGAGAAAGTTGTCCACACAGTCTCCTGGGAGCCCTGCTGTCCACGGCTAACACTACAGCCCACTCTGTCCGGCGTGGACACCCACCCCCTTATGGCCTGGGCGTGACTCCATCACAGACTTGGGCCCAAAGACAAATTCCAGTGTCAGCTGTCTTGCTTCTAAGTGGAGACACATCGTATGTGTCTCAAATTCTCAAACTCAGTTATTTGCCCTCAGCAACAAAAAATGAGAGGAAGAAAAAAATAATGATTGGATTGTGCAGCAATTTTACCCTAATGGACAGTGGTGTCACAAGGGGGATGCGGAGGTGCAGCCTGAAACCCCTGACACTGTCCTCAGCAGTGGCCGGGGAGCAGACAAGCCAGCCCTGCTGGGAAGTGGGCTGCCAAGGCAGTGGCGTCACTAGGGTTGGTGTCACCCAGTGCAATAACTCGCCACCAACCTATCTCCCCACCAGCCCTACCCCTTCACCGTACCGCACCTCTACCTGCCACTGCACCCCCACTCCCATACCCTGTCACCCGCCAGTCAGGGTGCAGGCAGCTGGGCCTTCGTGCCTGCCATTGGGTGGAGAGGAGGGTCTTCGCCTTGGCCAATGGGAGAAGGGAGGAGCTGCAGGGAGCCGGAGGTGGGGGGAGCACAAGCTGCTTCCAGAAAAGCACCCTGCGTGGAGAATCTAGAGTCTAAACAGGCAGGGTCCCTTTTTCAGGTAGCATGGTCCCTAAACACCAGCCAACTCACTTCATCAGGAAGGAAAGGCAGTCTTTTCCAAAGCAGAAGGAAAAACTTGCTGAAAAATGGCATGCTGATCTCCAACACCTTAAGGGATTCACAAGAGTCACTTTACCTGTACTTGATTTTCACCTCTAAACCTAATTCTCTCCTTCAACAACCAAAGCAAAGGCTTGGTCACTCCGTATCCAGCCTCCTCCTTCACTAGACTGTCCCAGCCCAGGTTCAACCAGGGTCCCCCCCACCTACCTCCTCCACAAAACTGTGTATACTTGAGGTCATAGAATGACTGTTTTTTTGGAGGCAGGGTTTTAGAGTCAGATAGATATTGATTCCATTCCTGCTTCTACCACTAAGCTGTTCAATCGTGAACAGAGCATCAGTGGCCTCAGCTCTAAAATATAATAATACCTCCACTTCAGTGGGTTGTTGGGAGGACTAAATAAGTGAACTGCAGTATGAAAAACATCTAGCATAATGCAACACACAACCAGGCACTACACCTACTCTTCCTTTCTTCCTTCCCCAAAGGAGAGAGGAGAGCAATGTCGCCACTTAGTGGCTATATTCAGAATTGCCCAAAAGTGTACAACATTCCTGGATTTGAGGGAAACAAACATCCTTTTTAGAAAAGGGAAGGGGTGTTGGGTTTCTGGTGGGATTCGACTCCACAGTTTCTGAGAGGACATTTGGCAATGTGGGAGAGGTAGGGTACTGGCATCTAACAGACCCAGTTTCAGGTCCCAGCTTTGCCAGGTATTAGCCTCAGCTTCCTCATCTGTATAACGGGAATAATGATTTCTGCCTCAGTGGATTAAATACTCAAGTGTTTGTTGCCCTTCTCCTTGCTCTTGACCTTTCCCTCAGCCTTTGTTTCCTAGATCCTAATAAACATCATCTTCCTGCCCCCTGCACCGTTTGGTGGTTTCCCCGTGGCCACATCTTCTCAACCTTGTTTTCAAGTGTGCTAACTGATTTCCCCCAAGAACCTCCAGCCTTCAAAGATGGAGAATCTCATAGTCCACAGTCTTATCTTCAGTACTTCATGTCCAAAAACTCCAAATTCTTGCAATATTCAATGGCAGTCAAACTCTTGATGGTATATTCATGCTGACAAAATTAAGTTCGGAATGATAAAGTAGAACACCAACTTATTCATTTATAATAAAAGACACCCCCCGTTTAGGGTTGGGAGCCAAAGAGCAACCGAAGACATCTTTCTATTAACAAGGTCCCTCCCAACAACAAGATGGCTTGCTGGACACAGACTCCAAGATAATCAGGTGGAGAATTATGTCACCCACATTAGGGCATGTCCTAAAACATCCTGACCCCAACTGGAAACACCCCTCTGGTGGGAAGATTGCTCAGAACCCTGACCCCAAAGACACTCACTGAGAGCTCTGCGCTGACCGCTGCCCTTCAGCTCACAACCCTCTCCCTAGACGTGCCATCTGCCGTCGTAGAAAAGGCCGGAGCTTTAGAATGAGGCAGAATTAGGTTTGGATCTCATCTTTTCATTTATTACCTGAGTGACACTGGGAAAACTGCTGAACTTACCTGAGCCTTCAAGCTTATCACAAAAATTGTAAACGCATACCTGCTTCTAGGGAGTCAGCGGATTGATTAAATGAGGCCTCATGCACGAGCCCAGTGAAGTCACTGGTAGATGCTCAACAAATACCAACCAGTTGCTGTCAAGTCAATTCCAACTCATGGGGACCCCATGTGTGTCAGAGTAGAACTGTGTTCCATAGGGTTTTCAGTGGCTGGTTTCTCAGAGGTAGGTCACCAGGTGCTTTAGGTAAAGTTTACAGAGCAAATTAGTTTCTCATTAAATAATTAATATACAAATTGTTTTGTGACATTGGTTGCAGCCCCACCATGTGTCAACACTCTCCTCTTCTCTGCCCCAGGTTCCCAGTTTCTATTCGTCCAATTTTCCTTTCTTCCAAGGTGCCTCTAGGTGGACTGGAATCTCTGACCTTTCAGTTAGCTGGTAAGTGTGTTAACCATTTTATTTTGGGGGGGGTTTTAAACTATTTTTTGATGGTGCTTTAGGTAAAAGTTTACAGAGCAAATTAGTTTCTTATTAAATAATTAATACACAAATTGTTTTGTGACATTGGTTGCAGCCCCACCATGTGTCAACACTCTCCTCTTCTCCACCCCAGGTTCCCAGTTTCTATTTGTCCAATTTTCCTATCCCTTCCTCCTTCTCGTCTTTGCTTTTGGGCTGGTGTGCCCATTTAGTCTCATATACATGATTGAACTACGAAGCACATTCCTCATGTGTGTTATTGTTTGCCCCACAGATCTGTCTAATCTTTGGCTAAAGGATGAACCTCAAGAGTAATTTCAGTACTGAGTTGAAAGGGTATCCAGGGGCCATACTCTCGGGGTTTCTCTAGTCTCTGTCAGACCAGCAAGTCTGGTCTTTGTGTGTGTGTGAATTTGAATTTTGTTCTACATTTTTCCCCATTCTGTCCAGGACCCTCTACTGCAATCCCTGTCAGAGCAGTCGATGGGCACCATCTGTTGTCCTGGGCTCAGTCTGGTGGATATTGTGGTAGTTTGTGGTCAATTTTGGACTAGTCTTTTCCTTGTTTCTTTAGTTTTCTTCATTTTCCTCTGTTCCAACTAGGATGGGACCCATAGGTGTATCTTAGATGGCTGCTCACAGGCTTTTGAGACCCTAGACGCTACTCATCACAATCGGATGTAGAACGTTTCCTTTATACACTGTGTTATGCCAATCGAGCTAGATGTCCTCAAGACCGTGGTACCCAGCTCTCAGCCCAGTAACTCAAGGGTGTTAACCATTTGCACAACGCAGAGACACTCAACAAATTAAAAAAAAAAAAAAAAAGCCCATTGCCCTCAAGTTAATTCCAACTCATAGTGACCCTATAGGACAGTGCAGAGCTGCCCCATAGAGTTTCCAAAGAGCACCTGGTAGATTCAAACCGCAGACCTTTTAGTTAGCAGCTGTAGCACTTAACCACTACGCCACTAGGGTTCCCATTCAACAGATGCAGCTATTTTGTTCCAAATGTCTTATCAAAGAGATACTTTCTCCATTATGAATGCTTTGGTTTTATCACTGGGTCATAATTCCAAGAGTGCCCTCTAGTGGTACTTCATTTTCCTTTTTTTTTTTTTAAATAAAACTCGGTGGATGGAAAACACCTGAACATAGGTAGCCACTAACTCCTTCAGCCACCTCCTTTCTGCATTTTAAAATATGAACTATTAAAAGCCATTTACAATGGAAGAAAAAATATAAATGTGTCTCTATTACACATTTGAACCACACACTGGATTCTTCACTCACCTGAAAGAAATGCCATTAAAAGGAAGCAGACAGATAAGCAAAGCAAATTACAGATTGTGGACAGAGGACGAGAATAAATAGGCCACAAAACAAGTAACGCAATTATTTCACATGCGCTGAAGGAAAAAACATGAGATAACTGAGTGTTTACCCCCAGGGTTTGCTGTCTCTGGGGTGGAGTTTTTAGTGTGTGGACTGTTCCCACATAGCCTGAGCAACCAAAATGGTAACCAAAGGTAAGACCAGTCTAATCATGGGGTGGCACAGGACCAGGCAGTGTTTCATGTGTGGTGCATGAGGTGACCATTAATCGGGACCAGCTTGATACCAGTTAACCACAACAACGATCAATAGGCAGAGACCTCTCCAACCCGTTTGGGGATTTGTTTAGGGAAAGCAGCTCTGTTCTTGCCATGATCATCATCTGAGATCCCTAGCTCCATTAAGGAGGGCATGCTTTCTCTCCCACTAGCCTTCAGAGCCCAGTGGACTGCCCAAATGATGTTGGCATCTCTTGCCAAACTCCTCATAGGGGCAATGGAAAAACCTTTCCCTCCCAGAGGTGGCTCTCCTGTGGGCTGGACCCTGCCCTCCACGTAGATCTACCTCTGATTCTCATCAAGGCCCGGCTGAGAGTGGATCTCTGCCATTCCATTAATATGACTATATTCTCCTGCTCTGTTCACTCTTCCTTTCCCCTGAGCCTCTGCAGAGAGAGTGTGTGCAGGTGGGGAGGTAAGTCCACTGTCCCAATTCTCTGAAGGTTGGTAGATCTAGGAAGAGACATTTATCAGAATCCGAGCAATAAAGCAGCACCCCACCCCCAACGTGGGAAAAATATCCACTAACTGCTCCACCTGGTGTCACTACATTTTGGGCCTTGAAATTGCTTTGACCATTTACTAAAGCTATCCATACCAAAATGCCAAACTTTGCTCTTATGACAAAGCGTATTCGCACATATCTGAATAAATCTTAAAAGCCTAGTACATCTGCTCTATGTATTTTGTTCTGGCCAGGAGCTCCCCGACATAGTTAAGGCAGTTAGGAGTTATTGAGTGCCTACTATGTGTCAGGCATTAATGAGATCATGCATATTAAGCGCTTAGCTTCAGTTAAGCACTTAATATGCATGATCTCATTAATCTTCAAAACAACTCTATCACGTAGGTCTGATCATTATACCCACTTTACAGATGAGAAAAGTGAAGCTTCAAGGAGTAGTGACTTTTCCAAGATCCAAGGCTAGAGAATAATGAAGCACAAATTCAAACCCAGATCAATCTGACTCCAAAGCACTTATTCTTGTCCTACATGTCCAACACAATCCTGACTGTTTTTATTGATAGGCCTTTATCATACCATCTATGCTATGGTAACTATTAGTGGGCTATTCCAACAACAAACAAAAGACTTGTTTTCCTTGTTTAATACATCAACTTCTTCATATTTTGGGGGTGGGGAGGAGTGACATTTCTTTTAGTGACTTTTACTTTGACCACTCTCATTCGCTTCCTAAGATATTTGTGATGAATTCATGACCCATTTGTACCCTTAAATTCTATTCATGTCCAACAAAGCAAGCAAATAATAAGGTTTTATAAGCCTGGTTGGAATCTATGTCTATGGACGAGAAATTTCTCTCTCAATTCCTAATACTTGAAAAAGTACTATCAGCCCCAGGGGCAACAAGCACACCCAGTGCCCAGATCTTGGTTTTTAACATCATGCCAATAAAAAGAACTAGAGCTGCTTGGAGAGATGGCAGATTCCAGGACGGCAGCAGGAAATATACAAGATGAGCCTAGAGCGTCTTGTAGTGCCAGAAAGGAAGGAAGGAAGGAAAACCCCATAATGGTAAGGGTATGTGAAAGGGATACAGGAGCCAATGAAAAAGTATCCAATAGCCAAAACCGAAAGAATTTAAGAAAAAAATATACTAATATTAAATTATATCCCAAAGCATAAGATAAATATCAATGAGTCTACACTAGTAAAGGAAACCCTGGTGGCATAGTGGTTAAGTGCTATGGCTGGTAGTAACTAAAAGGTCAGCAGTTCGAATCCACCAGGAGCTACCTGGAAACACTATGGGGCAGTTCTACTCTGCCCTATAGGGTCACTATGAGTTGGAATCGATTCAATGGCAACAGGTTTGGTTTGGTTTTTTATACCAGCAAAAATAAATGGCTAAATAAATGAATAATTGGAGGAGAAGACTCAAATTTCCCATGCAGAAAATTCCCAATAATGTACGTAGATCCTCTGCCCTCAGGAGATGGAGCATAACTCCCCAGTCCTTAAGTGCAGACTGCTCATAGTGACTTCCTTCCAAAGAGTACAGTATGGAAAGAGAGGGAAAAAGAGTAACTATATAGTAGAGAAGCCTGACAAACACCACCTCAGCCAAATGATAGAGGTCAACATCAACAGCGATGTCAGGTTGATAGTATGTGCCCTTAATGTTATGTGATGAAAACGGCACATTACCTCTATAGTCTTCCCCCCCAAAACCTGTGATAGAGATAGATGGCTGCCATTGAGTTGACTCCAGCTCATGATGATCTTATGTACAACAGAATAAAACGTTGCCTGGCTGTGGTATCCTAATTGCCAGCTTGTTTGAGTCCATTATTGTGGCTGTTGTACCAATCCATCTCACTGAGGGTCTCCCACGCCCTTGTGGTCCCTCTGCTTCACCAAACATAATGTCTTCCTCTAGCAATTAATCCCTCCTGATGACATGTCCAAAGCAAGCAAAGTGGTCAATGTTCTGTTGTGATCCATAAGGTTTTCACTGGCCAGTTTTCTAAAGTAGATCACCACGTCTTTATTCCCAGTCTGTCTTAGTCTGGAAGCTCCACTGAAACCTGTCCACCATGTGTGGCCCTGCTGATACTTGAAATACCTGTGGCATAGCTTCCAGCATCATAACCATGTGCAAGCCACCACAGTGTGAGAAACTGACAGATGGATGGTGGGGCATATGGGAATTCCCCGTACTATCCTCTCAAATTTTCCATAAATCTGAAACTGTTCTTAAGAATAAAGTTTATTTAAAGACAAAAGAAAAAAATCTACCATTCCTGAGTTCCTATCCCTTCTTGTCATAAGAGTCATGAAATATTCAAACATATCCAGTCACCATGTTCACATAGGTTGGCATGACTTGTGCATGAATCTTTTCTCTTCTTACACAGGAATGCCTGGCCATCGGAGCAAGTGGAATCAGAATGGCTTCATTCTAATATGAAGGCTGTCCCCAGGGATGGGGCCCAGATGTCAGAGGACTCAGCAAGACCACTCTAGGAGGGATGTCAGCTGAGTTGTCCTGTCCAGGTCATTTACAGCCTTTCAGTCTTGTTCAAGTAAAATGATGACCCAGCCAGTAACTGGGCTGACAAATGCAGAGGATACAGAGACAGTCATGCCATTCATACACAGAAGGAGCTCACATCAACAAATAAATGGCTATAAAATTCCTAAAAGCTTACTCCCTATTTCTGTGCTTATATGTCTACACCCGTCAATGGTCCACCCTTTGAGCAGCACTACTCTACACAATAGAAAGAGGAGGGCGTCCACTGAAAGATCCTTCTCTGCAAAAGAACTCACTGATTGGTTTGTATTTGAGATCACTCTGGAGGTCGGGAAAAGGATGGACAGGCATGGAAGGGGTCAGAGAGGCGAACTGAGTAGTGGCTTCAGCCATCCAGATGTAAGATGACGGAGGATTGAATTAGGGTGCTGAGGGCATGAATACAGTGACTGGTAGCTTCAGAAATTATTTTGGAAATAAAATAGGAGGGATTTGGTAATTGTGGGGAGAGAAGGAGAAGTCAGGATGACTACCAAGTAGACCTGTTGTCTGAAGAACTTCCAGATGTCTAGTTAGGTGACCAGAAGAGGTGTTAACAACTGAGATTTTATAAAAGGAACAAGTTTGAGAATAAAATGAGTTCAGTTTTGGACATACCGAGTTTAAGGTGAATGTGAGGCATCAGCCACCTGGGTGGGGCCCAGGAAGCATTCAGAGTCTGAAATACAAGTCAGGATTAAAGATAGAGATTTGGAAATCATCAGCATATGAATGGTGGTAAACACCAGGAGAATGCAGGGATTTTTTTTTTTTTTCAAAAACAAGCAGAATTATCTATGCTCTCTGGATCCCAACACACACACAATTATTCCTGATCCTGTAGTGCAGCGAGTGTTGAAAGATGAGTAGCCTCCATCTTTCAGAATATTCCAGGATCAGCTCAATGAGCCCACTGCTGCCAGTTGGAGCCCACCTGCCTGGAGACAGGGCTAGAGAGCTATTGAGTCCAGCAGATATTACAACCCCTCCCTAAGCTGGAACTCTCCCTCGTACCGGGTGTCAGATGCCACGAGGAGTGCCACATGATGAGCCAGGTCAGTCTCAACTCCTGGTGCCTGTTCTGGGCATTGATCCAAGCTCAGCAAACCTGTTGAAGCTACCTTTGCTATCTTACTAACCTGGGCTCCCAGCCTAACTTTACACCCTACTCATCCCTTGATTTGGGAGCCCCACCCCCTCCAGGATCTGGGCAATAGGCTTTCTCTTTCTGCCAACCTAGATCTGTAGATGGCTTCACATCTGGGCCTGGCCTCTCAGCCTGCCTAGGGATAGAGGTGAGGGGGATTCATGACCCTCTCTGTGTGAGGATGATTCCCCAGGCTGGTCTCCCACTAGCCTCAGGACCCAGAGGTACAGAATCCAAGCCTCTCAAAAAATAAATTCCAGGGATGTATCTGTTGAATCCTAGACCACGGTTCCTTGTTTCTGTGTGGCCACATTCCTCCTTTCTCCCACTCACTGCCCAACGACAGATCTTTATCAAAGTCAGTGTTTCAGGGCCACAATGCAGTCATGGTTGTGGGCTCACCAAGGTGATATATTTCATCTCCTGCAATGGGCACTTAGCCTCTGACACTGCCACTCTGTTTACAACAGTGTGGTCTACCCTAGACCTACCCCAGCACCTGCTCTCTGACCCTGGCCTTCAAGCCACACCATTATTTCAGAGAAAAATCTTCACTATGCCCTTTGTGCTCCAGTGCTGTTATCAAGGTCCATCATCAGTAGACTGATAGCCACATCAAACTTATCTATAGGCTCTACATGAGCATACCTCTACCACTACCCCTCACACAGGTAACCAGACAGACCCGCTACATCACCTCCACAGATGCTTCACCATCACTCACTCTCCTCCTCCAAACAGGAGGTGGCATTTCACTACAACCATGCCTTCTCCCTAATACCTCTATACCATTGAGCACCACAGAAACTACAGTGGTCTCTGACAGGGATAACAAAAGAGGGTCCCGGACAGAGCTAGAGAAAATATAGAAAAAAATTCAAACACACAAAAAAAGATCAGATTTGTGCCTGGTGGAGACTGGAGAAACCCTGAGAGTAAGGCCCCCAGACACCCTTTTAACTCAGTACTGAAGTCGCTACTGAGGTTCACCCTTCAGCCAAAGATTAGACAGGCCTATAAAACAAACAATAACGCATGTAGCTCAATCACGTATACGAGACTAAATGGGCACGCCAGCCCAAGGGCAAGGATGAGAAGACGACAGGAGAGAACAGGAAAGCTGGACGAATGGAAATGGGGAACCCAAGGTCGAAAAGGGGAGAGTATTGACACATCACAGGGTTGGCAATCAATGTCACAAAACAATATATGTATTGTTTAATGAGAAACTAATTTGTTCTGTAAACCTTCACCTAAAACAAATTTAAAAAAAAAAAAAAAAAAGGAAAGAAATTACACTGGTCTGCTAGTCCCTGGGGAGCGGCAGATGATTAAGACAGATGTTCTTCCAACAAATCCTTATCACCTGTCCCTGCCCAAAATTCAAAGAAAGCTTGAACAGGGGAAACAGAAAGCTAATTTCCATAATATACAAAGAGCTTCTATAAGTGAGTAAGTAAGAGACTAACAATCAAATAGAAAAATGCAAAAAGACTACGAAAAGTCAGAAGATACATGTCTTAGGGTGCTGCAGAGAAACAGAACCAGTGAGAGACGTGTGTGTGTCCATAAACATAAAGACATACATATATGTCTCTCACATACATACAGAGAGAGAGAGAGAGAGATGTGTTTCAAGGGATTGGCACCTGCAATTGCAGGGGCTCCCAAATCCAAAATTCATAGGTCAAGCAATATGCTGTAGACTTCTGCAGGCTTGCATTTCAGGACCCATAGGTCAAACAACAGAAAGACGCAGAGTAGCAAGAGAAAGTGAATTCTGCAAAAAATATCTACTTATACTGTGAAAGCAGAACACAATCTAAGGAAATTCTCTTTTCAACTGATTGATTATATTACATTATATTAAATTGTGAAACAACAACTAGTCTAGTATTTGACCAAACCACGAGGAACCATAGTTAGTCAATCTGACACAGAAAACTAACAATCACAACATACAAGCGGCCATTTAAGAAGTGATAGAATTTTAAAGCTTGCTAATACATATATGCAAGTTAAAACAATGAACTATTTTCATACAGATTGGCAAAGTTAGAACATGAATATTACTAAGGATTGGTTGTTGTTGTTGTTAGGTGCTGTCGAGTCGGTTCCGACTCATAGTGACCTTGTGTATCACAGAACGAAACACTGCCTGGTCCTGTGCCATCCTTACAATTGTTGTTATCCTTGAGCCCATTGTTGCAGCCACTAGGACAATCCATCTTGTTGAGGGTCTTCCTCTTTTCCACTGATCCTGTACTTTACCAAGCATAATGTCCTTCTCCAGGGACTGATCCCTCCTGAACACAAGTCCAAAGTATGTAAGACACAGCCTGGCCATCCTTGTTTCTAAGGAGCATTCTGGTTGTACTTCTTCCAAGACAGATTTATTTGTTCTTTTGGCAGTCCATGGTATATTCAATATTCTTCGCCAACACCACAGTTCAAAGGCGTCAGTTCTTCAGTCTTCCTTATTCATTGCCCACCTTTCACATGCATATGATGCTATTGAAAATACCATGGCTTGGGTCAGGCGCACATTCATCTTCAAGATGACATCTTTGCTTTTCAACACTTTAAAGAGGTCTTTTGCAGCAGATTTGCCCAATGCAACATGTCTTTTGATTTCTTGACTGCTGCTTCCATGGGTGTTGATTGTGGATCCAAGTAAAATGAAATCCTGGACAACGTCAATCTTTTCTATGTTTGTCATGATGTGGCTTATTGGCCCAGTTGTGAGGATTTTTGTTTTCTTTATGTTGAGGTGTAATCCATATTGAAGGCTGCGGTCTTTAAAGTTCATCAGTAAGTGCTTCAAGTCCTCTTCAATTTCAGCAAGGGAAGTTGTGTCATCTGCATAACGCAGATTGTTAGTCTTTCTCCAATCTCAATGCCCTGTCCTCTTCATATAGTCCAGCTTCTCAGATTATTTGCTCAGTGGACAGATTGAATAGGTATGGTGAAAGGATACAACCCTGACGCACACCTTTCCTGACTTTAAACCAATCAGTATCTCCTTGTTCTATTCGAATGAATGCCTCTTGGTCTATGTATAGGTTCCTCATGAGCACAATTAAGGGTTCTGGAATTCCCATTCTTCTCAATGTTATCCATAATTTGTTATGATCCACACAGTCAAATGTTTTTGCATAGTCAATAAAACACAGGTAAACATCCTTCTGGTATTCTTTGCTTTCAGCCAGGATCCATCTGACATCAGCAATGATATCCCTGGTTCCACATCCTCTTCTGAATCCAGCCTGAATTTCTGGCAGTTCCCTGTCGATATACTACTGCAGCCGCTTTTGAATGATCTTCAGCAAAATTTTGCTTGCATGTGATATTAACGATACTGTTCAATAATTTCCAGATCCGATTGGATCACCTTTCTTTGGAATAGGCATAAATATGAATCTCTTCTAGTCAGCTGGCCAGGAAGCTGTCTTCCATATTTCTTGCCATGGATGAGTGAGCACTTCCAGCGCTGCATCTGTTTGTTGAAACATCTCAATTGATATTCTGTCAATTCCTGGAGCCTCATTTTTCACCGATGCCTTCAGAGCAGCTTGGACTTACTCCTTCAGTACCATTGGTTCCTGATATATGCTACCTCTTGAAATGGTTGAACATCAACTAATTCTTTTTGGTATAATGACTCTGTGTATTCCTTCCATCTTCTTTTGATGCTTTCTGTGTCTTTTAATATTTTCCCCGTAGAATCCCTCACTACTGCAACTCAAGGCTTGAATTTTCTCTTCAGTTCTTTCAGCTTGATAAATGCCGAGCGCCTTCTTCCCTTTTGGTGTTCTATCTCCAGCTCTTTGCACATGTCGTTATAACACTTTACTTTGTCTTCTCGAGCCACCCTTTGAAATCTTCTGTTCAGTTCTTTTACTTCATCATTTCTTCCTTTAGCTTTAGCTGCTCTCGACATTCAAGAGCAAGTTTCAGAGTCTCCTCTGACATCCATCTTGGTCTTTTCTTTCTTTCCAGTCTTTTCAATGACCTCTTGCTTTCTCCATGTATGACGTCCTTGATGTCATTCCACAACTCATCTGGTCTTCAGTCATTAGTGTTCAAGGCGTCAAATCTATTCCTGAAATGGTCTCTAAATTCAGGTCGGATATACTCACGGTCGTACTTTGGCTCTCGTGGACTTGCTCTGATTTTCTTCAGTTTCAACTTGAACTTGCATATGAGTAATTGATGATCTGTTCCACAGTCAGCCCCTGGCCTTGTTCCGAGTGATGATATTGAGCTTTTCTATAGTTTCTTTCCACAGATGTAGTTGATTTGATTCCTGTATATTCCATCTGGCAGGGTCCATGTGTACAGTCACCATTTATGTTCATGAAAAAAGGTACTTGCAATGTAGAATTCATTGGTCTTGCAAAATTCTATCATTCGATCTTCAGCATTGTTTCTATCACCAAAGCCATATTTTCCAACTACAAACCCTTCTTCTTTGTTTCCAACTTTTGCATTCCAATCACCAGTAATTATCAATGTATCCTGATTGCATATTCGATCAATTTAAGACTGCAGATGCTGATAAAATCTTCAATTTCTTCATCTTTGGCCTTAGTGGTTGGTGCATAAATTTGAATAATAGTCATATTAACTGGTCTTCCTTGCATGCATATGGATATTATCCTATCACTGACAGTGCTGTACTTCAGGATAGATCCTGAAATGTTCTGTTTGACGATGAATCCAACACCATTCCTCTTCAAGTCATCATTGCTGGCATACTAGACTATATGATTGCCTGATTCAAAATGGCCAGTACCAGTCCATTTCAGCTCACTAATGCCTAGGATATCGATGCTTATGTGTTCCATTTCATTTTTTACTATTTCCAACTTTCCTAGAGTCATACTTCATACATTCCAGGTTCCGATTATTAATGGATGTTTGCAGTTGTTTCTTTTCATTTTGAGTTGTGCCACATCAGCAAATGAAGGTCCCAGAAGCTTTACTCCATCCACGTCATTAAGGTCAACTCTACTTTGAGGAGGCAGCTCTCCCCCAGTCATCTTTCGAGTGCCTGCCAACCTGGGGGGCTCATCTTCTGGCACTATATCGAATAACGTTCTGCTGCTATCATAAGGTTTTCATTGGCTAATTCTTTTCAGAAGTAGACTGTCGGGTCCTTCTTCTTAGTCTGTCTTAGTCTGGAAGCTCGGCTGAAACCTGTCTTCCACGGGTGACTCTGCTGGTATCTGAATAGCTTCCAGTATCACAGCAACATGCAAGCCCCACAGTGTAACAAACCGACAGACACGTGGGGGAAGCGTTGCTTAGGAAATAGGAAAACTGGCGCTCTCATACACGTTGGTGACTATAAATTGATGCAAACTTGAGGACAATTTGGCAATATCTATTAAAATATATAAGGTGCATACCCTTTGCCCCAGGAATTTACCCTTCAGAAAAATGCAAAAAGAATGTAGATACATATATATATATATACACATATATATGTGTGTGTGTGTGTATATATATATCCAGTGCAACAGACCTCAGAAATCCCCTAATGCTAAATTCAGACCAGTTGACTGGCGGTAACCATGGCCACGTGTGGAGTATGCAATTATACCTTCAAGGAGATTTGTTTCAACTATAATTTCTTAAAGGCACAGAGATGATACTCTTCAGTCCCTCTACCTATGGACACTTGTAATATTCCAACATCCCCAAAAAAGGAACATCAAAAAACTTTAAAGTAAAAACAGCTTGTGAAGGCCATCTTAAGGAGCCACTTCAAAGGTTTCTGACATTTTTCCCATGAATGGAAGCACTTCTGGCCTGAAGAGTCTCCGGCCCCTTTCATTTCTCTTTTTTCTGTGATCTACTGGGACTTTTCTGGATCCAGGCAAGGTAAATATTTTTACAACCTGAATCTTCAATCAATACATTGAAGGTTCCTGGTTACAGCAAATAGTATGGTAGCAGATGCTGGTTGGGTGGGAGAAGAAGGGGTAGACCTGAAGGAAGTTGCCTTCTCTTGGCAGGGGTCTCCCTGATTTCTTCTAAACCCCACCCAGGCTGAACACACTTGAGTATTGTGAGCAGGTCCACCTCACAGGCCAGACTGAACCAAAGGGCATAAAACCTCTGCTATCCAGTGTCCCACTCAGACCTCCAGATCTGGTTAGTTTTCTTCTTCTTTCATTTTGTGGAAGCATTTTTCAACTTTATCATTTAAATCATTCATTATTCTTTGTTCGTTTTTAGTAGACTTCATTTTTTAGAACAGTTTTAGATTTATAGAGATAGTGGGAAGATAATACAGAATTCTCACATACCTGTACCACATTTCTCATATTAGTACACTAGTATAGTACATTTCTTACAACCAGTGAACCAATATTGGTACATTATTAACTAAAGCCCATACTTTACTCAGATTTCTTTATTTTTACCTAATGTCCTCTTTCTGTTCCAGGATCCCATCCAGGACACATTATGTGTAGTCATCATGTCTCCTTAGGCTCCTCTTGGCTGTTTCTCAGACATTCCTTATTCTTGATAACCTTGACCGTTTTGAGGAGAACTAGTTAGGTATTTTGTAGAATGTCTCTCACCTGGGATTTGCCTGATGTTTTTCTCATGATTAGATGGGGTTATCGTTGGGGAAGAGAGACCACATAGATAAAGTGTCATTTCCATCATATCACATCAAGGGTGTGTACTATCAACATGACTTATCACTGTTGATGTTGACCTTGATCACCTGTCTGAGGTCTGCCTTTCAGCAAATTTTATTTTTTTCCTGTGCTTTGAGTTCTTTTTAACCTTTTCTAAGAGAACTTTCTCCCTTTCTTTTTCTAGGAAGGAATTGCTGAGCTTCCGTCAGAGGTTCAAAAGGGTCTGTGAAACCAAAATAGAAGTGTCAACACCCTAACAAGGCCAACTAGAAACCCTTGGGGTCACTTCCAGCTCAGTCAGCACCACTGAGGGCCAAGGCCTCATGGGGGTAACACAGGAGGCAGATATGCATCCTCCCCTCAGGGACATCACCCAGGAGGGACAATACAGGGTCCAGGACACACCGTCAAGGGGACTGTGACTGTCTTGTTAACCATGGGAGTAGGGATAGGTCAAGGGAAGGGCCTGGGAAGACTTCATGGACAAGTGAGAACTTGGCTTAACCCTTAAACCATGGGTGTTATTTCAACAAGTAGATTTAGGAGAGGGGGGGAAAAGGCCACTCCAGGGAAAGAAACAGCTTGAACTAAGACACAGCAGAGAGTCCAAAGGCGTGATGCAGAAGGAGTCTGTAATCCAGGCTACAGTCTGCAGGAGGTTCAGAGGAGTGGAGTGATGATGCTTATCAAGAACTCACAGGCACATTTTTCACATTTTACATTTCTGAAATTGGGATACATCTTTGACTCAATGTTACTGAATAATACGTAAAGAATATCTAAAAACCCATAGACCAAGGCAAACCCAAAGAAACTTCCTAGACCCATCCGAATACCTTAAGAGACCAAGTTACTGGGGCTGAGAGTTGGGAACTATGGTCTCAGAGGACATCTAGGCCAACTGGCATAACATAGTTCATAAAGAAAATGTTCTACATAATACTTTGGTGAATAGCATCTGGGGTCTTAAAAGCTTGCAAGCAGCCATCTAAAATACATCTATTGGTCCTATCACACTCAGGAAAAATGAGAACGAAGTAAACCAACGATGCGAGGAAAGTATCAGTCCAAAGAACAGTGGACCACACGAACCGCAGCTTCCTCCAGGCTGAGCCCAGAAGAACTGGATGGTGCCCAGCTACCACCACTCACTGCTCTGACAGGGATCACAATAGAGGGTTCTGGACACAGCAGGAGAAAAATGTAGAGCAAAATTCAAGTTCACAAAAGAAGACCAGATTTACTGATCTGACAGACTAGAGGACCCCCGAGACTATGGCCCCAGGGCATAACTCAGAACTGAAGCCACTCCTGAAGTCCACCTTTCAGCCAAAGATTAGAAAAGCCTATAAAACAATAACACAAGTGAGAAATGTGCTTCTTAGTTCAATCAAGTATAGGAGACCTAACGGGCAACACCTGCCCAAAAGCAATGCCAAGAAGGCAGAAGGTACAGGATATCTGGACGAATGGACACGGGGAATCCAGGGTGTAAAGAGAAAGAGGGAAAGTGCTGACACATTGTAGGGATTGCAACCAGTGTCACAAAACAATTTGTGTATAATTTTTTTGAATGAGAAACTAATTTGCACTGTAAACTTTAACTTAAAACTCCATCAATAAATAAAAAATCCATAGAAGTTTACACTGGATACAATACAGTAGTTACTGTTCATTAGAAGCCCTAGAGGCACAGCTGTTAAGGGCTTGGATGCTAACCAAAAGGTTGGCAGTTCGAATCCACCAGCCACTCCTTGGAAACCCTATGGGGCAGTTCTACTCTGTCCTGTAGGGTTGCTATGAGTTGCAATTAACTCAACGACAACAGGTTATTTGCTGAGTATTTATGCAAGGCATCAAGTCGTACAGTATTTTGTTTAATCCTTACAACAGCCTGATAAGGTCTGTCCTGTTAGTATCTTCACTGGTTCATGAGAAATCGGAGGCGCAGAGAGCTCAGGTGACTCGCCCAAGATCACGCAGCCGGTGAGTGGGAAGCCGGGCTTCCACTCTCAGGATCCTGGTGCTGCTCTCTTAATCTTGGTGCCCTTGTGGTGAGTTCTGCAGAGGATGACCAGACAGGGAGCACCTTACAACACTGCCACCCAACACCTCAGGCCACCTCCAAACTGACCTTAGAGGCAGGGATGACCGTGCGCACTTTACGGGAAAGAAAACCAACTCAGAGAGGTGAAGAGACGATGGAAAGGATGACCAAGACCAAACTGGGGGAGCTGTGATTACCAGGCTGCTGTTGACTCAACACCTCTTCTTAATTCTTCAAAACAGCCTCTGCTTCCAGGGTCCAGGGCTCAGCATCTCCTCCCTGAGGTGCGAGCCCTTCCTTCTCAAGCAGGAAGGCTGCTCCCTGGCCTCCCAGCCTGAGGAAACACCTGTCTCTCCTCTCCCCTCCACCAGGCAATCTGCCTTCTCTTCTCAGAGTTGGTCTCAAGGGGAGGGGTGGATGCTCCCCCATGCTCCTCTCTGAGGCTGTTTCACCCCAGAAGTCTCTTATTTAATCAAGAGATCAGGTATGAGACACGGGGATCCTCAAGGGTCCCCCATTCACCAGTGGTAACCCACTCCCAGTCCTGTACTGCCTCTCACGTGGATTCAAATCCCAGCCCAAAATAATTCTCACCCAGTCCAATCAGAGACTCCCACTTCAAGAGCCCCCACCCAGACCCCATCCTAGGCCTCTGCATTGGAACCTAACCCCTGACTTGCCCGGAAGCCCTACTGACTCCCCAGCCACACATTTGCATCTGAACTACCTCACCAACGATCCACCTGCTGCCCCCTCCCAGTTTCTCTGCCTATAACCACGCCTATCTATCCACGTGGTCAGCCTGAAAGAGAAAGACATCACTCCCCCTACCCCGACCCCGGGCACCACCTGCAGCCTTTGCGTAATCCTCCCTCACCTCCAGCCCCACATACCAGCAGCGCCTGGTTACTAGTGCCACCTGGTGGCTGAAAACCAAACTGCCGCTAGTGATTTCCTGAAGCCTTCCGTCAAGATATCATCCACAGACATTTAATGAGCGCCTACTGTGTGCCAGCACCGCTGAGATACTAAGACGAGGAAGCAAAGCCGTTGCCCTCAGGGAGCCCATGCCCAAGGAGCCCACTTACATTCCCTAACTTCAGTACAGAACGGAAGTGCTGCAGTACAGTGGCTCATAAGAGATTCCTTTCATTAGGGAGATAAAAGCAGCACACGTGAAAACTGAAATGTAGCAGAAAGGCATCCCGAAGAAGGAGTGCAGCATGACCTGCAGAGGGACAGATGGAGGGCAGCAAGGCCTCCAGGAGGGAAGGGGTGCGGAAATGGGCAGAAATATACCCGGGAGCCTGTGGCACAGGTCTCTGTTCCGGAAAAGTCCAAGGCAAAGGTAAAACTGGAGGAAGCTGATTCAATGCGTTGTGAGGATTAAAAAAGAAAAAAAAGGTGTTGCCATCAAGTTTATCACGATGCATGGCAACCCCATGTGTTACAAGTAGCAGTGCTCCATAGAATTTTCTTGGCTGTAATCCTAAGGAAGCAGGCCGCCAGGTCTTTCTTCCGTGGCACTGCTGGGTGGGTTCAAACCACCAACCTTGAGATTAGTAGTCAAGTGCAAACCGTTTTCGCCACCCAAGGACTTTTGTTGTGGGTAATGAATGCTCCTAACCTGCCTGTAAATGTTCTGAGAGATGTTAGGAGCTGACCACAACAATGGCCTTAAAATTAAGTTTTTTTTTTAAAAAAAAAAAAAAAGCAAAGCTTAGCTTCTCATATATAAACACTTGCCAGCAGCATGACAGTCAGGGGGACTTCAATTCCATAAGATTACAGCCATTGACAGGAGTCCCTGAGCACAAACAGTTAAGCACTCAACTATTTGCTGAAGGACTGGCAGGTCGAATCCACCCAGAGGCGCCTTGGAAGACAGGCCTGGCCATCTGCTTCCAAAAGGTCACAGCCTTGAGAACCCTATGGAGCCGTTCTACTCTGCACACATGGGGTCACCATGAGTCAGAATACCCTGGATGGCAACTAACAACAAAAACAGCCATTGAGCAATTCCAATCCAAATACCAACAACATTCTTAGAGATGCAAAAATTTACCATTAACTTTATATGGAAAGCGAAGAAGCCCCAGATAAGTAAAGCACTACTAAAAAAGAGAATATAGCAGGAGGACTTCCACTACCTGACCTCAGAACTTACTATACACCTACAGTAGTCAAAACAGCCTGGTACTGATCTTTAAAATCTACATGATACTGCAAAAACTCAACTACAAAAAGAAAAATAACCCTATTAAAAAATGGCCAAAAGATATGAACAGACACTCAGGTAGCTAACAGATACATGAGGAAATGGTCACGATCATTAGCCATTAGAGAAATGCAGATCAAAACTACAATGAGATTTCATCTCACTCCAACAAGGCTGGCATTAATCCAAAAAACACAAAATAATAAATGTTGGAAAGGCTGTGGAGAGATTGGAACACTTATACACTGCTGGTGGGAATGTCAAATGGTACGACCACTTTGGAAATCGATTTGGCTCTTCTTTAAAAAGCTAGAAATAGAACTACCATACTATCCAGCAATCCCACTCCTCGGAATATATCCTAGAGAAATAAGAGCCTTTACATGAACAGATATATGCATACCCATGTTTATTGCAGCACTGTTTACAATAGCAAAAAGATGGCAGCAACCAAGGTACCCATCAACGGATGAATCGATAAACAAATTATGGTATATTCACACAATGGAATAGTACGCATCAATAAAGAACAGTGAGGAATCTGTGAAACATTTCATAACATGGAGGAACCTGGAAGGCATTATGCTGAGTGAAATTAGTCAGTTGCAAAAGGACAAATATTGTATAAGACAACTATTATAAGAACTTGAGAAATAGTTTAAACTGAGAAGAAAACATTCTTTCGTGGTTACAAGAGGAGGGAGGTAGGGAGGGTGGGAGAGGGGTATTCGCTAATTAGATGGTAGATAAGAACTACTTTAGGTGAAGGGAAAGACAACACATAATACAGGGGAGGTCAGCACAACTGGACTAAACCAAAAGCAAAGAAGTTTCCTGAATAAACTGAATGCTTCAAAGGCCAGTGTAGCAGGGGCAGGGGTTTGGGGACCATGATTTCAGGGGACATCTAAGTCAATTGCCATAATAGAATCTATTAAGAAAACATTCTGCATCCCACTTTGAAGAGTGGCATCTGGGGTCTTAAACACTAGCAAGCAGCCATCTAAGATGCATCAATTGGTCTCAACCCACCTGGATCATAGGAGAATGAAGAACACCAAGGACACAAGGTAATTATGAGCCCCAGAGACAGAAAGGGCTACATGAACCAGAGACCAAATCATCCTGAGACCAGAAGAACTAGATGGTGCCCGGCTACAATCAATGACTGCCCTGACAGGGAACACAACAGAGAACCCCCGAGGGAGCAGGAGAGCAGTAGGATACAGACCCCAAATTCTCATAAAAAGACCAGACTTAATAGTCTGACTGAGACTAGAAGAATCCCGGTGGTCGTGGCCCCCAGACCTTCTGTTGGCCCAGGACAGGAACCATTCCCAAAGCCAACTCTTCAGACATGGATTGGACTGGGCAATGGGTTGCAGAGGGATGCTGCTGAGGATTGAGCTTCTTGGATCAGGTGGACACTTGAGACTATGTTTGGCATCTCCTGCCTGGAGGGGAGATGAGAGGGTAGAGGGGGTTAGAAGCTGGCAAAATGGACACGAAAAGAGAGAGTGGAGGGAGAGAGTGGGCTGTCTCGTTAGGGGGAGAGTAATTGGGAGTATGTAGCAAGGTGTATATACGTTTTTATGTGAGAGACTGACTTGTAAACTTTCACTTAAAGCACAATAAAAATTATTAAAAAAAAAAAAAAAAAGCAGCCTGGTACTGGTACAAGGACAGATACATTGAGCAATGGAGCAGAATTGAGAACACAGATGTAAATCCATGCACCTGTGGTCATGGAAACCATGGTGGTGTAGTGGTTACATGTTACGGCTGCTAACCAAGAGATTGGCGATTCAAAACCACCAGGTGCTCCTTGGAAACTTTATCGGGCAGTTCTACTGTGTCCTATAGGATCACTATGAGTCAGAATCAACTCAACAGCAATAGGTTTGGTTTTGGTTTATGGTCACCTGATCTTCGACAAGGGCCTAAAGTCCATCAAATGGGAAAAAGACAGCCTTTTAAACAAGTGATGCTGGCAAAACTGGATGTCCATCTGCAAAAAAGTGAAACAGGACCCATACCTCACACCATAGACAAAAGCTAATTCAAAATGGATCAAAGACCTCAATATAGAGCCCAAAACTATGAAGTTCATAGAAGAAAAAATAGGATCAACACTAGAGGCCCTAATACGTGGCATTAACAGGATACAAACCACAACCAACAGCACACAAACTCCAGAAGATAAGCTAGATCTGGGATCTCCTAAAAATTAAACACGCTCATCAAAAGGCTTCACAAAACAGTAAAAAGAGAGCCTACAGACTGGGAAAAAAAATTTGGCTATTACAAATCAGACAAAGGTCTAATCTCTAAAATCTACAAGAAAATCCAACACCTCTACAACAAAAAGATAAGTAATAAAATTAAAAAATGGGCAAAGGAAATGAACAGACATGTCACCAAAGAAGACATTCAAGTGGCCAGCACACACATGAGGAAATGCTCACTAGCCATTAGAGAAATGCAGATTAAAATCACAATGAGAGGTGGGGCCAAGATGGTGGACTAGGCAGACGCTACCTCGGATCCCTCTTGCAACAAAGACACGGAAAAACAAATGAATCGATCACATAGATAACAACCTGCGAACCCTGAACAACAAACACAGATTTAGAGACGGAGAATGAACTAATACGGGGAAGCAGCGATTGTTTTCAGAGCCTGGAGCCAGCGTACCAGTCAGGTACAGCACAAGCACAGAGAGCTGCTCCACCCCCCTGAACTAACACCGGGAGGGGGCCCAGCCGGTTGTCGTGGGCGGCATGGCGACGCAGCCGGTGGGAGAACACCCCGGGAGGCAGTGACTGGTCTTGGAGCAGGGAGAGCAGCGTCCCAGCTGGGGAACCGTCCTGCCGGGATTTGAACTGGACGCAGTGGATTTTCTGGAAAAACTAGTTTCCCAGTGATGGCTCGGAGACAGCAGTCCATATCAAACCACATAAAGAAGCAGACCATGACAGCTTCTACAACCCCCCAAACAAAAGAATCAAAATCTTTCCCAAATGAAGATACAATCCTGGAATTATCAGATACAGAATATAAAAAACTAATTTACAGAATGCTACAAGACATCACAAATGAAATAAGGCAAACTGCAGAAAAAGCCAAGGAACACACTGATAAAACTGTTGAAGAACTCAAAAAGATTATTCAAGAACATAGTGGAAAAATTAATAAGTTGCAAGAATCCATAGAGAGACAACATGCAGAAATCCAAAAGATTAACAATAAAATTACAGAATTAGACAACGCAATAGGAAGTCAGAGGAGCAGACTCGAGCAATTAGAATGCAGACTGGGACATCTGGAGGACCAGGGAATCAACACCAACATAGCTGAAAAAAAATCAGATAAAAGAATTTAAAAAAATGAAGAAACCCTAAGAATCATGTTGGACTCTATCAAGAAGGATAACCTGCGGGTGATGGGAGTCCCAGAACAGGGAGGGGGGACAGAAAACAGAGAAAATAGTTGAAGAACTCCTGACAGAAAACTTCCCTGACATCATGAAAGACGAAAGGATATCTATCCAAGATGCTCATCGAACCCCATTTAAGACTGATCCAAAAAGAAAAACACCAAGACATATCATCACACTCGCCAAAACCAAAGATAAGCAGAAAATTTTAAAAGCAGCCAGGGAGAAAAGAAAGGTTTCCTTCAAGGGACAATCAATAAGAATAAGTTCAGACTACTCAGCAGAAACCATGCAGGCAAGAAGGGAATGGGATGACATATACAGAACACTGAAGGAGAAAAACTGCCAGCCAAGGATCATATATCCAGCAAAACTCTCTCTGAAATATGAAGGCGAAATTAAGATATTTACAGATAAACACAAGTTTAGAGAATTTGCAAAAACCAAACCAAAGCTACAAGAAATACTAAAGGATATTGTTTGGTCAGAAAACCAATAATATCAGATATCAGCACAACACAAGGACACAAAACAGATCGTCCTGATATCAACTCAAATAGGGAAATCACAAAAACAAACAAATTAAGATTAATTAAAAAAAAAATACACGTAACAGGGAATTATGGAAGTCAATAGGTAAAAGATCACAATAATCAAAAAGAGGGACTAAATACAGGAGGCATTGAACTGCCATATGGAGAGTGATACAAGGCGATATAGAACAATACAAGTTAGGTTTTTACTTAGAAAAATAGGGGTAAATAATAAGGTAACCACAAAAAGGTATAACAACTGTATAACTCAAGATAAAAGCCAAGAAAAACGTAACGGCTCAACTAACATAAAGTCAAACACTATGAAAATGAGGATCTCACAATTTACTAAGAAAAAAGTCTCAGCACAAAAAAGTATGTGGAAAAACGAAATTGTCAACAACACACATAAAAAGGCATCAAAATGACAGCACTAAAAACTTATCTATAATTACGCTGAATGTAAATGGACTAAATGCACCAATAAAGAGACAGAGAGTCACAGACTGGATAAAGAAACACGATCCATCTATATGCTGCCTACAAGAGACACACCTTAGACTTAGAGACACAAACAAACTAAAACTCAAAGGATGGAAAAAAATTATATCAAGCAAACAATAAGCAAAAAAGAAGAGGAGTAGCAATATTAATTTCTGACAAAATAGACTTTAGACTTAAATCCACCACAAAGGATAAAGAAGGACACTATATAATGATAAAAGGGACAATTGATCAGGAAGACATAACCATATTAAATATTTATGCACCCAGTGACAGGGCTGCAAGATACATAAATCAAATTTTAACAGAATTGAAAAGTGAGATAGATAACTCCACAATTATAGTAGGAGACTTCAACACACCATTTTCAGAGGACAGGACATCCAGTAAGAAGCTCAATAGAGACACGGAAGATCTACTTACAACAATCAACCAACTTGACCTCATTGACTTACACAGAACTCTCCACCCAACTGCTGCAAAGTATACTTTTTTCTCTAGCGCACATGGAACATTCTCTAGAATAGACCACATATTAGGTCATAAAACAAACCTTTGCAGAGTCCAAAACATCGAAATATTACAAAGCATCTTCTCAGACCACAAGGCAATAAAACTAGAAATCAATAACAGAAAAACTAGGGAAAAGAAATGAAATACTTGGAAACTGAACAATACCCTCCTGAAAAAAGACTGGGTTATAGAAGACATTAAGGAGGGAATAAGGAAATTCATAGAATGCAACGAGAATGAAAATACTTCCTATCAAAACCTCTGGGACACAGCAAAAGCAGTGCTCAGAGGCCAATTTATATCGATAAATGCACACATACAAAAAGAAGAAAGAGCCAAAATCAGAGAACTGTCCCTACAACTTGAGCAAATAGAAACTGAGCAACAAAAGAACCCATCAGGCACCAGAAGAAAACAAATAATAAAAATTAGAGCTGAACTAAATGAATTAGAGAACAGAAGAACAATTGAAAGAATTAACAAAGCCAAAAGCTGGTTCTTTGAAAAAATTAACAAAATTGATAAACCATTGGCTAGACTGACCAAAGAAATACAGGAAAGGAAACAAATAACCCGAATAAGAAACGAGAAGGACCACATCACAACAGACCCAACTGAAATTAAAAGAATCATTTCAGATTATTGTGAAAAATTGTACTCTAACAAATTTGAAAACCTAGAAGAAATGGATGAATTCCTGGAAAAACACTATCTACCTAAACTAACACATTCAGAAGTAGAACAAATAAATAGACACATAACAAAAAAAGAGATTGAAACGGTAATCAAAAAACTCCCAACAATAAAAAGCCCTGGCCCGGACGGCTTCACTGCAGAGTTCTACCAAACTTTCAGAGAAGAGTTAACACCACTACTTCTGAAGGTATTCCAAAGCATAGAAAATGACGGAATACTACCCAACTCATTCTGTGAAGCCACCATATCCCTGATACCAAAACCAGGTAAAGACATGACAAAAAAAGAAAATTATAGACCTATATCCCTCATGAACATAGATGCAAAAATCCTCAACAAAATTCTAGCCGATAGAATCCAACAACACATCAAAAAAATAATTCACCAGGATCAAGTGGGATTTATACCAGGTATGCAAGGCTGGTTTAACATCAGAAAAACCATTAACGTAATCCATCACATAAATAAAACAAAAGACAAAAACCACATGATCTTATCAATTGATGCAGAAAAGGCATTTGACAAAGCCCAACACCCATTTATGATAAAAACTCTTACCAAAATAGGAATTGAAGGAAAATTCCTCAACATAATAAAGGGCATCTATGCAAAGCCAACAGCCAATATCACTCTAAATGGAGAGAACCTGAAAGCATTTCCCTTGAGAACGGGAACCAGACAAGGATGCTCTTTATCACCGCTCTTATTCAACATCATGCTGGAAGTCCTAGCCAGGGCAATTAGGCTAGACAAAGAAATAAAGGGTATCCGGATTGGCAAGGAGGAAGTAAAGTTATCACTATTTGCAGATGACATGATCTTATACACAGAAAACCCTAAGGAATCCTCCAGAAAACTACTGAAACTAATAGAAGAGTTTGGCAGAGTCTCAGGTTATAAAATAAACATACAAAAATCACTTGGATTCCTCTACATCAACAAAAAGAATACCGAAGAGGAAATAACCAAATCAATACCATTCACAGTAGCCCCCAAGAAGATAAAATACTTAGGAATAAATCTTACCAAGGATGTAAAAGACCTATACAAAGAAAACTACAAAGCTCTACTACAAGAAATTCAAAGGGACATACTTAAGTGGAAAAACATACCCTGCTCATGGATAGGAAGACTTAACATAGGAAAAATGTCTTTTCTACCAAAAGCCATCTATACATTTAACGCACTTCCGATCCAAATTCCAATGTCATTTTTTAATGTGTTGGAGAAACAAATCACCAACTTCATATGGAAGGGAAAGAAGCCTCGGATAAGTAAAGCATTACTGAAAAAGAAGAAGAAAGTGGGAGGTCTCACTCTACCTGATTTCAGAACCTATTATACAGCCACAGTAGTCAAAACAGCCTGGTACTGGTACAACAACAGGCACATAGACCAATGGAACAGAATTGAGAACCCAGATATAGATCCATCCACGTATGAGCAGCTGATATTTGACAAAGGACCAGAGTCGGTTAATTGGGGAAAAGATAGCCTTTTTAACAAATGGTGCTGGCATAACTGGATATCCATTTGCAAAAAAATGAAACAGGACCCATACCTTACACCATGCACAAAAACTAACTCCAAGTGGATCAAAGACCTAAACATAAAGACTAAAACGATAAAGATCATGGAAAAAAAAATAGGGACAACCCTAGGAGCCCTAATACAAGGCATAAACAGAATCCAAAACATTACCAAAAATGACGAAGAGAAACCAGATAACTGGAAGCTCCTAAAAATCAAACACCTATGCTCATCTAAAGACTTCACCAAAAGAGTAAAAAGACCACCTACAGACTGGGAAAGAATTTTCAGCTATGACATCTCAGACCAGTGCCTGATCTCTAAAATCTACATGATTCTGTCAAAACTCAACCACAAAAAGACAAACAACCCAATAAAAAAGTGGGCAAAGGATATGAACACACATTTCACTAAAGAAGATATTCAGGCAGCCAACAGATACATGAGAAAATGCTCTCAATCATTAGCCATTAGAGAAACGCAAATTAAAACTACGATGAGATTCCATCTCACACCAACAAGGCTGGCATTAATCCAAAAAACACAAAATAATAAATGTTGGAGAGGCTGCAGAGAGATTGAAACTCTTATACACTGTTGGTGGGAATGTCAAATGGTACAACCACTTTGGAAATCTATCTGGCGTTATCTTAAACGGTTAGAAATAGAACTACCATACAACCCAGAAATCCCACTCCTCGGAATATACCCTAGAGATACAAGAGCATTCACACAAACAGATATATGCACACCCATGTTTATTGCAGCTCTGTTTACAATAGCAAAAAGTTGGAAGCAACCAAGGTGTCCATCAACGGATGAATGGGTAAATAAATTGTGGTATATTCACACAATGGAATACTACGCATCGATAAAGAACAGTGAGGAATCTGTGAAACATTTCATAACATGGAGGAACCTGGAAGGCATTATGCTGAGTGAAATTAGTCAGAGGCAAAAGGACAAATATTGTATAAGACCACTATTATAAGATCTTGAGAAATAGTAAACCTGAGAAGAACACATATATTTGTGGTTACGAGGTGGGGGGGAGGGAGGGTGGGAAAGGGTTTTTTATTGAATAATCAGTAGATAAGAACTGCTTTAGGTGAAGGGAAAGACAACACTCAATACATGGAAGGTCAGCTCAATTGGACTGGACCAAAAACAAAGAAGTTTCCGGGATAAAATGAATGCTGCAAAGGTCAGCGGAGCAGGGGCGGGGTTCTGGGGAACATGGTTTGCAGGGACTTCTAAGTCAATTGGCAAAATAATTCTATTATGAAATCATTCTGCATCCCACTTTGAAATGTGGCATCTGGGGTCTTAAATGCTAACAAGCGGCCATCTAAGATGCATCAATTGGTCTCAACCCACCTGGAGCAAAGGAAAATGAAGAATACCAAGGCCACACGACAACTAAGAGCCCATGAGACAGAAAGGGCCACATGAACCAGAGACCTACATCATCCTGAGACCAGAAGAACTAGTTGGTGCCCGGCCACAATCGATGACTGTCCTGACAGGGAGCACAACAGAGGACCCCTGAGGGAGCAGGAGATCAGTGGGATGCAGACCCCAAATTCTCATAAAAAGACCAAACTTAATGGTCTGACTGAGACGAGAGGAATCCCAGCGGCCGTGCTCCCCAGACCTTCTGTTGGCACAGGACAGGAACCATCCCCGAAGACAACTCATCAGACATGAAAGGGACTGGTCAGCGGGTGGGAGAGAGACGCTAATGAAGAGTGAGCTAATTATATCAGGTGGACACTTGAGATTGTGTTGGCAACTCTTGTCGAGGGGGGCTGGGAGGATAGAGAGATAGGGAAGCCGACAAAATTCTCACGAAAGGAGAGACTGAAAGGGCTGACTCACGAGGGGGAGAGCAAGTGGGAGTACAGAGTAAGATGTATGTAAACTTATATGTGACAGACTGATTGGATTTGTAAATGTTCACGTGAAGCTTAATAAAAGTTTAAAAAAAACACAATGAAATACCATCTCACCCTGGCATTATGGGCATGAATCAGAAAAACAGAAAGTAACAAATATTGGAGAGGCTGCAGGGAGATTGGAACTCTTGTGCACTGCTGGTGGGAATGCAAAATGACACAACCATTTTGGGAAACGATATGGCGCTTCCGTAGAAAGCTAGAAATAGACATAGTATATAATCCAGCAATTCCACTCCTAGGAATATACCCTACAGAAATAAGAGTCATCACACAAATAGATATATGGACACCCATGTTCATTGCAGCATTGTTCACAATAGCAAAAAGATGGAAACAACCTAAGTGCCCATCAACAGACGAATGGATAAACAAACTGTGGGACATACACACAATGGAGTATTACATAACAATAGAGAACAATGATGAATCTGCGAAGCATCCCATAACATGGATGAATCTGGAGAGCATTATGAGTGAAATAAGTCAACCACAAAAGGACAAATATTGTCTGAGATCACTACTGTAAAAACTCATGAAAATGTTTACACACAAAAAGAAACAATCTTTGCTGGTTATGAGGGAGGGGAGGGGCGAGGATAGAAAAACACTAAATAGACAACAGATAAATGCTAACTTTGGTGAAGGGTGAGGCAGTACACAATACTGGCGAAGCCAGAACAACTTGTACGAGGCAAGGTCATGGAAACCCCATAAACACACCCAAACTCCCTGAGCTACCAGATTGCTGGGCTGAGGACTGCAGGCACCATGGTCTCAGGGAACATCTAGCTTAATTGGCATAACATAGTTTATAAACAAAATGTTCTACATTCTACCTTGGTGAGTAGCATCTGGGGTCTTAAAAGCCTGTGAGCAGCCATCTAGGATGCTCCACTGGTCTCACCCCTTCAGGAGCAAGGAAGAATGAAGAAAACTAAAGATACAAGGGAAAGATTAGTCCAAAGGACTAATGGACCACATCTACCACGGCTTCCACCAGACTGAGTCCAGTACAACTAGATGGCGCCTGGCTACCACCACTGACTGCTCTGACAGGGATCACAATAGAGGGTTCAGGACAGAGCTGGAGAAAAATGTAGAACAAAATTCTAACTCAAAAAGAAAGACCAGACTTGCTGGCCTGACAGAGACTGGAGAAACCCTGAGAGTATGGACCAGGACACCCTTCCAGCTCAATAATGACGTCACTCCTGAGGTTCACCCTTCAGCTGAAGATTGGACAGGCCCATAAAACAAAACAAGGCTGAAGGGGCACAACAGCCCAGGAGCAAGGACTAGAAGGCAGGAGGGGACAGGAAAGCTGATAACAGGGAACCCAAGGTTGAGAAGGGAGAGTGGTGACATGTCGTGGAGTTGTTAACCAATGTCACAAAACAATATGTGTACTAACTGTTAGACAAGAAACTAGTTTGTTTTGTAAACCTTCACCTAAAGTACAATAAAAAATAAATAAACTACTTAAAAGAAAAAAAACAGCCATTGAAAACCCTATGCAGTACAGTCCTACTCTGCATGGGGTCGCCATAAGTAGGAATCGATTACAGTGCAACAGGTTTGGTTTTTTTTATTTTTTTAATTTATCTCTTAGGAAATGGAAGTAGAAACAGGACTGCAAAAGGAAGAACTGACTCCTTCCACTGCCATCTCCTTCCCCACAAGGAATACCAGCTTTTCCATTCAGCATCCAAAGGGTTGAGGTGTTGGGGAGGGTCACATGGCCAGTCCCTAAGAGGGTGGAGTTTGACAACATGAGGATAATGGCAACGGTGAAGAGCAGAATTCAGCAGCAGTTTCCTGATAAAGGGTCCTGGAGCCCTGGTGGCGTCGTGGTCAAGAGCTAGGATGCTAACCAAAAGGTCAGCAGTTCAAATCCACCAGCTGCTCCTTGGAAACCCTATGGGGCAGTTCTACTCTGTCCTATAGGGTCACTATGAGTCAGAATTGGCTCCACCGGAACACGTTTCAGAGCAAGAGGCAGCCATTAAAGAGAAGGGGTGCAGGGAAGAGAGGAAACACCTCCCTTCGGGGCCGGATTACACAATAAACAAGATATTCTTTACTGGAAACCCTGGTGACGTAGTGGTTAAGTGCTACAGCTGCTAACCAAGAAGCTGGCAGTTCATATCTGCCAGGCGCTCCTTGGAAACTCTATGGGGCAGTTCTACTCTGTCCTATAGGGTGGCTATGAGTTGGAATCGACTCGACGGCAGTGGGTTTGGTTTTTTTTGGTTTTTCATGGTTTACTTGTGCATATTTACTAATCTGTAGTGAACAAAACAGGTGAAATTATTCACTACAGATTAGTATATACACACAAGTAAGCCCATGCGTACCTTGCTTACTGGTTAATGCACCCCTGCCCTCTACGGGTGCATGGACAAGCTGACTGGAGTTAAGGCCTGGAGTGCAAAACCAGCCGGGATCAGGGGGATGGGGACAGAAACCCAGTGTCACAGGCCAGATCAAGGTGATGAAAATTAATGAATGGTTCACCACTAAGTACAGAAAAGCAGCAAGACTAATACCACCGCCTCACAGACCCTGGTCCCGGTCAGGCCTGGTGACCGGGTCTGCGCCCTCAATAGAAAATGGACGCTCTTGAGCCAAGGGTAGTGTTTTTCAAGGATAGTCTTTATGTCCTCAGGCATTGCACAGGCCGTTCAGTCAGAGGGTACCCAAATAAATGTTTGCTGGATGTCAGGACGATTTGACCCCCAAAAGCTCTTGGAGTGGAAGCCTGTGAAATTCAAACAATTCTCCTCTGGACCCTAAACTCATTAGTTCCTGATGTGTCACGTCAACCGACCAGAGGATTCTTCTGGCAGGCTATCACAGGGGACTTAGGGTTTGAGCTGACTTTTCCTCTGGAAAGTATTCTAAACTCTAGTCAATGCTCAGAAGCTCCCTGCCTGCTTTGAACTCTGCACCTCTGCCTTCCAACCGCCCAGTTCCCACATGTCCTGTCTTCGGCTCTGCCTCAACATTACAGAGCAGGGCTACCCTCCACCTTTTTAGCACCTGCTTCTGCAACCTGCTCAAACATGGCCAAGACCAAGAACCTCTGGACTGGGAGACAGGGGCTGCAGGCTCCATGTGTTGATATAGTAAATTCTCATTACTCCCAGTTGGTATGTTCTATAAAGGCCCCTGGGTGGCATAAAAGCTCAACTACTAACTTAAAGGTTGTAGTTTGAACCCACCCAGCGGCACAGCGGAAGACCTGGCAATTTGTTTCCATAAAGATTACAGTCAGGAAAATCCTATGGAGCAGTTCTACTCTGTAATTCATGGGGTTGCCATGAGTCAGAATCGGCCTCACAGCAATGGGTTTGGTTTACGTTCTATAAAGTCCCTGCGAATACCGTACTAGTTTTGATCAACCTCAGCTGGAAGTGTTTTGCTCCTCTGCACTTACAAAAGTCTACAATGATCGCGGAAGTCCTATATGTAAAATCACAGATACGGAATCCACAGATAATAAGGTCTGACTGTATTTCTCTCAAACCTTAGCACATTGTTCTTCTTCCATTAACTTGGTGCACATTGGTTGACCATCCCACATGACTCCTAGGGAGCAAGGAGGAGAACTGAACAAAAATGATCCTGGATCCAAATCTGGATTTTTCCTGGATACCACACCAACTGGTATTGGGGGTATCCTCCTTCTGCTGGGAGAGCCTGCACCCAAATCAACTTCCCATGAGATCATTAGCTATACTGTGTTCTCTGGGCTCACAATTTTCCCCAGGTGCCCCAAATCCTTGGTGCTGGGCCACTTGCTCTCCTAGACAATTGCCTTAGTCATCTAGTGCTGCCATAACAGAAATACCACAAGTGGGTGGCTTTAACAAAGAGAAATTTATTTTCTCACAGTCTAGTAGGTTACAAGACCAAATTCAGGGCATCGGCTCCAGAAAGAAAGCTTTCTCTCTCTCTCGGCTCTGGAGGAAGGTCCTTGTCATCAATCTTCCCACGGTCAAGGAGCTTCTCAGGCGCAGGGACCCCATGTCCAAAGGACGTGCTCTGCTCCTGGTGCTGCTTTGTTGGTGGTATGAGGTCCCCAACTCTCTGCTTGCTTCCCTTTCATCTCTTTAGAGATAAAAGATGGTGCAGGCCATACCCCAGGGAAACTCCCTTTACCTTGGATCAGGGAGGTGACCTGAGTAAGGGTGGTGTTGCAATCCCACCCTAATCCTCTCAGCATAAAATTACAATCACAAAATCCAGGACAACCACACAATACTGGGAATCACCGCCTAACCAAGTTGACACGTATTTTGGGGGGGACACAATTCAATCCATGATAACAATTCATAAATTGCTGCCCCCTAGCCAGCCTCTTGTGGCCTGTGATCTGCCTGTACCCTCACAGTGAAGGTTCCTCTGCCTGCTTGCCCTGTAAGACGGGAGAACATTATGGAGGGCAAGGTCCCTCCTATGGACACAATCCCACTCACCAGTGTCCAGCAAACCGACAAACCCCTTCCATGCCTTTCTATGGGGTGGCAAGAGGACACATTCCTCATCCTTTCTGGTCAACCTCTTTTTGTAAGTTTCCCCAATAAAGCCTGTTCCTTAACCCACATGAATTTTCAGGAATTCTTCCTGACACCTGGTAGACAACCGTGGTGATCACAAAAATACTCACCTTGCGAAACAGCACAAGACACTGGAAACTGTGCATTGGCGACAAAAGGTGATTTTGTAAAGGACAGAGCATAAAAGAGGGGGAGATTAAGGGACTAAGATGGTTTCTCCAGCCCTCTACCCTGCCTGCCTTCCAAACCAGGTAGGTTTCCTTTTTCTTCATTGCCCCATGCCTCCCACCCCAGAGATCTCATCTGGGTTCCACTTTCCAGATTTCATTCTCTTGCCTCAACTCTTTGAAAAAAACTGCCCAGAAAATCCTGAGTATTCATTTTCCTCTGAAATACAGATTGAATCTTTCCTATTCACTTGTATAAAGATTCTTCTACTGCAATTTTAAGTTGCCATTGTCCTTTCAATGAAGAGTCTTAGCGAAGAATGAGGGGTGGGAGACAGAACTGTGAGCTAAGCCTTGGTCCACTTTTTCTTGTTCCTGGAAAAAAATCTTAAGGGACCCACCCGGGAGTAGGGCATGCTGTAGGAACAGAAGAGACAGTAAAGAGATAGGAGAGAGACACTGAGCTGTGTCCTTGGTCGCCAAAGGGGCAGAGAAACCAGATTCAGGTTAGGCTGTGAGAAGTGGTGGTAAAAGGAAAAGAAGTCGGGGCATCAGTACTGGGGATGGTGGTGAAGAGAATCCTGCTTCAGAATGGAGCTGAGCCCCTATCCGTACCAAACCAAACCTATTGGCATCGAGTTGATCTCCACCCATAGCGACCCTATTAAAAAAAAAAAACCATTGCCGTCAAGTCGATGCTGTACTATAGCAACGCTATAGTACAGAGTAAAACTGCCCCATAGGGTTTCCAAAGAGCGGCTGGTGGATTCGAACTGCCAACCTTTTGGTTAGCAGCCAAGCTCTTCAGTGCTGCGTCACCAGGGCTCCCCATTATCTATAGAGGGAAGGAAAAGAATAAATCCTGTATTAAGTGCCCACCACTTGCTGGTTACTATACAAGAGCTTTATATACATTATCTTATTCAATCCCTATAGCTCAGCAATTCTACTCCTGTTTACAGTAATGCTCGTACCTCTGCAACAGGAGACATGTCAAAAAAAGGTCCATATGACGCTGAATGAAAGAAACCAGACACAGAATAATACATACTGTATGGTTTCGTCCCTGGCAGCATAGTGGTTAAGTGCTACAGCTGCTAACCAAAAGGCCAACAGTTCGAATCCGGCAGGCGCTCTTTGGAAACCCTGTGGGGCAGTTCTACTCTGTCCTGTAGGGTCGCTATGAGACGGAATTGACTTGACGGCAGTGGGTTTGATTTTTTTTTTTTTTTTTGGTATGGTTTCTTCTATGTAAATTTCATAAACAAGAAAAACTAAATATCGTTATGTACGTACGCATACTTAAATGGTCAAACTATGGAGAAAAGCAAGTTAGTGGTTATCATTAGGGAAACAAAGAGTTTGTGATTTGCAAGGGACTCTCAGAGGCTTCTAGGAAGCTGGCAATGTTCTATTTCTTGACCTGGTGATGCTTACATTAGGTGTTTGCTTTATAATAATTTATTAAGCTGTCCATTTATCGTTATGTACTTATCTACACATTGTTTTCACAATAAAAGATTCTTCTAAAAAGAATACTGTGGATAAGTTTTGAGCACAAGTGTTTATGATATTTTTGGTTCTCTCCTTCGAATCTATTCGCAGACGTTGGTATCCTTTTCTTGATCCACGGGACATACGGTGGTCACTTCCATTTTCTGCCCCTAGAGGGCTTATTAGGAAGCTGCCTCGTGGTGCAGTGGTTAAGAGTTATGTCTGAAAGATTAGACTGGACTATAAAACATAAAAACTTGTGCAGAGCGTGCTTCTTAGTTCAAGTAAATACATGAGACTAAATGCGCAGCTCCTGTGCAGAGGCAAGAAGACAGAAAGGGACAGGAGCTGGGTGAATGGACACGGAAAATCCGGGGTGGAAAGGAGGAAGGTGCTGTCACACGTTATAGGGAGAGCAACTAGGGTCACATAACAATGTGTGTATAAAGTTTTGTATGAGAAACTAACTTGGATTGTAAACTTTCACTTAAAGCACAATAAAAAAATAAAATACTGCAAAAAAAAAAAAGCTATGTCTGCTAACCAAAAGGTCAGCTGTTAAAATCCACCAGGCACTCCTTGGAAACTATGGAGGAGTTCTACTCTGTCCAATAGGGTCGCTATGGGGCGGAATCAACTCAAGGGCAACAGGTTTGATTTTGGTTTGGTTTGGTCAGTATGTGCTGCCACCTGGCGGGGGCCCGTATGACTCTTTGAAACAGAAGAAACGGGTTTATACAGGCGATTTTTTTTTTTTTTTTTTTTTTTTATTGTAAGAGCTATGGCCGCTAACCAGAAGGTCGGCAGTTTGAATCCAGCAGCCACTCCCTGGAAACCCTATGGGGCAGCTCTATTCTCTCCTATGGGGTCGCCATGAGTCGGAATCAAGACGGCAATGGGTTAATCCTACTGCTAGAGTCCAGAGGGACACTCAATTCAAACACACTCAATAATTCAGTATGCATTCCATTAATGAAAAAACGTTTTATCAACAAAAAATTTAAATCAAAAAACAGTTCTGACGTAAAGGGGTAACTGACACACATGGTATGAATATATTTCCAGTTCTTAATACACATTACAGATACTATTGTATCTCACTGATTAATTTGCATTTCTATGAGTCTTAACAAATTAGAACATTTTCCCAAATGTTTGTTGGCTGGTTGCATTTTCTCTTTTATGATTTTTCTATACATACCTTTGAATATTTATCTCCTGGAGAAATCTGTTGTTGTTCAGGATGGCACCTCCGAGGCATTCTGTGGGGACAGAAGGATCCATGGAAAAGAGGCTGGAGATACCAACGGGGCAGGAGGCAGGGAGGGCGCAGCCAGGCCCCTCTTTTTCTGGAACACGGTGAGGTCTCTCCTTCCACTCCGCAGCCTCAGAGCTTCGCTGCATCCACCTTAGCAGCTCCTGGGGCAGGCCATGGGAAGGCAGAGCGAGAAAGACTTCGTACCAGCCTGTGAAGAGCAGAGTCTGGAAAGGCAGCAGACCAACCAAGAAAGGGCAGCTCGGACACAGGGTGTAGACGGTATTACGTAGGTGGTAATGGGGAAAGGGACATTTGAGCTGGGCCAAGGAGAGTCTTGGAGAGGGGGATACGGGGTAAGGGGAGCCGAAAAAGCTATAAGCAAACAGGGAACAGTCCAGTGTAGATGAAACATGGTCATGTTTGAGACACTACACTGCAGAGATTGGAAAAGAGCTTGAAGCCTTCGAATACCACAAACAGCTAAGCCTTATTTTGTGAGTAAGGTGATACTTCAGAACACCCATTCAGCAGGAGCTCAGTAGGGCTTTTGCTTAAAGAAAGAAAGGAGGAATGTAAAGTCCCATGGTCATGTTGTTGTTAGGTGCCATCGAGTCGGTTCCAACTCGTAGAGACCCTATGTACAACAGAAAGAAACACTGCCCGGTCCTGTGCCACCCTCAAGATCATCGTTATGCTTGAGCCCTTTGTTGCAGCCGCTGTATCTGTCCATCTCAGTGAGGGTCTTCCTCTTTTTCACTGACCCTCTACCAAGCATGATGTCCTTCTCCAGGGACTGATCCCTCCTGACAACATGTCCAAAGTATATAAGATGCAGTCTTGCCATCCTTGCTTCTAAGGAGCACTCTGGTTGTACTTCTTTCAAGACACATTTGTTCATGCTTTTGGCAGTCCATGGTATATTCAATATTCTTCACTTATACCATAATTCAAAGGCGTCTATTCTTCTTCGGTCTTCCTTATTCATTGTCCAGCTTTTGCTTGTACATGAGGTGACTGAAAATACCATGGATTGGGTCAGGCACACCTTAGTCCTTAAAGTGCCATTTTTGCTTTTTGACACTTTAAAGAGGTCTTTTGCAGCAGATCTGCCCAATGCAATGCGTCATTTGAATTTTTGACTGCTGCTTCCACGGGTGTTGATTGTGGATCCAAGATAAATGAAATCATTGACACATTCTATCTTTTCTCCATTTTATCGTGATGTTGCTCATTGGTTCAGTTGTGAGGATTTTTGTTTTCTTCACATTGAGGTGTAATCCATACTGTGGACTTTGATCTTCATTAGTAAGTGCTTCAAGTCCTCTTTACTTTCAGCAAACAAGGTTGTGTCATCTGCATAACACAGGTTGTTAATGAGTCTGCCTCCAATCCTGATTCCCCATACTTCTTCATATAGTCCAGCTTCTCAGACTATTTGCTTAACATACAGATTGAATAAATATGGTGAAAGGATACAACCTTGACTCACACCTTTCGTGATTTTAAACCACACAGCATCTCCTTGTTCTGTCTGAACGACTGCCTTTTGGTCTATGCTCCTCGTGAGCACAATTAAGTGTTCTGGAATTTCCATTCTTCACAATGTTATCAATAATTTGTTATGTTCCACACAGTCAAATGCCTTTGCATACTCAATAAAATACAGGTAAACATCTTTCTGGTATTCTCTGCTTTTAGCCTGGATTCGTCTAACATCACCAACGCTATCTCTTGTCCTTGTCTGAATCCGGCTTGAATTTCTGGCCACTGTCTGTTAACATACTGCTAAAACTATTTTCGAATGATCTTCAGCAAAATTTTACTTGCATGTGATACTAATGATATTGTTTGATAATTTTTCCATTCTGTTGGATCACCTGGTTGTATGTGTTGTGAAATACTAGATCAAAGAATTAAACCTATGTTCCCACTGAAGTCCCATTGCCATAAAGTCGATTCTGACTCAGGGACTATGAATATCTCACAACGAGATGATCTGGTCTCTAGGATTTCCCAAATGTACCTGAACTTTGCTTCCTTTTTTGAGGAGCATCTCTCAGAATTAATGTTCTTTGGATCATGCTGAAAATTTCTGATGTAGATAAACTGGGTACCAGATTGTTGATAAAGTGAATGGTAGGAACCAAGCTATGTTCTCTTCTCCCTTAAGAGCTCTCACCTTCTTCTTGCTCTCCCCGGCCTATTATAGCTCATCAGCAACATGGTCACTTCCAATGAAATCCTATTTTGTTCACAGTAGCACAACCATATCTACAAAATAAATATGAGGTCCCCATGTCTCTCTGCACACTTCTGTCTTTTATATCTCAAGAGACTGATTTAAGACACAATCTAATCTTGTAGAGTGAGTCTTGCCTCATTAACATAGCTGCCACTAATCCCATTGAACAATATCATTAATATCACAAACAAGTAAAATTTTGGTGACGATCTTTGAAAAGCAGAGAAAAGACTGAAGTTGTCAAGGATTCCATTTTACTTGGATCCACAATCAACACCCATGGAAGCAGCAGTCACGAAATCAAGACTCCTAGCATTGGGCAAATATGCTGCAAAAGATCTCTTCAAAAGTATTGAAAAGGAAGATGTCACCTTGAAGACTAAGGTGCGCCTGACCCAAGCCATGGTGTTTTCAATCACCTCAAATGCGTGTGAAAGCTGGACACTGAATAAGGAAGACCGAAGAAGAATTGACACCTTTGAATTGCGGTGTAGGTGAAGAATATTGAATATACCATGGACTGCCAAAAGAATGAACAAATCTGTTTTGGAAGAAGTACAACCAGAATGCTCCTTAGAAGCAAAGATGGTGAGACTACATATCACGTACTTTGGACACGTTATCAGGAGTGATCAGTCCTTGGAGAAGGACATCATGCTTAGTAAACCAGAGGGTCTGCGGAAAAGAGGAAGACCCTCAATGAGATGGGTTGACACAGTGGCTGCAACAATGGGCTCAAGCCTAACAATGATTATGAGGATGGCGCAGGATCGGGCAGTGTTTCTTTCTGCTGTACATAGGGTCGCTATGAGTCAGAATTGTGTCAGCGGCACCTAACAACAACAACAATCCCATCTCATCACATCACAGAGACAGGATTTACAACACATAGGAAAATCATATCAGATGACAAAATGGTGGACAATTCATACAATACTGGGCATCAAGGCCTAGCCAAGTTGACAGACATTTTTGGAGGACACAATTCAATCCATAACAGCCCCCAGCCCAGACCTTCTTCAATGGTATTCCCATTCCTTCAACAAGTAGTTAATGAGATCCAGCCACTGTTCCATGAATGATTCCAACAAAATCCCTGCCCTTGTCCTTCTGTTAGAAGGAGACAGGATCTACACAATAATCATAATAAAAAAGAAATCACATAGTGTGTTAGAAGGTGGTAAGAGCTCTGGAAAAAGAGCAAAGTAGTGAGGATCAGGAATTGGGGGGTTGGTTTCAATATTAAATTAGGTAGTCAGAACAGGCCTCATCAAGGAGACTTTCGAAAAAAGACTAGAAGGAGGTGAGCAAGTGGGCATTTGGGGGAACGACTTTCCGGGCAGAGGCAACATGCCTGTGAAAAGGCCCTGAGGCGGGATCATGCCTGAAGCAGGATCATGCCTAGTGCATTCCAGAAACAGGAGACCAGTGTGGCTGGAGCACATGAGAGCACCAGCAAGAGCAGTCGGAGATTCTGAGGTCAGAGAGGTAACAGGGAGTCAGGTCAAGTCCATTTTCACCTAGAACCTCAGATGCCAGAGCCAGAAGGAGGCTTGGAGACAGCATTACATCCACTACTTTTTTTTTTTTTTTTTTTTGAGGAAGAGAAGTCCCTGAGGACATAGATTTTATTATCTCTCTATGCCCTGGTCCACAACATGTCCTTTCCCAGGAGCTCTCCTTTATGTAGGAGCCCTGGTGGCACAGTGGTTAAAGCATTGGGCTACTAACTGAAAGGTCAGTGATTCAAACCCCCCAGCCACTCTGCAGAAGAGAAATGTGGCGGTCTGCTTCCATAAAGATTACAGCCTTTGAAGCCCTAGTGGGCAGCTGTATTTGGTTCTATAGGGTAGCAGTGAGTCAGACCCAACAGCAATGGGTTTTGGGTTTTGGATCCTCTATGTAGTCTTTCCTTTTGCTCAGGAGAGAAGGTATTACTTGGAAAGTTACTCATTGTACATTTGTCCCTCCCCACTTCCATGCTACACCCTTAGACTAGACTTTCCCAACTTTGTAACCAGGTTAGAGTGGATGCCTGCTAAGTAGTCTTCTAGCTTTTTCTCATCTCAATTCATCATGCATTTAGTCGCAAAATAAATTTATTTCCAATCAAGCATCTGGGAGGCTGTTTACTCCTTTAACTTCTAAGTATTACCTTTCCCAGGTTTTCTTTGCTGTGTTTTGTCCTAGGCTGAGACATTCTGTTACTTTATTTAAGACTTTTGGGTTTCACTTTGCCTAGACAGTGATTGGAAGTTGTGGGACCACTTGTATACCAATCCTTGTTCATCTGATTATTTTGCCCTTTCAGGATCTGCTTCTGGGTCAGTTTCTCCTACATCTGTGCCCTCCTCCTCCATGAATTTCCACTCAGGCATTTCAGTGTCAAAGTGTTGTCATTCACTCTCTGCTCAGTCTTATTATTAAAACACCAGAAAATACCATAGTATAACATGCCTTTTTTTTCCAATTTTCAATGTGAATTTAATGACAAGATTATAAAAGTTAGAAGTTTACAGAGGAAAAAAAATTTCTTTTTTTTTTTTTTTAGTGACATAGATGAGTTGAAGGAATTTTTTTTAATTAATTTTTATTGTGCTTTAACTGAAAGTTTACAAATCAGGCCAGTCTCTCATACAAAAATTTACGTACCCCTTGATCCCAACAAACCCAGTGCCGTCAAGTACCCCTTGCTATACACTCCTAATTGCTTTCGCCCTAATGAGATAGCATCGTCCTTCCCTCCACTCTCCCTCCTCGTGTCCATTCAGGCAGCTTCTGGCCCCCTCTGCCCTCTCATCTCCCCTCCAGATAGGAGATGGCAACATAGTTACATGTGTCTACTTGATCCAAGAAGCTCATTCTTCACCAGTATCATTTCCATTCCATATTCCAGTCCAATCCCTGTCTGAAGAGTTGGCTTTGGGAACGGTTCCTGTCTTGGGCTAACAGAAGGTCTGGGGACCATGGCCTCTGGGGTCCTTCTAGTCCCAGTCTGATCATTAAGCCTGGTCTTTTTACGAGAATTTGGGGTTTGCATCCCACTGCTCTCCTGCTCCCTCAAGGGTTCTCTGTTGTGTTTCCTGCCAGGGCAATCATCGGTTGTAGCCAGGCACCATCTAGTTCTTCTGGTCTCAGGCTGATGGAGTCTCTGGTTTATGTGGTCCTTTCTGTCTCTTAGGCTCGTAATTACCTTGTGTCTTTGGCGCTCTTCATTCTTCCTTGCTCCAGGTGGGCTGAGACCAATTGATGCATTTAGATGGCCGCTTGCTAGCGTTTAAGACCCCAGCCTCCACTCTCCAAAGTGGGATGTAGAATCTTTTCTTAATAGATGTTATTATGCCAATTGACTTAGATGTCCCTGAAACCATGGTCCCCAAACCCCCGCCCCTGCTATGCTGGCCTTCGAAGTGTTCAGTTTATTCAAGAAACTTCTTTGCTTTTGGTTTAGTCTTGTTGTGTTGACTTCTCCTGTATTGTGTCCACCACGTTTTTGACAGATGAGAAAACTGAGGTGGGCAGGGGAGGGGAGCTGTCCCCAAAGAGCAGTGAAATAGAACACAGACCTCTTGATTCCTGGGGAGTCTTTTTCTAACCCAACTCTTGTTAGAGCTTCTAACCTTGCCTGGGCTCTGTGCAGGGCTCTAGTCTCCACCATCTGAGCTCCATCACCTCCAGGTACCCAGGAAAGACTACAGCAACCACAGGACTGGATCACCAGCTCAGGGCTACCGCCGCTGCTGCCACACTTTCCACCAGGGGGCGCTGGCTCAGCGCGCAGCTTCACCCTGCACCCTCAGAAATTCGCTATTGTTCTTGGCTCCTGAGTGCTACCCCTTACCTTCCCACTCTGACCCAGACTCCAGCTCGTTCAGTAGATCCTTCCCACCTATCCTCGCCCCCTTTGCCTCAGTTTCTCTCTCTTTCCTCTGCCCCAAGGTATGGGGTGGAAGAGCCCAGCCCCCAACAAGAGGCCTGAAAAAGGGATCCCAGCCTGGGTTTCGAGGAGCAGAGCAGGAGAAGGGATGGGGAAAGGGTGGCTCGTGGGGCCAGGTGTGGAATGTGCACTGTCACCACTGTTGTCTGCCCCATCCTCTCTGGGGGTTGGTTCTTGCTCTTTCTCTGTTGTATTTGCTGCTGAGGGGTCCCCAGGGGCTCATTTGGAGCCAGGGAACAGGGCAACCAGAGGTAAGAGCAGAGGAGAGATCCAGGGAGGAGGGAGAAGAGGACTGACCAAGAAGCGCCTGTGGGCCAGAGCCACTAGAAAAGGAGGCATTCGCCCACAGCCAGACTCACAGGTCTCACCACTTTCCAACTGCAACAGCCCCAGAGGAGGGGACACTGAGGCACCAGGGAAAGGACCAGCTTCCAGTACCCCCCTTTCCTGCCCCAGTTCCTGTATGTCTCAAGATGAGACCACTTGTGGACCACCTGTACCCACAAACACCCTCTTCTCTAGGGCGACAATTGGGGTTCCCATGAGGGTGGGGCGGGTGGTACAGCTGCAGTCCCCTTATCAGCCCTGAGGATGCAGACACCCTGTCTGCCCAGGCCATGCCCGCCTGGCACACACACCCAGCTCAGGAGCGGATACGCAGTCCAGGGCACCCCCACCCCCACCACTACCCAGCAGAGTTTGGAGACAGAGAAAGCCAGGCCTGGGTGACATAGGTGGGGATCAGCAAAATGTCTCTCTCACCCCCACTCCCCTCCAGGTCCCACCCATCTTTCCTCTTCCCCCAACTCTGACCTTGCCATCTGGGCCTCTGAAGCCTAAACCCCCAAATCCTACTTAGAGGTCAGCGGGAGTCCCCAGCTGACCAGGGAAACAGGCTCCTCCCCTGAACTTTGGTCTTGCTTAGTAGCTGGACAGAGGCCAAGACTAAGGTTTCCCTTCTCCAAGGCCTACTTCCTGCTGGCTGTAGGCTGGGGAAATCCCAGAAGCTGAGCTGGCCCTGCCCCTCCTCACTCGGCTCCTCACAGCTGGCCCAGGCCAGGGCAGCGGGTGCTGCTGTGCCCTCCTGGAGGCAGCGGGGGTGCTGGGGCAAGGGCTGGGGGAGGAGTACGCAGGGGAAGGCTGGGGCTTTGGCACATCTAGAAGGAAGTACTGGGAGGTGAGGGAGGGGCTCTGGAGATACCGGGGGACAGGGGAGGGCAGGGAGCTCGGAGGCCAGAAGCCCAAAAGGGCCGTTCACCCCCTTCCCTTCTTTCCTGAGTGTCAGGGTTTTATCACTATAGCTAGCTCAGGGGGAGTGGAGGGATAGGAGTGGGGGCTGGGAGACATGGAGGACCCTTGAATTGTCTGTCAGGACAGCACCTGGGCCCCTGCCAGCCTAGGAGGATGGATCGTGATGGGGCTGAGGCGAGGGAGGAGGCAGGTGGCCAAGCCCCCTCTCCCCACAAGCTGCAGGGTGGTCTTCTCATCCCCACACCCTGATGAGGAAGGAAGGAGGGGGATGGAAGAACAAGGGGGTGGGAGTGAAGGGTGCCCACATGGCAGAAAGCAAAAGCCCCGTCAGTGAAAGAAGAAGGCAGCTGAGTGATGGAATGGTGCTGGGCATTGGAATGGTTATTCTTGTCCTCGTTTCCCTAGAGATCTCTTTCCGGGCCCCCTCACAACAGCTGTGATCTGTTCTCCCTCCAACACTCCTGCTGATGGTTTAGGGGACCAGTACCAGATCCCAGCAAAGGCCAGGAAACCTCTGTCTTCCCTGTAATGAGCAGGACCACCCCCCATTCTCTTTTCCCCTTTAGAGCAGCTAATTGTTCCTGTCTTGGCCAAAGCTAAGCCTCCTCCTCCAAGACGCTTTCCTAGACTGATCTTGCCCCACACCACTCACCCAGGACTCCTCATCCTCACCACAGTGACCGAACACTTTTTTCATTTCTGCGTGTTGATAGGTGGCTGTGTAAGTACTGTGGCTTCCTGAGTGTATCTCGGGTCTCTCCCATTAGGAGCAACTCCAGGGCAGGGAGCTTGACTCAGGTCACAAGCCAGTCTACAGAGGGGGTAGGGGGATGGCACGGATGAGTTTTCACAGTCTGGAATCCTATTTAACTGACCCCCATCTCTCTAACACAACCTGTCTAGACCTGATCTTTACATCCCCCCACCCTCAAGTTTCTTCTCAAACCCAAGCCATCAGTTTCTCCCAACTTCCTCTCTCTTTAACAGTCCCAACATCCAGACTCGAAACCTCCGAGTCATACTTGACTGTCTCCTCTGACATTCCAGACACAGGCTCTGCCTGTGCCTGAGCTCTGACCCCGATCACCTACTTTCAAGTCAACAAACATTCCTGAGCACCTTCAGGGGCTGGCTGACGTCAGGTGCCGGGACATGAAGGATGAGTAAGACACCTGCCTCGCCCTCAAGGAAGTCACTGCGGTGTAAGTCAGACTCTACTAAGTCTAATACCAGAAGCACAGAGCTCCTTAGAAATCAAAGAGATGAGTTTCAACTTGGAGGATGAGGAAGGCTGACTGGACTCTGTTTTTCCTTCATAGAAAGGATGAAGTTCTGGCTGGCCACTGTGGGGGTAGCCTTGGGCAAGTTACTTAACCTCTGAGCCTCTGTTTCCTCAACAACGACACGGGAATGAAAAGCCTTCGCAGGATTCTGAGAGCATTCATTAGCTATAATAATAAAAAATAGCTAACATTTTTTTTTTAACATTTATTAGCTCTTATTATGTACCAAGCCCTGTCCTAAGTGTTTTATATGTATTGTGTCATTTAATCCTTGCACTTCCCTACAAGGTAGGTGACATTATCATCTCTATTTTCAGATGAAGAAACAGGCTCAGGGAAGTTAAGTAAATCGTCCAAGTGAGCTCAACTACTAAAGATCGGAGCCAGGATTTGATGGGAGGCAGTGTTTCATAATCCAATCCTACTTACGCATGAAACTGTATCTTCAGAATACATAATTGTAATAATAGCTGACATTTTTTTGAGCATTACTCTGTGCCAGGCTCTATCCTGAATGCTTTACTTGCATTTAATCCTTAAAACAAACCTAAACAGGCCAAAACAAGCCAAACTCTTGCCTTCTAATTGAATCCAAGACAGTTCCACAGAGTGAAACTGCCCCATAGGGTTTTCTCAATAGATGGAGCCCTGGTGGCGCAGTGGTTAAGAGCTCGGCTACTAACCAAAAGGCCAGCAGATCAAATCCACCACCTGCTCCTTGGAAACACTATGGGGCAGTTCTACTTTGTCCTATAAGGTCGCTATGAGTCGGAATTGACTCTACGGCAACGGGTTAATCTTAACGGAATCAGATGGCCAGGTCCTTCTTCTGGGGTACCATTGGGTGGGTTCAAGCTGCCAACCTTTAGGTTAGTAGTTGAGCACAAACCGTTTGACAACCAAGAGACCTAAACAGGCAGAAACTATTATAAGAAAATCTAGGCTCTGCAAGGAAGAATGAAGAAAACTAAAGTTACAAGGGAAAGATTAGTCCAAAAGGACTAATGGACCTCATCTACCGCAGCCTCCACCAGACTGAGTCCAGTGCAACTAGATAGTGGCCGGCTACCACCACTGACTGCTCTGACAGGGATCACAATAGAGGGTCCTGGACAGAGCTGGGAAAAAAATGTAGAATAAAATTCTAACTCAGAAAGAAAGAACCAGACTTGCTGGCCTGATAGACTGGAGAAACCCTGAAAGTATGGCCCCTGGACATCCTATCAGCTCAGTAATGAAGTCACTCCTGAGGTTCACCCTTCAAAGATTGGACAGGCCCATAAAACAAAATGAGACTAAAGAAGCATACCAGCCCAGGTGCATGGACTAGAAGGCAGGAGGGAACAGGAAAGCTGGTAATAGGGAACCCAAGGTTGAGAAGGGACAGTGTTGACATGTTGTGGTTGTTAACCAAAGTCATAAAACAACATGTGTACTAACTGTTTAATGAGAAACTAATTCGCTCTGTGAACCTTCATCTAAAGTACAATAAAAAATAAATAAGTACAGAAGGAAATCTAGGCTCGAAAGCCTAAGTAATGCCCAAGGCCACGCAGCTAGCTTTCCACAGAGCCAAACTGGACTCCAGGGCCCTCTCTTCTGCCCAGCATCCATCCTTGGCTCAGCCCTCTGGTCATCTCCCAGGCTCACACAATCACCATGCTTACTTTGTTAACATTCCTGTTCACTCTACACACCACCTTTGAATTGTTTCCCCCCACCTCTTTTTCTGATTCCTGACTCCCCTAGGTGGAGCTCGGCTGCTAACCAAAAGGTTGGAGGTTCCAGTCCACTCAGAGGTGCCTAATAATCTCGTTCGAAAAACTCAGCCACTGAAGGTTTCATGGAGTGCAGTTCTACTCTGACACACATGGGGTCGCCATGAGTTGGTGTTGACTTGACAGCAACTAGGTGTTTTTGTTGGTGGTATTTTTTTTGTTTTGTTTTGTTTTGTTTTCTGATTCCTACCCACAGTTCAAAGCCAAACTCAAATACCACCTTCTCATGAAAGCCTTCCATACTAATTCATTTAAGCCAACCCTGGCCTCTCCTCTTTCAGGCAGCACACAAAATATTCATGACTAACATGACAAATACTTTGGCGCTTGATCATGTAATTGTTTCTTATTTGACATTGTCTTATAGTTGATGTTTTGAAATCTTATATTCCCAACTAGAGTGCAATTCCTTGAGGAAAGAACTTTAACTTTCCTTTTACTTATTCTGCCTCCTGCCCTCATTACCTAGCAGAGCGCTGGCCACACAGTAAGCGTGCATTAAATAATTAGGGATTTAAAGAGCATTGAAGAGCCATGAGTCCCCAGATCATTAATCCCATTCATATCTTACTGCATGGCTCCATAGCCATATATTATGTTACCCTGGATGCAGCATAAACTGCACCCGGAGGCAGCTCCCCCCTGAATTTTTGGAGGCTGGGGGTGAGGGGTCCCTCGAAGACAGATCAGCCCAGTTGGAGCTTTACCCCAGCCTCCCCATTGGCAGTGTCAATTCCTGCTGCCTTTCCCCGTCCTTCCCTCCCTGTCCTCCCTAAATGAGGGTCCCGAGAGATTTTCCCCAGGCAAGGCAAGAGGAAATGGTGGAGCAGAGAGGGCCTACTCAGGCTGCTGGCAGCACTTCAGCCCAGTGTGTCTGACCCTCCTCTGTCTCTGCAGTGACCCACACAATCAGGCCCAGTTTCATGGGTGTAACCCGTGCAGTCAGTCACACGGGTCCTGCACTCAGAAGGGCCCCGCACTTGATTTAATGCTCTACTGTCACCATCTTGAAATTCTTAGTCATTTTTTAACAAGGGGGCTTGTGTTTTCATTTTGCACCAGCCCCGGCCAGTTATGCAGCAGGTCCTGCGTACAATCCTTTCCACAATGTGGAAGCCAGTACACATGAGGTGAAAATAGCCTGGCCTCCTTTCCACTCTGTCACTTAGGAGTGACAAGGGACTTATGGGGCAAGTTACCAAACCTCTGCTCCCAGCTCCGTTTCACAGTTTGCTCACCTATAAAGCGCAGGCTACCCTCTTAGTGTTTCCAAGAAGGTCAAATGAGAAAATGCACAAGAAGGGTGTCGTGCAGTGCCTGACACACAGTAAGCACTCAACAAATGGTAGCTATTACCAGGGCTCTTATGATCATTGCTAGAGCAGAAGAAACAGATGGGAAATGAGAATGTAAGGGTAGAACTGGGAGGAGTTGGAGGCTTGGCTTTGGGATCAGAGAACTCAGACTCAGAGAAAGAAACAGCCCCTGAGTATCTGGCCAGGATCCCTGGTTAATTACCCTTTCCCTCCCTCCACTTTCTTAATCATATCACTCCTGCCTCCTCAGCGAGGGCCTGTGCTCTATCTTGGGCAATTTTCTTATCATGTCTTAAACATGAACATTGCTTATCTCTACCTCTGAAATTTTGCATAAGACATTTGCTCTTAGGATATCCTCTTTCACCCCTCCTTCCCAATTCATGCCTATCACCTCCACCAAGAGGCCTTCTCTGGCTGGTGCCTCATCTAACTCCATCTGTCTTTGGCTTCATGAGCAGCATTGTGCTATAATTGCCCGGATCTTCCTTAGTCATTGCTTTCTGCCTTCCCCCATCCACTTGGAGGAAGCAGGTGCCATATCCCCATGTCGAATATAAGTGCCTGAGGACAGACACCTGATCCCTTTGAAATTCTCCCACCACACCAGAATGCCTCTTTCAGAGCTGTGGGCTGTGTGTAAGCCCATTTCTCAGTGCTCAGCTCTCCCCCTTTGTCTAAAGATAGTGGAGCATGCCTGCCCCTTCTCACCTCCCAGAATGATGGAAAATAACCACTGGGAAAAGAAAGACTGAACTTCTAGGAATCAGAGTTCCGGAGAACTCCAAGACAATCATTATTTGTATGTTCTTCTGTCCTGGACCAGAATTCCGTTTCCTCTACTGACACGTCAGATAACCTGAGCAAATAACTTCACCATGTCTCAGCTCCCCTGATTTGGGGTTCTGTGTATTGAGGATAGTGCCTATACATTCCAGGCTGTGTGTATGGCTTTTGTCCACTTATGATTGAAAGAAAGCAGTGCTGGCCCTAGCAAAACTGTCAAGTTCTAGAAATTGTGTTTTGCAGTCATTTTCCCAGTTCTTTCAGCCTGGTCTCTTCCACCCTTTTCCAGTATTCAGTGGCTTTCCCTCCCAAACATGTCCCTAAATTTTTGTCTAACCATGAAATAATTTAATTAATAGAGTCCACCCTTATAGGAGTAAGGCAAGTTTTGGTCAATTTCCTTTCCCAGGTCAACCAAACTTTAGGCCTTTAATTGACTACATTCCCTGCCACAATAATTATCTCCAATAATATTTTAACGGAGAGGTCATGGAGAGCTCTCTTTATTCCCTTATGCCCACTGAAAATATTGCAAATAAACCTTATTTTGTCCTTTAAGGATATCCTGTAATCTATTGTTATGAAATTAACCACCCTAAAATTTAGCTGCTCAAAATAAGGACCATTTTATTATGTCTCATAATTTTCTGGGTCAGGAATTTGGACAGGGCTCAGCCGGGTGATTCTTCTGCCCCATATGGTACTGACTGGAGTCACCCAGTGGTATTCAGCTGGTGGCTCAGCTGGGCTGGATGGTCCAAGATGGCTTTACTCACATGCCTAGTACCTTGGCTGAGATGGCAGAAAAACTGGACTCAGCTGGGTACCTTTCCCTTTCCCTTTCTGGGTCTTTGTACACAGTTTCTCTAGTAGAGTAACTGGACTTTTTACGTGGTGGCTTAGGGCTATGAGAGCAATGTGGAAGCTTAAATCCTCTTAAGGTCTAGGCCCAGAACTCTTACAGTACCAGTTCAGCTGTACTCTATCGGTCAAAGTAGTCAAAGGTCAGCCAAGATTCAGGAGAAGGGGAAATAGACCCCACCTCTTGAGAGGGTCATGTCAAAGAGTTTGTGACCATCTTTAATCTACCACACAGAGTAAACTGATGGGTACTCAGAAGGAAAAACGTGTGAGAAAGGAAGGGCAGGATCTGGGATGAAGTAGTCTAGGGAGAGTTTCTTGCTCTGAAGGTTCAGGTTTCATACTTGGCTGAGATCCCTGAAGAAGGTAGTGAATACCTCAGCCTCTCTCCTCTCTACATCTCAAACCTAGCCCAGATCAGATCCCAGGGGCTGCCCTTGCTAAAAAAAAAAAAAAATTGCTAGATAATTCAAAACCCAGCCTGTGGTCTGGAATCCACTCTACCCAAAAACCCAATGCTCTTTTAGGATCCTCTACTCCTCATCTCCTAACAACTCCTATCTTCTCCTTTTGTCCTAAGGAATCCACACCCTGCTTCCCTCAGCCTTACTGTTTCCCAGCATTGGTTTTTCTAACCAGTATCATCATCTTCCTTTTAATGGGCGCTTACTCTGTACCAGGATCTGTGATAAGTACTTTATATGCATTATTACATTGTTTCCTTGAAACAAGGCATTAGTCTTATTTTATAGATTAGGAAATTGAGATCCAGAGAGGTTATGTAATACACCCAAGTTCAAGTGGTCCTACTCAAAGTCCAAGCTTTAAGCACTATGCTATAAGTCTTCTCGGCTAATTACCTAATTATCCTAGGCTCTCACAATCAGTGCTGGGGGCTGGAAGCCCCTCAATATGCAAGTCGAGAACCCTTTCAGATGTCAGGGGAGAGAATAGGAAAGCTTAAAGACCGTAAACCCTTCAGGGAGGAAATGCAAGAATCTCCTCTATTGAAAAGTTACAGTTAAGTTTTCTGTCGTAATTTATGTCATGGTGTGTGGTTCAGTGGTGAAGATAAATCTGTACAAGGTATCATAGAAAACTGGGTACAGAGAGGTAAAAGAGAACTAACTAAGCAGGAAGCGTAAAAACTGAACAGTTCATTTGGCAGTATAAAAGCACCGTAGTTACACCCCACTTAACTGGAAGTCAGACATCTGACAACCTCAGTTCTGTGGAATGCAGCACCAAATCCGGAAGTGAAAAAGGCCTTTAAGCACCCAAAATAGCTGACACAAATCTCTTGAACCAAAGACAGGTCCTTAGGCCTCTACGTGGAGCCTTACTGGGTTAAACCGAACAAAGTAATTTAGAGGTTTGACCTCTGGTTTCCTAACCCATGGCCCTTGGAGAATGAGGTGGGGTGTGGATGAAAGGCCTTCTAGACAGAAAAGCCTTTGGAGAGCGCAAAGAGACAACAAACAACCTAACAGGGAGGGAGAAGACGATGGGTCTCAAAAGTAGACTGGGTGTTGTGTTGCCTGTCAATTCACTTCAGAAGGTATTATAATACCTCATTGTATGGTGCCTTCTGGTTTACCAAGCTCTTTCACATTATCTCAGTTTATCTCCACAGTAAGTCTGTGAAGCAGGCAGCAGAGGAGAAAACAACTCCTCCGAGAGACTTAGTGACTTTTCCATGATCACACAGTTTAGCAAATGGCAGAGCTGGGAATAAACCCAAATCCTCTGATGTCTAACAGGTCTCTTTCCTCTATACCATGACATAGCCCTTTCCTCTATACCATGACGCCTCCCTTTTCATAATGATGACCATGAGTCATCAGGAAAAGGTTAGTTAACATCTAGTAAACTCCACTGAAGAAGACAGGGAAGTAGGTATTACTTTTTTCAATTTTTCATATAAAATGATAAAAATAGTTTTGGCATTTAGGATAAACGTCAGCTTTCTGTTCTCGGCCACCTGACAAGGTATCATCACTTACCTTTTATGCCTAATTGCCATAATGGACAATAACATTGATGTACAAGATTATTCAAGTGTGCCTCCTGAATTTTCTGGCATCATCTGTTCCTCTCCATCTCTGTTCCGTCACCTTAATTCTGTTCCTTCCTCTCTCTCCTGAATTTTCCTAATTGGAATCCCTGCCTCATTTTGTCCGCTTCAAATCCATCTTCCACTCACATTGTTCTGACCAAGCCAACAGAAAAAATAAAGCTACAGCTCATTTGTAGCAACTAAGGCCTCACTCGCTGTACAATCCAACCCTTGCCAACCTCCACAGCCTCAAGCCTTAACACTCCCAGCTCCACACTTAGACTCCTACAACACTAAAGGCTTGTAGCCAATAAGCTTCCCCCACATATTTGGTAGCTTTTCTGCTCTTATTATGATCCTTTCTGCCTAAAGTGCCCTTTGGCCCTTTACTAGATTAATTTCTGCTTATCTTTAAAGACCTGAGCGTAGTTGTCACCTAAATACCTCTCTTGGGGCCCCTGGAGCACACTTTCTCTGCACTACAATGCCTCTATCATTGCATGTATCAATTAGGATGCTTGTGGTTGTAAGTAACAGAACTCCCACACCTACAGCAACTTAAACAATAGCGGTTTATTGTCTCTTCACAACAAGTCGGAAAGTAGATAATTCCTGGATTGACTCAATGACACCAGAGTTCTAATTTGTCATCTTTGCAATTCACTTGACTCTTCCACGAGATGACTGTAGCAGCTCCATATGACAACATCCAAAATCAGGAAGAAGATACAGGGATAGAAGTTTCCCTCTAGGAATCGCTCTTTTCAGGTGGGAAATCTTTCCCAGAATCCTTCCAGTAGACTTATAGGCCAGGATTTGGTAACATGCCCTTTTGCTAGTTAAAAGGGAAGCTGAGAAAGCATTTTTCACTTTCCTAATGGGAAGAAAGGAGCCCTGGTGGCACAGTGGTTAAGTGCTGGGCTACTACCCAAAAGGTCAGTGGTTCAAACCCACCAGCAGGAGAAAGATGTGGCACTCTGCTTCTGTAAAGATTTACAGCACTGGAAACTCCTGTGAGGCAGTTCTACTCTGTCCTATAGAGTCGCTATGAGTCGGAATTGACTCGATGGCAATGGGTTAATGGGAAGAGGGCTCTACTAGCCAGAAAGAAATGATTGAGAATGAATACTGGGTGGATAATGAAAAGTGTCCTTCACACTGTGCTCCCACATTGCATCGTACTTGTCTGCTTATGTGTCCACCTCTCTTATTAGATTCACAGCTTCTTGAAGCGGAGACACGTATTTCAATCTTCTGTGTCCCCAATGACAAGCACAGTCCTTAGCTCATAGTAAGTGCTCAAGAAATATCTCTTGAACAAGTAAACAAATAGAATTTAGTGAGCTAGATGAACCTGTTTATGCTGTATTTGATTACAGCATTATAGGTGTGGTTCACACCTTTAAATAATCACAGGGACTATTGCTGATGGAAGTGTTATTACAATTACAGGAGACCGAGCTCCAGGAGCTTTGTCTCCCCAAAGTGTGGCACAGTGCATGGCATATAGCAGCTGCTGCATGAGTTTTTGTGGAATGAAAAGATGAATAATGAAAAATTAAAATGTAAAAAAAATGCTTTGAAAAATATCATTATACAAATTTAAGGAGTTATCGTTTCCTAGAAAATTTCTTCCAGAACTGGACATCCATTCTGCTCTGTTGGTACTTGTAATGGTGGTATATCATCAGGTATGTATACCACCAGGCCGTTTCTATTCTAATAAAGAATGAACCTGAAGAACTTGGCCAGTAGGCCTGTACTGCTGTTATTCTCAGAGCAATTTCATCTGAGAAGAGGAAGACCCTCAACGAGGTGGATTGACACAGCGGCTCCAACAATGTGCTCAAGCATAACGACGATTGTAAGGATGGCGCAGGACCGGGCAGTGTTTCCTTCTGTTGTGCATAGGGTCGCTATGAGTCGGAACCAACTCGACAGCACCTAACAACAACAACAATATGATCGAGCTAGGTTTTCCCCTGTTTAAAATGGTATTGAATTTGGTTCTGTGGAGTTGCAGGAAGCAGATCACAAATCCACCAAAAGCACTGCTAGGTTCTAGCATGTGTCACCTTTGCTTCACAAATCCCCAGGTGTCTGATCTTCCATGTTCTATAGAATAGGGAAAAACCAAGCTCCCACACAACTCTTTAATGTAAACGATATCACTAAAGTATACATCTGAAAAATGTTGAGTTGACAAATGTGTTTTTTTTTCCCCCCTCCCAAAAAAACCAACTATCAAGGCTGCTTATGTACAACCAAACATCTCATGGGATTTGTTTTCTTGGTTTGGAGGTTTAGGGTCATGGTTTCAAGGGGCATCCCAATCAATTGACTTAATATTTTTTCTGAGTACCTCTGTTCTACCTTCTAATTTGTTGTGTAGTGACTGGGGTCTTAAAAGCTAGCAAGCAGCCATCCAAGGTATGACAATTGGTCTCTCTTCACCTGAAGCAATAGAGCAAGAAGGGGAGTCAGGAATTGAAGGAGGAAATCAAATGTGTGTCTGGTTGCCTCCATGAACAACTGCCTCCTTTGCCATGAGACCAGAAGAACTGGATGGTGCCTGGCTACCATTACTGAATGCTTTGATCAAAAATTCTATAGAAGAATCCTGATTAAGACAGGGTAAAACACAGAACAGAATTTCAAATTCTAAATGAAATCCAGACATTCTGGAGCTAGTAAGGCTGGATGAAGCTCCATAAATATTGCCTTGAGGTAATCTTTAAACTTTAAACCTTAAACCAAAATTATTCCCTGAAGTCTTCTTCGAACCAAAAAATCGCTTATCTTATTCTGCTTTTAGCATTGTGCTCTTTTAAAGAGTTATCTATATGAAATCAAATTGACAACGGCAACTCAAAAGGTTGCATGGGAAGCTTAGCGGGCAATGAGTTTAAGCTAATGGTGGTGGAATAATTTGGAAAAGAATACAGAAAATGATAGCACAACTTGAAAAACGTAATCAATGTCACTGAATTGTACACGTAGAAATTGTTGAAATGATTTATCTTTGACTGTGTATACTTTCACCGAAAAATTAAAAAACAAGATCCTAACTAAAGAACACCGTTAGTTACGGGGGTAAACGACTGATTTGATGGTAGTTTCCCAAGCTCAGCCAGCCCCAATTTTAGAGAGACTTTCATGGTTTCCCTGTAATTCCTACTTGTCTCTTGGCATCAAGGTGAAAGGACTCAGCTAGGCAAGGTATGAATTATACAGCGTAAGGGGCGAACAGGGGAAGCAAGAAAGAAAAGTTGCCACAAGTAACAGGGATCCCAGAGGCAGTGTATTTTGGCACCAGGAGACAAACTGTGTCACCTAGAGTTGAGTCTCCTCTCACCTTACTATTTCAGACTCTGGAGACCTACCCCTCCCTCACAAGGTTCAACCGATGAGGCTCAATTAAAACGTTCAGGTACAATTAGTGTTTCAGGGCTTCAGGGGCAGTCTTGGAACAAAATATTTTCCACAAGGAACTTAAGAGAAACTAGTACTGTTTTGGACCAGGCTGGCATGCAGGGGCAGGAAAGGACTTGGTCGGCAACCAGGCTCTGCGTAATGGAGAAGCTGGACAAGATGGCACTTGTGTGTTTGTTCTTCTGCAGCGCCTGTTCTCTGTGCCCCAGGTGCTTTCCTCACAGCCAGGAGAAGGAGGGGCGCACTAGGGTGTTTTCCTTCCAAGTTTTGGGATTTTTTTCTTTCCTTAGAGGAGATCATTAGCAGCCCGGATTTTTGCCACATAATCAAGACCTGTGAATATAATAATGGTGATTTTTTTTTAATTGTGCCAATAGTCTTAACACAGTATTGCAAGCCCATTACAATAATCTATCGGTGGGACAGAAATATCCTGGCAACACATGCAACTAGAAATTCCGCCTTCTGAATCGATACCAAAATATGATAGATTTCCAGGTGCTTATGATATCCAGCTACCGTACATGGACTCCTACTCCCGTTTCCCTGCTGCCAATGTAATGACAAGCTTTACTTTGATGTTTCTGCTTTCCACAGTGGCTTTAACTCTCTGCCAGAGTCTCCTGCATTAAGCTCTCTGCTATGTGAAATCCCATTACCTGCAACTCTACTAACAGGCATCCCACAGATCAAAGGGACAATAACAGACGAGATACTGCAACATCCTGCAGTGACTTCTGAGCCATTTAGTAAATATTTTGTCCGGAAGAGTTTGACATTGTGCTGTAATGAATTCTGCACACATTCTTTTCATGCTTTCCTCCAAATAGAGCTTCTCTATAATAAATTAAACGCTATCGTTCACTCTAATAAATCAAGATGATGTAGACAAGCTAGAATGAAGAGCAGACCAGAACCAACAAAATGACATTGAGAGGAATTTATGAAAAGTTTGACATTTCGGTTTAAAAACTATTTAACATAAGATACCTGGGTTAATAGTCCCTGTGAGAAAGCCGTGTGGGATTTTGAGCGTCAGCTCAGCAGTGCGCAGACTGTGGCCTCTGAAGCAGTCAACCCTAAGGCTATCCTAAAAAAAAGTGTGTGTACATTAAAGAGGGGGCAGTTTCAGTCCATCGTTTGCTAGTCAGACCAAGTCTGCAGGTTGGTTCAGGAAGCCGCCTTTGAAGAGGCAAGGAACTGAGGCTGTTTCTTCTGGCAACTCCTTGTTGTTGCAGAAGGCGTAATACCTGTCCTCAAATACCTGCTGGGTTGTCACAGAAAAGAAACATCCAGTTCAGTCTGCGTAGCTTCTTCTCCCAGAACTAGGAGTCATGGATAGAAGTGTTGAGGGGATGGATTTCAGCTCCGTGTAAGGAAGAGCTTTCTACAATTAGGGTGAGGTAAACATTGAACTTGGATGAAATCCAAGAGGGGCAAAAGGTTTCAAGGGTTTGGTAATTTCTACTTCTTACCTGGATACTGGGGTGTTTTATTATTGTCCTTCAACTGATACACGTTTTCATACACTCTCTTGTAGATATATTTCACAATGAATCAACATTGAATAGGCTGTTGGGCAAGGCAGTGAACTCCCTGTTGTTCTGAGAGGTCAGCAGAGGCTGGATGGCACTGGGTGAGGGGGTGGGATGGGCGATCTCTGGCATTCATTCTATCGCTAGGATTCTATAAGTCCATGGATACATGGGCAATTATTAAAGCAAGAACTTTTTTAAAGCATTCTTAAGGTGATAGCCTTTTAGTTAACTTGATTTGGGGCCTTGCTCCATTGTTCACTACAACCTCATTGGTGTTTGTTAGACTATGATCCCCAAGTCCCTATTACAGTGATTATCAGCTTTATTGCCCATTTTGTAATAAGAATTAATTAGACACAGTCTCTGCCCTCTTAGAATGACAAATGATATGGACAGTCATAAAGAGAACACAGCGAGAGCCGGATATGAGCAGTGAATAATACAAAAGAAAGCAAAAAGGTTTACGTGGTAAACGAGCCAAGGTTTCAGGTATTTTAAGAATGGGGAACAAATCCAGAGCCTTGGAAAATCCATCCTAGATAGGTTCACATCAGGAGAAACTGGCCCTCTGCCCCAATTAGCTTCAGCGGGCTTCCTGGAAGTTGTGGACCTTGAGATACATATGCTGTTGTTGTTAGGTGCCATCAAGTTGACTTTCGACTCATCGTGACTCCATGTGAGAGAGAAAGGAAGGAAGGGGCCCTGGTAGCACAGTGCTAACTGAAAGGTCAGTCGTTCGAACCACAGGCCCCTCTGTGGGAGAAAGATGTGGCAGTCTGATTCCATAAAGATTTATAGCCTTGGAAACCCTATGGGACAGTTCTACTCTGTCCTGTAGGATCGCTATGAGTCGGAATCGACTCCACAGCAACGGCTTTTTATCTTTACAGGAGCAGATCACCAGGTCTTCCTCCTGTGAAGAGACTGAGTGGGTTTGAGCCAACCTTTTGGATAGCAGCCAAGCACTTAACTATTGTGATAAATTCTGGTAATCAAATATTTGGTTGTGGTAGCCTTTCCTTTTGGCTGTCGGCGAGGGAAAAGAAAGTCAAATAGCTTAAGTTGCCATTTCCTCACGTTAATCCTGTTCTCCTGTTCCTTTCTGATGGCTCTCTGCCCTCGCCACTGTGCTGATTTGAGAGGGGGGAACCAAGACTTGAAAAGAGGAAATGAGAGGAAGGGGGTATTTGTGGACTGCGGTGGATGTGGAATCGGGGAGAATCCTCGAGTCCCCAAGTCACTACTAAGTAAACAACCAGGTCTCGGCTCCTTCGGGCTGAGCTGTAACTTTGGCCAAAGTCACTTCTGCTTTGGACTCAGTTAACCTTTAATCTGGGGATCCCCAATCCTGTTACTGACATTAATTTCTCTAGCCTCACAACCTTGGTATGGGAAAAATAAACCAAAACACGAGATCTTATGAGTTACTTGAATCTAATGTGGTAAAATGCAAATACTACTTACCAAAAACCAAACCTGTTGCCGTTGAATTGAATTCTGACTCATAGCAACCCTATAAGCAGGGTTTATTCTAATAATTTATTTTCACTTTACTGAAGGAGAAACTGAGCCACAAAGAGCAGAAACAAGTCGATTTCACATATACCCTTCCGTCGTTGACTTTACCAGTATAAACAATGTTTTAATGTTAAAGTATTTTTCTTGAACGTTCTAATCATGGTCATTTTCTGGATGGGGAAACTGAGGGACAGAGTGATTTAAAGTTTATCACCTCAAGCGAGGCCTCATTAAAGAGTGCCTAGACAAGAAGCTTAAGAGCTCTGATTCTCAGGGCAAAATTCTTTACTCTATCAGATTCCTACCCAAGTCTGAAACAATAAATATACTCAGTTTGTGAAATTAGGTGGTAAGTGCTATAAAGTTGGAGTTCTTGATACCAAGAGCAAGAGATCTGGGATGGTAACAAGGGTAATAATGATCCTTGACCTCTGTAAAAAAAAAAAAAAAAAAAAAGAGCTTCATAATTTACAAGCTCTCTGCAGCCACTATTACACTCTGTCCTCATCAAGGACATCAACAGTGTCCCCCCTTTTGCAGATGGGTAGGCTGGAACTCAGAGACGCTTGGCAGCCTGGCAGAGCGCACATAGCTAGCGAAGGGCAGAAACCCAGTTTTTCTGAATCTGGTTCACTGAGAACAGGCTTAGGGAAACTCTCGAGGCTACCTGCCCTTTATGGGGGAGACTTAAGCAGGGACTGAGGGAAGAGAGGAGAACCCAGTCTTAGAGGCACATCAGCCTACATGTTAGCAGAGAAGGAAATGATCGTCATTAGGCATTTCGAATAATGACACAGAACTGATCTGGGCACTGTGGGGATCTACCAACTGCAGCTCTAACCTCTAAGGGCCTGCCATCTAAGACAAACACACTGGGAAGAACAAATATGTACATGACATACAGGTGTGACAGTAAGGACAATAATCCACACGAGTAGAGAGGAAGGATTTATATCACATATGTGAGCCAGCGAGTTTTGGGGTGTGGACAATATAAGTGCACAAATGAAAATAAGAACAGTGAAGAAACACACACACCCATAATCCTGAAAGGATTTTTTATAAGAAAAGGAAATTTTAGGAGGTCTTCTCTCTCTCTTTTCAATTTAAGAAGCAGTGGAGTAGCTGTGTTTCAGGGGGAGTGGAGGTGAGGGTGTGAGACTTAAAACAGAAACCAATCTTGGGATAAGAACAATTACAGAGATGTGTAGGGGGCCACTGAAAGGGGGCAGCATCAGTAGGCAACGAAGGCTTTGAGCAAGTGACAATCCAAAGACATTACAATCTGTCCTGACTGTGTCTAATTGTTTCTACCCCCGTGCTTTAAGGAAGCTCATGATCTCCCCAATTTGGGAAGAAGAAGGATCTCCAAGTTGTAAAAGGCTGTTTCCAGGGGGTGAAGAAGGGAGCAGTGCTGTGGTGAAAGAGGTACTGTAAGGGCCTTGGGTACACTCAGGAGAGGGTTATCTAATAGAGGATCTTACCAGATCCTCCACAGGGAACAATTTACAGGTTTTCACCACATCAAAGATTCTGCTTCTAGGTATGGCTGGCATCTGTCTCTCTCCCAACCACACAGCATCTTCCTACAGAATCAAAGCCTCTTTTCAAATTTATTATCCCTGACAGGGACGGGCTACGCAGTAAGCAAAGTACGCACGGGCTTACTTACTCATCTGTAGTGACTAATTTCACTATTGATTAGTAAATGAGCACAAGCAAGCCCATGGGTACCTTGCTTACTGGGTAATCAGTTCCTGGGTCCGCTGGGCAAGAAGTCCCTAGCCATCCCAATCCCCAGCTTCTACCACCACAGGAGACATTCTGGCACACAACTCTATTTATCGGGACTCACTAATTGTGAGGGCATTTTCGGTTTGTTTCACTGAACCCAAATTCAGCTGTGGAGTTTCAGGCCAGTGATTCGATTCTTCATGTAAAAATTCTGTTGAATTCTGTTGAGATATAGGTATTTTTCAGTGTATCAACTCAGACTCTTGCCAGGTAGAGACCTATTTATCACGGCTAATTGTGTTTACTCAAGTCATCCTTTGTGACCCTAATTAGTTAGAGAAGCAGCAGCAGAGAACCACCAGGAGTCCGGGGTGGATAAGAATATGCAGAAGAGTCCCCAAACTCTGATTTCTGGCTCTTTGTAGAACACAAGATCCTTGGAGGTGACAGTGCCAGTTCTAACTGTGCCAATTTTAGCCTTTCAGAACCGCTCATTCCTGGTCACCCTGGTTTCTAAGTTAACATTACTATGATTTGCATGGGCAGTGTGAGGATTTGAGGATTCTAACAACAATGATTCTTATGATTATTACCCTTTCCAACATTTATTGATCTGTCATATTTCCAATGTACCATTCATTCTCTGTTCCAAGCACTCTACATGTATTAACATATTGAATACAACAACCTCATTAGTAGATACAATAAGTATTAGGTTCATTTTACAGATGAGGAACTGACACAGAGAGGTTAAGTAACTTAACCAAGATGACACCATTAGTAGATGAAGGAATTAGGACCTAACAACAATTTTCATCATTTAGGTAAACCCCAATATTTTAAAGGGAACAACCAAGCATCAGAATTTATATATAAGACGTTGTTCTGGATATTCCGCCCAAAATACAAAAGATGTACAGACAGTTTCAACAAACACAAAGAGCTTGTGGTCTAGCTGCAGATATTGGTAGTCCTTTCTATTGCGATTAAATTTGCTTATTTTTTTCACCTACATAACAAGATTTCCTAACTAGAAGACCTTACATCACCAAGGCTATTATCCTGTCTTTCTTTAAACAGGCGAGGCAACTCTAGGCCCAACTTACTACTTAACGTTTCAACAGCTGGAGAATGGCTAGGAGCATATCCAATCTGCATATCCAACTTTCCTAACAACGAATGGTGATGTTTCCACGTTCTCTGTGGTAGACAGAATGGAAAAGTGTTATTACAGTAACTGTCCAGAAAGAAATCTGCTCTTTTACCTCAAATTCTTCAATCCCATCTGTCTTCCGCACCTCCTCCAGTCTTATTCTTTATTCTAATTTATTTAACCTTTGCTGATCTCCACTTCTCCCTCCTTTTTCTGCCTCTGAAGTGAAACTCAGCCTGGACACTACTCCAAATACGTGGGGGCCGGGGTGGAGATAAAGCTGAACTGCTTGAGATCTTTCATCATTCTGATTCATAGCCTTAAACATAGAAAAAAAAGATGCTTTACACAATACTTGTAACTGCTTAAGAAGGAACAAAGGGCTGAGGAAAAAGGAGAAATGTGTTTGAATGATTTAGGGAGACTTGCAAGCTGCTTACACTGGCACAAATTAAGACTAAATACAAAGAGATAAGGAAAAAGCGGTCACATTCTCCGATTTCTACAGGCGGGAAACGCCAAAGCGATGAGCTCCGCGGCTTTTTTTTTTAAGCTAAATGAAAGGGCCCTTTCTTAGCGGGTAAGGAACTCCCGCTGAAGCCTGCGGGTCCTCTCGTCCCATTAAGGGCTCTCCTCCCTGGGCGGTCGCAGAGCCCTTTTCTGGGGAAATGGGCGTTGCTCTCAGCGGTCTGGATGTGGCTTTATCCCGGCGCCTGGGCCCTTCCTGCGAGATACGCGGGGTCCCTGCCCGCGACAGATGGGGCTCTCGGCGCAGCGCCCCGCTCGGCAGACCTAGCCCTGCCGCACGACGCCGTGCCACCCGCGCGTCGCCCGTGCCCGGCTGGCGGGGAAAGCAAACGGAGGCAGCCCGGCGCCCCCGCGCACTGCGTCACTCCTTCTGGTCCTCACGACCCCTGCTCAGCGGCCGAGCCCGGCCGCCCGCTGCGACCGTGCGTAACGTGCCCCCGCAGCGTGACGCACGCGCCGCGCCGGGGCGGATGCGCGGGATGCGCGGCGGGAGGAGCGCACGCAGGGGCGGCGTGCGGGCGGAAGTTGGCGTCTGCGGAAAAGAGAAAGGAAAGGGAGACGCGGCTGGGCGCGGCGCAGGGCGGTGAGGCCGGGAGACCCGCGGGAAGGCACCGCCTCCTCCCCCGCCCTCTCCGCTGAGGATGGAAGTGACGACAGCAGCCGAGGAGGTCACTTCCTGCTGGGGTGGATGAGGAGGAGCCGGAGACGCCGCGGAGGAGACCGGACTGAAGACGGACCGTGCCGGGGAGAGGTGAGCCCCGGCCTCGCCGCCGCCGCTGGAGTCCCCCGGGCCGACCCCTCGGGCCTCGGCGGGGACGGCGTCGCTGAGGTCGGAGCCGCCTGCGCGCCGCGTACCGAGCCAGCCGGGCCTCACCCAGCGCGGGGGGCGGGGGAAGAAAGGGGGGCCCCTGTCTGAGGGGCGACTGGGACCTAGGGCTGCGTCCGTTCGGTGGCTCGGCCGGATCCCTGAGGCCACGGAGCGAGGGCAGCCCAGCCGGGAGGCAGGTGGAGAGGAGGCACTGGGTGGCGTAAGCTGGGACCGGGAGCTGCAGCGGGAGGACCGCCGCTCCAGAATGTGCGTGCCTCGCTCTTCGGGGAATGGTCGCGATCTGAGGAACGAAGGGCAAGGGGCTGGAGTTTGCACAGTTAAGACGAGTGACCCTGCTTGGACCGAATGTCAAAGTGGATTTTTGAAAGGCATGCTAAGGCGCCTCCGAGCTCCTGGGAGCCAGGGCCTGTGGGGAAAATCGGGGAGCTACGGTGTTAAGAGAACGATTCCCCGGCAGGTCATCGTTGTAGTGGGATCTGGACCCCGGAGTCGTAGTGGCTAAGGGCATTCCTGTGGCAAGTAAAGGCCCCGCGGTCCAACAGCAGTTTAGGAGTTAGAGTCCAGGGCAACTTCCTGGAGCGGTGGGGAAATTGGTGCTTTTCCTCCTTTATTGTCATTGAGATCTGAGCAGCCGGGAAGAGGAAACTCCTGCCTCAGCTCTGGTGCCTTGTTATTCTGTATCTCGTGTGTGTGTGTTTGTGTGTGTGTGTGTGTGTGTGTGTCGGTGTGTTCATTCCTTTGAGATACTTATCTCGTCCTCAACTCCCCCTGTGGTTTGAAACTTGCTGGTCTTCCCCATGTGTATGGTGAGGAATATAAAGGATCAAAAGGAATCTTAGGTTGGGTGAAATTTCCAAGATTAGGGATTTTGCCCCTCCCCACTCTTGGGCCGCTGAAGCACCTACATTTCCTCCAGACCCCTGCTAATGTGGGTTCTGAGGGCCTAGCACCCATCCTATGGAACTAGGAGGGTAGATCTGCCCTCTCCTGTCCCTTCTTCCCCAGTTTCACCCCTCCCTCCTTTTTGGTAAAGAGTTGACTGACACAAAGTTGTTTTTTGCTGGGAACAGGAAATTTATTGAGGAACTATAAATCTGGATGAAATAAATTCAGGTTGCATCAAGACTCCCTCCACTTACTGGACAGAAGACTCTGAAACACCTGCCTTTTTTTCCTTCTTGTTGAAAGGAGAAAATGTCAATTTTTTTTTTCTCAAAAAGACTTTGGGTGGGTGGGTGGGTGGGTGCGTGTTTCTAGTATAGAGTGACTGTACATATGGTGTGTTTACTTCCTGTATCCCAGGGTATTTTTCAAGGGGGAGGGAGCAGTTTCTGACTTGGAGGAGTTTTGCTTTTCCCATCTCACATAAATCAATAAAATAAATCAAAATCAGATGTTCTTTCTTCAGTGGGAATCAGATGGATTTGGACTTTTTTTTCTTTCTTTTCCACCCTTTTTTAAACTGGTATATCTGAGTGAACTCAGGCTTGTGTATCTTGGCACCTGGGCTTGTCTAGTAATAGAAGACAAACTGTTTGACTTGTTTTGGCTGCCTTTTTGGACCCGTTTCACTGTAGCCTTCCTTTTTTACATTGGAAGGGCTGGTCAGGAGGAAGAAAGCAAATATTAAAGACAGTGTTTACAGTTTGTGGTTTAAAGTCAGGTGAGAGATAATTATGGCTTTTGAAGCTGATGACCTGAGGACCATCATTTGATGATTTGGGGATTAGCAGTTTGGAGGTGACATGTTTGAAAGAGGGTTGCATAGGGAAGGAAAGATAGGGAAAAGAAGGTTGGGAAAAGGCTGTGCCAGAAAACCTTGGGAGGATGATAAATAGCATCTTCAAGTAATTGTTATGGCTTGTGTCTCCCAGCAGGAGGGTGAAAATGAAAGCAGGCTGTAGCATCGTGGAGAAACCAGAAGGAGGTGGAGGTGAGCAAACGTTAATCATCTCTGATATGCCTAGAATGTTCCTCAGGGGTTCCTGTTGTCTCCACTTGGGCTCTGTTCGTAAGTGCCAAGCCATGACTGACAACCTCTTGACTGGGTGGATACAGCTAGGACAGTTGTAGGCTTGTTTCTTATGGATATGTATTTCATATGTCTGGTCACCACACCCTGGTCCCAAACTTTAGAGTCTCTTTTCTGTTAAAGCCATAGTTCCAGTCTTTGGGGTAAGGGGTGTCCAGCTTTATTTTCCTGAAACATTAGTTTTCCTTTCCTGCTTGTTCCCTTTGGAACTTTCATACCCTTTTAGAAAGTAGGTGTGGGACTCAGTAATACGTGAAAGGGTGGGAGATTAGTTAGGATACCTGGGTGCTGCTGCCCAACTCTTACCAGATTTAACAGCTGCCACAGGAGTAGATAACTTTGTGCTTTCCTCACCCCAGTGTGGTTAGCCCCAGCTAAGTGAAAGAGTGTTTCTGGCATGTTTGCAAAGCACTCTAGAGATTCTGAGCAGTGGAATGTGAAGGCAGCGATACCGGCACGTATGTACCTAGCTCCTAACTACCGTGGTTGTGCCCTGTTCACACTAAAGGGTATCAGTTCCCTGACTGGGCCTACAAAACGGAGTCGTCCCCAGGCTCCCGGCAGATCCAGCTGTGGCACTTCATCCTTGAGCTGCTGCAGAAGGAGGAGTTCCGCCATGTCATTGCCTGGCAGCAGGGAGAGTATGGGGAGTTCGTCATCAAGGACCCAGACGAGGTGGCCCGCCTCTGGGGCCGCAGGAAGTGCAAACCTCAGATGAATTACGACAAGCTGAGCCGGGCCCTCAGGTAAGGGAAAGAATTCCCACATTCCTGGTGTTAACAGTTGGAAGGAGACTAAACAGTTTGGTGAATGTTAGATAAAAAGTGTATCAGATGATAAGAGAGTACACTATCAAAGTGAATAATGTGTAGCTTTCAAGTGGGAGTAGAAGAGCTGTTGAATGTGTGTAGCACAGGCACAGAAAAAGAAAAGACATATCTTTGGTTGTATGTAGGAGGGATTTCCAACATGGTTGGCACTGGATCCTGACAGCGGACTCTGCTCCGTAGTGGGTGAGAGTGCATGGTGAAAGATGGATTGGAGCTCATGTATAATCTAAGGGGTTAGTTTAGACCTCCACGTTGGGACTGTATTAAAATTTCTCTTCTTTAGGCCCCACTAAAAGAAACTAGAAAAAGGGTAAAGAAAGCACACAAGAGGAGGACTGACAGCTGTCTCAGTGAATGGCAGTGACCTAGCTATTCAGGACTGTGTCTGTGAACTCAGTTGACAGTCCATAGATTTCATGGTTGTTAAACCCTCCAACAGATGTGACAATTGATCACTGTAAGCGTTCTCAGTTTCTGTTTTCTCCTTGTCAGTCTTTAAATCTTATAAGCCTTTAGCCTCCTGGAGGCCAGAAAGCAGTTTGTGACCTGCACTGCTAAATAAATATGAGGTTAAAGATTCCAGTTACCTGATGTTCCCTTGCCTTTCTTCATTCTTAGTGACCCTGAATGTAAATTCTGTGCAGCCCTTTCCCTGGAGGCTTTGCTTCTTCGAAGGGGAAGCAAGCCAAGCTGGCTATATTATTTTCCAGATTAGGGTATACTATTGTTTGACCTGGCACCATAAAACACTTCTGCATTCCTTTGTTTTTGCCATGAGCTTAAACCTCAAGACCAACCACATCAGGTCTCCCAAGAGACTTGTCTGCCCCCACCTGGGCAAGGCAGAAAAGAGAAGCTCCGCAGTTAGTGATGTACAGTGGGAACAGGAAGGAAATGGACTATAGAATTGAAATTGTAGAGAGATGGAGAAGAAAGATGATTGGGGCTAGGAGCAGTGATCATGTTCTTAAAGTGAGGCTGTCTTTGGAAAACTCTAGCCAAACTTAGTTGAAAATTGAATGGGAAAAGCAAGCCATTAAATCTCCCAGTCCTAACCTGAGGGCCAGGCTGCAAAAGAATGGCAGTGATGTTTGTTAGTAACACTTAGAGCAAGAGTTAGCGGTCTTAGTGGTTACCAACGTGTATTAAAAACTGTCAGTAACTAGAAGATGAATTAATACATGTTCCCCTTTTTACAGATACTATTACAACAAGAGGATCCTTCATAAAACAAAAGGCAAAAGGTTTACTTATAAATTTAACTTCAACAAGCTGGTGATGCCCAACTACCCATTCATCAACATTCGGTCAAGTGGTAAGATGCAAACTCTCTTGATGCGGAATAAATTTTGAGTGAAAAAAAAAAAAACCTAAAAACCCAAATCTAAGACCAGCAATTGTAAGAGGATTTTAGAAACACTATAAAGTAATGTGATCCGTTGGATTGCCTCAGTGTTCTTGCTCAGATTTCCCATTCGTCTGATAAAAGGGAGTGATAAGCTGTGCACTGCTATTTTGTTATTTTGTTTGGTTGGTTCCCTTTTCTGCACATTATTCATATAACCTCTTAGGTATTATTACACTGTCCTCTTTGCGGATGATGTTCCATAGGTCTGTGTTGATCTTGAAGCTCAGGTCTTAGAGTTTTAACACCCCGCCCAGTGACTCTTTCATACTTGGGAACCTGTTTCTACAAACACTTCCGATTTTCTATGAAGCTACCAACTCTCCCTTATCAAGTGAATATCATCTAAACCACAGCATCCTTGACCAGAGAAGGGGAGGTTCGCATGGTGTTTGCAGTGAAAAGCAGTGTCTTTGATCTGCACCAACAGCTCCTCAGAGAAGGAGGCTGTGGGGTGACTTGACCTCTCCCCTAAGTACAGCAGGGCTTCCCCCCTAGACTCTCTGGGTTACGCCTTTCCATCACAGCTTCTCACAGGTTTCATGTCTGCCTCTCAATGCAGAAGGCAATCTCGTAAGGCTTTTTAGTTTTTTTTTTTAATGCGACTCATACCCCTGCCCAAGAAAATGGATTTTAGTATTTTCTGGCCAGTCTATCAGTACTGTGTCTTTGTTACATTGTGTGTTAAGCAAAAAAAAAAAAAAAAAAAAGCCAATCCTGATTCTACAGTAATATAACTTTTCAGAGAAAAATTGGAAGAAACCTGAAAAATTGGAACGGGGGTGTGGCTGAGAATATAATGCTGAGATGCATATGTAATTACACACACAACAAGTTAGGGCAGTTTTCGCTTGACTCTGCCATCATTACAGTTCCATCTTCTGTAGCCACTCCCTCCTGTCCCTGGGGCATGCATTTAAAAAAAAAAGTGGTATTGGAATGCATCTCTCTAATTACAACCTGTTTTCTTTCCTTATGCCTGGGGGAAAGGCGTCCGGAAATCAAACCTGTTCTAGCCACTGGAATCTTGTTTTCCTCTATTTCTCACTCTTGCACCCTCCCTGTGCACCTGGAAGAGGGATTGGGGCTCTAGGTGGATATAGGAGTAAATTCGAAGGGTGTGTTGGTGTTCCATTCACCCCACATACCCCCAAGTCCCAACAAAAGGGCATCATTGGTCTTGTTTTTCTGTCTTTGACCCGTTTTTGCCTATCAAAACCTGGAAGTCCAGCCACTTGGGCAACCTGGAATGGAGCATCCGTCAGCTCTTGGGAGTAATGTGATTTTCAAGGGCAATGAAGTCTAGATCCTCACTGTGAAGACTCCCAGTGTGGAAATTTAACAGTAGTGGCCTATGCAACCTATCCTGCCTTAAGGCCATTGAACCAACTTTGATCCTTAAGTAAGCTCAAGATTTTCATCAAAAAGACCCAGGGAAAGCAAGAACAGTTTACATTTCTTTTAGGCATACTCCTTGGTTGTTTACATCCTGAATACAGATTACTCTGAAGAACTGGAGTTATTAGTTGTATAGAGAACTTTTGCCTAGAGAGGCCAATTGTTTTAGGTTAACTTTTATGAAGACAAAAGAGCACAACATTTACAGAACTGCTTCGTGTTTTTGTGAGTTGTCTTTCACCCTCCCAGCACTGTGAAAGTATATGTCTTGATATCCCAATTTTATCAATAATAAAATTAAGGATGGAGGACAGCAAAAGAAAAGAATGATCAGGGTGGGTTGAATATAGTTAGCTATTAAACGGTTTCTTACGTAACAGTCCCTGAGAGATTTAGCTGTTGAAATCTAGCTTGTCTTAAATAGATAGGACATTGAATATGTTACTTGTGCTACAGATAATGTGTTAAGCCCTAGAGACCAAAAAAAAAAAAATGCTACGGAGTTCTTTCCCTCAAGATACTTACAGTTTAGCAGGAGAGATAGTTACAGGTGATTTAATAAGATGGAAGTAGTGCTGCACTGATTTAGGTCCTAGAGGCCTGTTTTAAAAATGAAAGTAATACATGCTGATTGTAACGTACCCAGGTAGTACAGAAGTTTTTAAAGTAAAAAGTGAATGTTCTTTTTCCCTTTCCCACTAATCCTACCCACTGTTAACTGTTTTAGGATAGACTACTAACATTTGGATACTGCTGAAAGCACTTCTGCTTATAGTACCTCATTTTATCATTAAAAGTGTCCTTTTTATAAAATATGTTAAATATATTTTCATTTTTACTTATATTTGCATAAGAAACATTGGAAAGATACAGATGATACTAGTAAAAATGGTTACCTGTCGGGATAGAAGCAGGACAGAGCAGCTCAAGTGTGGACTGGAGACCTCTCACTCTGTGACTCCCCACTCCTACCCCCGACGTTGGTTGGTTGGTTGGTTGGTTGTTTTTTTAAAAGCTTTAAACCTGTAGAAAAATTGGAAAAAATAGAATAGTGACTATATATTCTTGCTAGGTTCACTAATCATTAACATTTTTGCCGTATTGCTTTATCTCTTTTTACTTACGTGTGTTTTTTAAATGTTTTGAGATTAAGTTGCAGACATATGACACTTTGTCCCTGTGTTCTCCAGCACGTATCTCCCAGGAACAAGGACGTTCTCCTCCATAGCCACAGTACCATCATCACACCCAGGAAGTTTAACGTTGCTCTGATACTACCTCATGTATAGTCCATGTTCAAATGATACATGCCTTTTTTTAATTTTTGTACCATGAAGATTATTAATTCCTAAAATATTAATTTATTTTAAAATACATATAATTTGCTATGTGCCAGTTACTATTTTAAAATTCCTTTAATCCTTATAATGTGAGGATTGGTCCTGTTGTTATCTCCATTTTGCAGGTAAGGAAACTGAGGCACACCTGGTAAGTAGTTGTCCAGAGTCCCACAGTTGATAATTGTTGGGGCCAGGGCTTGAACCTAGGCAAAGCCATTATTTTTTTCCATTTTGCCGGAGTGGGTAAAGACTCCAATTTGTGGCTTACACCAAGCGACAAGATAAAAAGCACCAGAGCTGAGATTCAAACCCAGATTTTCTAACTACTCAGATTTCATGGTAGCTCCGTAGAGGTGGTCTTCTTCCAAAGCAGCAGTATTTAGACACTTTTTAGCAGCAAATTTTTCCCCAAAGAAAATCTGAGATTTGATATCTCAAGAAATAAAAGTAGAGCTACTCCAGTTAAATAAAGGCAAGGGGACCAGAATGCTCTCTTCCCTACATTGCTCCTACATCTCACCTTCCTTTGTTCCCCCTAAATACACTTACAAAATGCTTTGTATTAGGTCTCCTACCTGCAGATTTACAGTGTCCTTTAACATGTGTAAAAACTGAAGAGTCCTCCAATCAAAAAAAAAATTTAACCAAGCGTTTCTGAATTGTTTAGGAAATAGGATCCTTCCCCCCCCACACCCACCCATGTTATACTTATTCATTTCTTCAGAACACTTAGAAGTGTTTTTGTTTGTTTTGCTTTTGAATAGATGTGCTCTCAATATGAAGTCAAGATTAAAAAGAGTAAATTTCGTCCACTGTAATAGGCTGGTAGAAGAAATATTTGGCTTGAGACTCTTGGCTCTGCTTAAATCATATACAAGGTCATTCATCTATTTTTCCTAGTTGTAAGATTTGAACAGGTATCCCCATATGACTTTTAACTTTTTTTTTTGAAGTCCTGCAGAACAGTTTTCTGTAGAACACCGGTTTGGGAGATGCCGCTGTAGCATGTTGTTACTCAGGCACGTGTGCCTGGAAAGCTACAATCTTGTACATAGCAGCCAACTCCAGGGTCATATCTGAGGATGACTCTGTTATACCAAGAATAGAAGGCAGCTGATGGGGAGCGATTCCTAACCACACCATATCATATGCATCTCTTGTCGTTTCCTAGGTTTCTATAACTTTTACTTATTTTGGTTTTTTCCTGTTTTCTCTCTTTTTCTTTTCCCTTAGCTCTGCCTCAGAGTGTCAGTGATAGAAGCCACCCACACCTCTTAGGATCCCTAAGGCCTCACATGGCATACCTTTCTCATGCCTTCTTTATCAGAAGGACCTTTTGGGCTAGTTAAGAGCTTGTGAGCCTCTGAAGTTAACGTGTTTAGCACGGTGTGGGTTTCCACTGACAGCTTCAAATCTAACAAGCAAATTTGGGCGAGTGTGTAGTAGGCCCTGGATTTTCTCTCTGCCTCTTCAGTGCTTGAAAGCAGGATGGGAATGGAAATCATTCTGTAGAATTTGTTAGAGGAATATAAATTTGGAGAGACTGAAAGAGCTTTTCAGTTTGAACCTCTGAAGTAATGACTGTGTATCAGAAACAGTGAAAGATATGCCATAAAGTCTTTAACAAATATAATGGCTGTGTTTTTAATTATCTGTTTTTTATATAAAGTATGGATGGTCTTGTTCATGTTTGTATAGGGGAGGCACAAAACCTCGGGGTATTTTACTACATTGCTTTATCTACATGTTATTTCCAGTTTCGTTACTTTGTTTTTGTCTGCTCGTTTTACAGAAATAGCCAATATTATGAAAACAAGAAAAGACTATTTGCAAAGCTGAAAATTACCAAATTGAGTGTTTAGAGTTAAAAAGGAGAAGGCTCTTTTAGCTGTTCATTCATTCAGCTAATATTTATTGAGCACCTCCTGATTGTTTAAGGCCTGAACGGCTGGGAATACTGTTGTAAACAACAGAAAGTCCCTGCCCTCGTGGAATTTCTATTTTAGACCGTAGATAAGCAAGTAGATGTGAGTACTGTGAAGACAATAAAGTGAGAAGCTAAAGAAAGTGGTCGCTAAACTGAGTAGAGGAAGCTGAGCAGTAGTTATTAGGAAGATGGAGAATTACGGGAATGATTGCAGCTGGAATGCTTATTTCCTGTTGCTTCTGAACATTTTACATTCAACTTAGCATAAGTAGAAATGATGAGAGTGAATGGCCGGACCTCTGATGCAGCCTTTTGTCCTCTCCACCCTCACAGGTGTGGTTCCCCAGAGTGCGCCACCAGTGCCAACAGCTTCCTCCCGGTTCCACTTCCCACCTCTCGACACGCATTCGCCAACTAGTGATGTGCAGCCAGGGCGGTTCTCTGCTAGCTCCCTAACTACTTCTGGCCAGGAGTCCTTGAGTGATGGCACTGACAGAAAGGCGGAGCTTTCGGAGCTGGAGGATGGCTCAGCCACTGACTGGCGCCGGGGCGTGGATCTCATGTCCTCTCGGAATGCTGTCGGTGGAGGAGGGATTGGCCATCAGAAACGGAAGCCTGACATAATGCTTCCTCTGTTCACTAGGCCAGGGATATACCCTGACCCCCACAGCCCCTTCGCTGTCTCTCCAATACCTGGCCGTGGAGGTGTCCTTAACGTCCCCATTTCACCAGCCCTCTCTCTGACTCCTACCATCTTCTCCTATAGTCCATCACCAGGCCTAAGCCCCTTCACCAGCAGCAGCTGCTTCTCCTTCAACCCTGAGGAAATGAAACACTACCTTCATTCGCAAGCCTGTTCTGTGTTCAACTACCACCTGAGTCCCCGGACTTTCCCCCGTTACCCAGGGCTCATGGTTCCACCCCTGCAGTGCCAAATGCATCCCGAGGAGTCAACCCAGTTTTCTATCAAGCTGCAGCCCCCGCCAGTTGGGCGGAAGAACCGGGAGCGGGCTGAGAGCAGTGAAGAGTCAGCACCTGGCAGTGCTCCTGCCGCGGCCCCTATCCCGCCAAGAATTAAGGTGGAGCTTGCCTCTGAAAAGGATCCAGAGAGCCTCAGGCAGCCTGCCCGAGAGAAGGAGGGACACGCTCAAGAGGAGGGCACTGTACCGAGCAGGACCACAGAAGAGGAGAAAGGCACCATCTTTGTCCGCCCAGCCGCACCACCTGTCTGGCCCTCTGTACCCATTAGCGCCCCAAGTGAAGAACCCCTAGAGGTGACTGAAGACAGTGAGGACAGGCCTGGCAAAGAGCCCAACACATCTGAAAAGAAGGAAGAT